>NC_056740.1:24170696-24213196 GCF_019279795.1 Protopterus annectens | reverse complement strand
AGTGATACTTTATTATTCAGAGAACCTGCAACACTCACAAATCCCTATAATACCTGAGTGAACAGTACCAGTACAAGTTATAATGGTCTGTATTTCACAGCACAGTGTTTGCATCCAACGTACCTGTGGGAGCAATGTTTGTTAGCACTACCTGACTACTGCCACACAAAGTTCCAGATTACACATTAGTATCATGCACATACATCTAACTCTGTTACTGTACACACTCTGGTCACAGCTTGACAACATGGGAGTGTAGATAGGACATGCTTGACATATTACTCTCCTAATAGTTTTGGGGGTTGCTACAGTGACAGGTGTGTTCTCATAGATGTTTGCAAATCACTTGTATTCCCTCTTTGCTGGCTAAACATCTGGGATCATCTCACAGACTTACCAGGGGGACAGGAGGACAGACAGCAGATATGGTCACATATACTGGACATTCTGACCTCATCTGTACAGTTGTAGGGTATGAATCTATGCAGTCTAATTCCCCTCCCAGGATTCAGACCATGGCTGTGTCTGCTACAACTTAAACACTGTCCATCACAGTTGTGTCTGCTGTATAGATATTGATGTATATCTCCTATTTGCTTTCTGTCGTATTAATCCCCTCTGCTTATGCATTCTGACCTTGTATTACAACACTCTTATACAGATTTCCTAGACTGTTTTATGTTGTAGGACAGTGTGGGTTACAGTGATGTGTAATACCTCATTATTCAGAGCAACTGCATATCATTCTTGCATTTCTGGGCACAGTGTTGGTATCTGACAGACCTGTGGGAGGAATGTTTATTAGCACTACCTGAATGTTCCCACACACAGTACCAGATTCCACATTACTATTATGCACATACATCTCACTCTGTTACTGTACACACTCTGACCACAGCTTGAAAAGTTGGGGTGTACATGGGAAATACGTGGCTTCTTAGTCACATAAGGTATTGGGGAGTTGCTAGTGTGCCAGCTTTGTTCTCATAGTTGTGTGTCGATCAGTTGTATTTCCTGTTTGCTGCCTATATGTCTGGGATCATCCCACTGATTTCCCATGGGGACAGGTTGATAGGCAACATATATGGGCCACTTTAATAGACATTCTGGACATATCTGTACAGTTGTGGGGAATGATTCCGTATGCAGACTACCACTGGCCAGATTTGAACCTGTGTATTCTAAAATAAACAACAGCTCACAGCCCAGTTGCATGTGCTATTTGTTTTTTGTTGGCTGCATTTTCCCTGTTTACTGTCTATGTGTTTCTCAGTTGTACTGCATGGCCTCTGGGGATTAAACCTGTCATTTACAGGCATTCCTACAAATTCAATTTATGGTGCAGAGTGTGGGTAACAGTGCTTAATAGCACTATTACATGATTGCATATCTACATTGCCGTATGATACCAGGATATACACATGCAGTCCAGCAGTTAGACCTGTTTTGTCAGGCTATTACACTTTTATTGACTTACAAACAATATGAGACTCTTACTGCCATATTCTGTAGTGTATGTAGTACTTGCTTTGAACAATACAGATTTTATACTAGCAATTAATTTACTACTACTTTTATTTTTATTTCCTATGACAGTAAATGCATGAGTATTACTGACCTGCCTTGCGTCACAACCTCGCCATAGGTGACATAAGACATAGGGTGACATAAGAGGAATATTTAGCCACGCCTATCCATGATATACCTGAGCTGGCAATTATTACACACATACTGGGGTGATACTTACACACGTCTGGAATATCCCCTGAAGCTCTAGTCTCTTGGAGCCCCTCCTCCAAGAGGTCCCCTTACACCACTTCAGGTCGGCATAGTGGTGCCTGATCTGCTCACCAGTTCGGGGTATGCCAGTGGCACTGGTGAGGTCACGGGCGAGACGGTCTCAGGCCTCCGCCTTATATTGGGAGCCCTGGTACTGGCCCAGCAGCAGTTTCTGAGCATGGTCTTTAACTAGGAGTCCTGCCATGACTTTGGACTCCTGGATGCACCAGCACTGCATTCGGAAGTGCACACCTTCTCCCCTTACTGCCATAGTGCCTGCAAGGGGAAACTACAACCACTTATGAGATGTATTCTTGCCTCTTGGGTTTAAGTAGGGGTGACTTCCCGCACTTTTCCATGATTGGCTGGTTTTGGAAAGGCTAAGCTATGGGCAAACCTGCTTACCTAGGATTGGCATTGTTTAAAGGGGTATACCACTGGGCACATTGAGTTAGCTGGTCTACACATTGCTTACACCTCCTAAGCTGGCCTGTGCAATGCTTAGCATTGCTTACATTAGACTTTGCATTATATTTCCTTTTGGGCATTGATTTCTTATTCATTGCATCTTATACATCTGCCAGGTATCCATGATTAATGTGTATGTACACTCTATGGGGTCCTTGTATTTTACAGGGGACTTCAACACGCTATTACAATTACACCTCACTTCTGGGCTTACTGTTGGACTCCAGTTCACATATTTATGTTATGTAGTGGATTATGGAACATATAACTGTATACTTATTCCTTTCACAGGTTCAAGTTGGTTATACTATGGTGAGGACTTGTTTGGTGATACCTCATTCTTCTGTACTTCTGTGATGGCTTGGTAGTTAACTACTGTGACTATGGTGTATGGGGGTCCTGGGTTTGCGACTTTCATGGTTGTTTATTTTGTTGATGGTCAGAACAAGGGCAGATGGATACGGAGTGATTAAGGCACTTTTGAGTAGTTGTAAGTGGGTTTACATGAGGGTAAGCACTGCTAACTTGCCGTTACATCTGCTTACAGGGAGTTCATTTTAGAATTGCTTAGCCAGTGTAGGCATTGCTTACTGCTGCACAAACGGTCTTACGCACGCTGACTAGTGCTTAAATATGCTTACTACCGCTTATTTGTGCTTAAACCTGCTTACTAGTGCCTTATTCATTATGACACTGACGCCTCACATGTGCATTTACTGCAGTACTCCAGTTCATAAAAATATGTTATTTAGTGGGTTATGCAATATAAATATTACTCATAACATGCTTTGCCATGGTAAATGGAATCTGCTGCAGTGGGACTCAAAGCGGGAATGCCTACTCGTAAGGGGAATGCTCTGCCAACTACACTATTGCCATGCTGTTTCATTTGCATATATCTTCCTTGTTATCCTCTTCAGCCATTTAAGCTACATTAACCGTAGCTAAGCGATGGGCACACTCACGCACCTATGGTTAGCTTTAATCGGATTTAAAAAAAAAAAATAAAAGGGTTTCTTCATTTTATTTATATGTACTATTGCTGTTGTACATATGGGGGACTGTTGGTGGGGATATGCAGACACCTATGAACGGTCTTGCTCATTTCTTACCCCTTTCTGCTGTTCTGCATTGTGGGGGTGTATATATTCTGAGGGCTGTGCTCTCAGACACACCCCCTACACTCTTACACACTCCGTGTGAGATTAGGAGCTCAGGCAGCACGCCTCATTATTATGCATGGCACGCTCCCGTCCTGCTCCTAAACAGATGTTTCTGTGCAGGACTAAGCTAGTCCTGCATGGAATATTAGTAAATCAGGGGGAGGGTCTCCTCCTATAACATTTTTCATTTCTTGAAAATTCATTAAGAATGTCCAATTATTCTTCATTATGCCTTTGATTTTACTTTCATCTACTGAAATGTCTAAAACACATGCTAGGGAAAAATCCTTTTCATTTTCTTTTGATTTGCTATTTACATTTGCTTTCTTATGTTCCCTTACATTTTTTACTTCCATCCAAGAATTGTTAATAATGTCCTTGGGATACCCGCTTTTTTGAAATTTCCTTTAAAGTTCTTCACATTCTTTTTCAAAAAATACTGCCTCATCTGTTAACTTGGTTATTCTAGTGAATTGCCCCTTCAATATGTTGTTTTTCAGACTAAACTTGTGCGTACTATTGTAGTGGAGATAGCTGTTACTTTGCACTTCCTTTTTATAAATCTTAACATTTAAAGCATTGTTAGATCTATACACATTCAGGTCCAAAAAATTAACCTCTAGCCATCTTCGTAGATAAATATTTACAGACGTTAGTCGTACAAAGTAAATCTTATATTAAAGATTCCTTTGAATTTAAAATTTTAGTGAAAAATGTGAAAATAGATGATTCCATGTGGTTAGTTACAGCAGATATTGCTTCATTATATACAGTCATACCAAATGTAGAAGGATTGGAAATGGTGAATAGGGAGCTTCGTACTTCAGGATTATTTAACACTAGACAAGTGAGTTTGTTCACAGAAATGTTGGATGTTATTTTATCTTATAATTTTTTTGAGTATAATGATAAAATATACAGACAGAAAAATGGTGTAGCTATGGGGGTGGCTATGGCCCCCAGCTATGCAAATATAGTCCCGATAAACTGGGAAAAAGAAGTTATTTTAGAATCAGTTTTTGCAAAACATATCATCATGTATAGACATTTTATTGATGATTTGTTTTTTATTTGGGAGGGTTCCGAAAAAGAACTCTTAGATTTTATTAAACATGTGAATGAATCCACGAGTTACCTTCGGTTGACATTTAATTATAGGAAGGACAACATTAATTTTTGGACCTGAATGTGCATAGATCTAGCAATGCTTTAAAAGTTAAGATTTATAAAAAGGAAGTGCAAAGTAACAGCTATCTCCACTAAAATAGTAGGCATAAGTTTAGCATGAAAAAAAAACATAGTGAAGGGGCAATTCACTAGAATAACCAGGTTAACAGATGACACGGTATTTTTTGAAAAAGAATGTGAAGAACTTAAAAGGAAATTTCAAGAAAGAGGGTACCCCAAGGACATCATTAACAATTCTTGGCTGGAAGTAAAAAATGTAAGGGAACAAAAGGGAGCAAATGTAAATAGCAAGTCAAAAGAAAATGAAAAGGATATTTCCCTAGCATGTGTTTTAGTCAATTCAGTAGATGAAAGTAAAATCAACGGAATAATCAAGAATAATTGGAGATTCTTAATGAATTTTCAAGAAATTAAAAATGTTATAGGGGGAAATCCTCCCCCGGATTCTCAAAAGCTTGCACGGAGTGCAAGATCGGTGTAGGAGCTCAAGCAGACAATATGTTTGCCGTGCGATCCAGGAACAGCCTGCAGAAGCGTGCATGAGCACTCCTGCACTAATCCTGCATGGACTAAGCCCTGGTATGCAAATCACCCTGTTTGCAGGAGAAATCCATGCAAACGAGGTGATTTTGCAATCCAGGAAGCTTACAACAGTCCGTGCAAGACTAGTGCTATCTGCAGAAATGTACCCGGTTAGTAACCCAGTACATTTCAGCAAAATCCAAAACGGAGCCATGACAGCTCCATATAAAGGCTGCCTATCATGTAGTAAGCATGTCAATGGCCAAGTATAAGGCCATTGGCATTGCAAACATAAAAAAATACAAAAATCAACTTTTATTCTTTTTTAGCCGATCTCGGCTTTTTAAGTGTAGGGTAGCGGCGCGCAAACGGGATCGGGGGGAAAATAATAAAATAAACCCAAAATAAGCAGTCTAACTAAAACCATTATTCTGCCATGCAAGTCAATGGCAGGCAGAAGACAACCTGGCCAGTGAGTAGTGGTTGCTAAGGGGGGAGGCTCAGTATGAGACATGTAACTATGCATTAGCAGGCAATCCTATGCAAATGAGGGGAAGGATAATGAATCCCAGTTTTCCCCAACATGTGAGTCAGGTCCCAACTGTGTAAGAGCAGGAATTGCTTGGTGCAAGCCTAGGAGTTAGGTGACATCATGGGTGTGTGTGTCAGGCATACTATAAGTGGATTGGAACCCTGTGGCTTGGGTTTGCTCCTAGGGTGTGTGTCTAAACTTGCTTAGCACTCTTTATAAAGCCTAAGCAGATGTGCTCGCCGCTCATCGGGTTTTACAGGAAGAAAAAGAGGTTAAACCAAGAAATAGCAGCAGTGTGCACATTTGAGCACTCTGTTTGCATTGCTTAAACAGGAAGGCAATGGGAAGGGAAAGCAGCAGTATGAAGGTAACCAAGGAGAACTAGCTTAGCTGGCAGGTGAATGTATTTGAATCAGCCAATTACACAGGCAGCAGACCAGCCCATCCCAGAACACTACTATAAACTACCTTCCCCTCTGGTTTCCCACATTCTACACCACCAGTGTAAACAAGTGGGGATCTTTTAACACTCACAACAGCAAAATGATAGGGGCTGCAATAGCTATCATACAACTTGTGGAAAAGGCTGAGGGTGGTGAGGATGTGAATGCTGTTGACCAACCCACAGTGAGGAGATGGAGAAGAGTGTACAGACCCAGGGTAACCTACCAGGGGCCACATGAGCTGGAGACAGTGGAGCACAATAGAGTGGACAGGGACCTCGTACAGCAAATTGTTGACCTGTGCTGGCCACGCCTTACACACAGAACTAACAGAGGGGAACCCATCCCTGTGGATACCAAGGTATGTGTAGGCCTGAGAATACTAGTTACAGGTACCTTCCAAAGGCCAACTGGGGATATGATGGGGATTTCACAGGCATCAGCATCCAGGATACTCCACCTGTTCCTGGATGCCATGTCAGCACATTTCAGTGAACACGTATATTTCCCCAACACCTGTGAGGCATTGGCCAGCAATATGCAACTGTTCCACCAAATAGCAGAATACCCTGAAGTAGTGGGTGCAATAGACTGCACAAACATATGCATCAAAGCACCACCTGGTGAGTGGGGGTAGGATCTACATCAACTGCAAGGGCTTCCCCTCCATCAACTGCCAGGTCATGTGCAATGCCCAGGGCATAATAATGAATGTGTGTGCTGGCTAGCATGGAAGCTGTCACGATTCCCATATCTGGCATCTGAAGCAGCTGTACCAGAGATTTGGCAATGGGGACATCCCTTACGGTCACCTAGTGGGGGATGCTGGATATGCACTGGAGCCGTGGCTGATGACACCCATCAGAAATGCACACAGACCCAAAAAAGAACTCCATAATGAGGCACATGCACAGACCAGAATTATAGTAAAGCATGTGTTTGGGATGCTCAAGTCATGGTTCTGGTGCCTGGACACATCCGGTGGAGCCTTGCAGTACTCACCAGCTACATGTACCCAAACTGTCCTTGTATGTGCCATGCTACACAATATGATCCTGTAGAAACAGCTGCAGCAGGAACAGCACAGGGCAGGTCCAAACAGCCCCCCACCATTGCCAAGGCCTGCACACGCACAGAGTGACTCAGAGGAGGAACAACCTGAGCCTGCCCCAGTAGGCAGAAGGAGGCATGTCCACTAAGCCCTGGCCTTGGCAAAGAGGCAATGCATAGCACACACACTGACACAGGAGGGACCCAGGGAATAACACCTCTCTCTGACTCTCACATGCAGTAAAAGGGATGCTAAACATTACACTACCTGTGCCTAACCATGTGTAGGGAGTGTACTATGTTCATCTGATATAGGCAGCCCTGCAGCACCACCCTCAATACTGGGACACCCACAAGGTAAGTGACTCACACATGCCAGTCAGGGGGGATCACATACCCAACAACAGTCACAGCCAGTAGGACAGGTGTAGATAAACAAAAACAAAGGCTGTGCTATGGCCTCTGAATAAGGCCTATGGGTAACCTCCTCCCTAGGCCTACACAGACAGACTACAGCAGGTCAGGCAGTGGAATGTCAGTTCTGAAGGGTAGAAAGTCAGAAACTAATATGCAGGTAATTAAAAGCTAAGATCTGTAGTACACTGGTATGCCTCTAGCCAGCACGATAGGTAAGACTACAGACTGAAATGGAGTACCTGACATACCAGCACAGTCCTAGCAAATGTGTACAAGTGTCAGGTGTGCCCCCCCATCTGAAGTAAAAATGTAGTCACAGTCAGGTGTGCCCCACCTCCAATCCTGTGTAGAAATGTAGAAATAGTCAGGTGTGCCCCCCATCCCATGTAGATATATAGTAACAGTCAGGTGTGCCCCCCCACAATCCTGTGTAGAAATGTAGACATAGTCAGGTGTGCCCCCATCCCTCGTAGACATATAGTAACAGTGAGGTGCCCCCCCCACAATCCTGTGTAGAAATGTCGAAATAGTCAGGTGTGCCCCCCCATCCCACGTAGACATATAGTAACAGTCAGGTGTGCCCCCCCACACTCCTGCATAGAAATGTAGAAATAGTCAGGTGTGCCCCCCCCACAATCCTGCATAGAAATGTAGAAATAGTCAGGTGTGCCCCCCATCTTACATAGACATATAGTAACAGTCAGATGTGCCCCCCACAATCCTGTGTAGAAATGTAGAAATAGTCAGGTGTGCCCTCCCATCCCACATAGACATATAGTAATAGTCAGGTGTGCCCCCCCTCCACAGTCCTGTGTAGAAATGCAGAAATAGTCAGGTGTGCCCCCCCATCCTATGTAGAAATGTAGTAACAGTCCATGCCAAATGATTGACAGATACTCTGCAGAGACAGCATGCTACCTGTAGGTGTACAACACAAAGGTCAGCACTGCAGTACAAACTACCTGGACTCGATCCACACATTCAATATAGATGGCTATATTGGGCATGCTCACACAGAGAATAATGAAGGCAATGTCAGACAACAACATACTGAAAGGTCATACTGGGCATGCTCACACACATAAACACATGAAGGCCATGTCTGCAAACTCAAGTGGACCAGACATATCTGGGAGCCGCAGATGTTAGTGCAGACACTCCTCAGTATGCACCACACATGCTTTGCACACACAGTGGATAGGAATACAGGCATATATGTAAGGACAACACACTATAATAAGCTAAAGGTATACAGCATAGAGGTGTTATAGGATGCACCATGGGGATTACCACGGTAGACATACATAGATGTGTGGAAGAGCGTGACTGTGACAAGGAGCCATCCAGGGCTCTCCCACCCAGCACACAGCCAAAGGGCCACAACCACATGAGTGTCTGATGTCACATACTGCAGATACTAGCCACCAGGATCTGTCACCATTACAGAGTACGTGGTGCACGTGCTAGCTCTGCAACATGACTGTTCAAGGAAGTAGTCATCTAGCAGCTGTATACACGTACCTGTGGAATATGACCCAGGTTGTGCCCGCATGTGGTGTGTCAACCCCTAGATGAATGGGTTATGTCCCATGCACAAACAATACCCTCCACATAGCCCCACCATGACAAGCCTTCTGAGGTCATCTACTGTGAAATACACCTTTGGGAGAGTTGTATCCCAGTAATCTCCATGGCGTGTCCCATACCTGTGTACTGCTATAGTGTGATAAAATCGTTAGGTAGGAGTTCTAACCCCAGCCTTGGCAACTGTGTGTGTGTGTGTCTGTTTGACTCAGTCTGTGTATAAAGCTATGCTTTTTAGGGTGGTCACACTCCCTACAATTGAAATGCTCTTCTTTAGTAAGGCTGCTGATGTTATCCACCTATAAATAAATCCCTGTAAAAATTGTATTCCAGTAATCTCTGTGGCACATCCCATAATTGCGTACTGCTGTTGTGTGATAAGTTAGTTAAGTAGGAGTTCTAACCTCATCCTTGGCAACTGTGTGTGTGCCTGTCTTTGTATAGAACAATGCTTTTTAGGGTGGTCACATTCCCTACAATTGAAATGCTCTACTTTGGTAAGGCTGCTGATGTCATCCACCTAGAAATATATCCCTGGAAAAGTCGCATTCCAGTAATGTCCGTGGTGCATCCCCTAACTGAGTACTACTGTAGTATGATAAACTAGTTAGGTAGGAGTTCTAACCCCAGCCTTGACAACTGTGTGTATACATGTGTCTGTCTGACTCTGTGTATAGCGCTATGCTTTTTAGGGTGGTCACACTCCCTACGATTGAAATGCTCTACTTTGGTAATGCTGCTGATGTCATCCACCTAGAAATACATCCCTGGAATGATTATATTCCAGTAATCTCTGTGGTACGTCCCATAACTGCGTACTGCTGTCGTGTGATAAAATACTTAGGTAGGAGTTCAATTCCCAGAGATGGTAATTTTGTGTTTGAGTGTCTGTCTGTGTAGAGCGCAATGCTTTTTAGGGTAGTCACACTCCCAACAATTAAAATGCTCATCTTTAGCAAGGCTGCTGATTTCATCCACCTAGAAATACATCTCTGGGTAGTTGTAGCCTAGCAATATCCGTAGTGTGTCCTGTAACTATGACCTGCTGTAGTGTGATAAATTAATTAAGTAGCTGTTCTAATCCCAGGCATGGCAGGTTTGTGTGTCAGACTCTGTGTAGAGAGCAATGCTTTTTAGGGTAGTCACACTCCCTACAATTCAAATGCTCATCTTTGGCAAGGCTGCTGATGTCATCCACCTAGAAATACACCTCTGGGTAGCTGTAGCTCAGTAACTGCTGTAGCGCATCCTGTAACTGTGACCTGCTGTAATGGGATAAATTAGTTAGGTAGCTGTTCTAATCCCAGACATGGCAGGTGTGTGTCTGTCTGTGTAGAGAGCAATGATTTTTAGGGTAGTCACAATCCCTACAATTCAAACGCTCATCTTTGGCAAGGCTGTTGATGTCATCCACCTAGAACTACACCTCTGGGAAGCAGTAGCCCAGTAATCTCTGTAGCACATCCTGTAACTACATACTGCTGTAGTGTGAAAAAGTAGGTAGTTAGCTGTTCAACTCTCAGACATGGTAGTTGTGTGTGTGTCTATCTGACCCTGTCTGTGCAGAGAACAATGATTTTTAGGGTAGTCACACTCCCTACAATTGAAACGCTCATCTTTGGCAAGGGTGCTGATGTCATCCACCTAGAAATACACCTCTGGGAAGGATGTCAACCAGTAATCTCCCTAGCGTGTGCCATAGCTGTCTACTGCTGTAGTGTAATATAGACCTCTATTAGGGGTTCTATACCCACACCTGTAGGTTGTGGATGTTTTGTGTGTGTTTCAACATCTGTATAGGGAGCAATGCATTTTAGGCTAGTCACACTCAATACATTCCCAGTTGCCTACTTTGGCAGTCCTGCTGTCATCCAATGTGAAATACACTTTGGGGAAAGAATTCTCTAGCAATCCCTGTGGTGCGTCCTATAACAGCACCATGCTATAGTGTAATATATACATCTGTTAAGGGTTCTATACATGCACATGTCTGTTGTGGATGTTTTGTGTGGGGAGCAATGCATTTTAGGCTAGTCACACTCAGTACATGTCCAATGGCCTACTTTGGCAGTCCTGATGATGTCATACAATGTGAAGTACACCTTTGGGGAAGGAATACTCCAGTAATTGCCATGGTGTGTACTAAAACTGCATAGTGCTGTAGTGTAATTAACTAGTTAGGTAGGGGTTAAACTCCCAAACATGACAGGTGTGTGTGTGTGTTTGTAACTTGTATCCTGTGTGGAGGTGAGTGTGTGACGCCTGGGCCCAATGTGGGGCAGGTTCTGCAAATGTCTTTTATGGTGGCAGTATATCACAATGCCCACTGTACAGGGATAACAGATGTGAAATAACTGAGAGGCTGGGGTGAAAATCCATACCCATATATGTGACATCACAGCCAGGCAATCACAGTTAGCAACCCCAGTATTACACAGAGCACACTCTCAAACCATGTCACATACACACACACATGCCGAGGCAACAGCCAATATGTGTGTACTACACTGCATATTGGCAACTGTTAGTAACTATGGAGTGATTGCAGTGGCCTACAGAGGGCATGGCACTCTGTCCAATAGGCACATATGCAGACAGTGCACCTTCCCCATGTTCCCCACTGGACACCTGCAACACCTGTGGTGCCATCACATGTGACCCACAAAGGCCATACCATGCCTGAAAACATGCCCTGTATGGACGGATACCACTGACACCAGGGAATGCTGTTAGCATGCTATCAGTGTAGGTGCAGGGTTAACCTGCTGTCCATTACCATTTCCTGCCACAGGTGGTCAAGGCTGGCACATCTGATGATAATCTGTGTACACAACAGGGGCCCAACACCCCAGGTACAGTTCCACATGTCACTGTACATGCATGTGGGAGGTGTGCATATCCCAGACACCGTCCATGTCATGGACTAGGGAACACATACATGGCAAGTGATGCAAAGCATTGGCCACACGCAATATCCACCCAGGTGACTGGATGGTGGATACAATACCCACCTGTGTGGGCAAATGCAGAAACCACAGGCCTGAGCCACAATGCAGACCATTGTCATGTGGCCTGATGCCAAGGTATACCCATCACCTAGCCTTGTATAGCCCTCTGGCACAGTTGACCACCACATATCCATGCAGAAATGCACCCATGCATGTCAGTACTAGTAGCCTGTGTGTTCGTGTTTGTGTTGTATGATGTGTATGATCACATCCACACTCACTACAGCCCCCAGTGGCATACTGAAGTATGCTGTCTGATGTCAGACACCTCCCCATACCCTTTGCTCATATAACCTCCGTATGACCCGTATGGTGCATGTGATACCTGCACAATAATGTGTTGTGGCAATCTCACTGGGGATGAGCTGTATCCCTGGCCCTGCCAAGTATGTCAATGTGTCTGCACCCCTGTGAGATTGTGGCTGTGTTGACGCTGGCACCTGTTCATGCAGACAGGCATGTGTACATCACCTACCGTATAGCTACCATATCCCTGTTGCAGATGTCACTCACAATCACATATATGTTCTGTGGACTCCACAACAGGCAACCTATGTGACACATCCAACAACTGCATAGGACTGTAATAACACTCAGTAGTTATCAGGGGTTTGATACCCTGTGCTGGTAGGTGTGTGACACAAACATGCTTAGGTTTTACTCTCCCATCCCTCCCTGACTTGCCGATGCCTCTCAGTGGTGGATGTGGAGACCTATACCTGCTTTTCTTAGGCAGCAACATGTGTCTTTTGGGTAATGCTCATGATCAGCTGATGGCCTCTGCATGAAGTGCAGCCCTCCCCTAGCTGATTGCATGTGGAACCGCTGTGGTAACATTCCCATATCCAGTTGCATGGAAACACACTCCAATATCTAGGAACATTATGTTTGCGTTGGCCCTTTTCATTCACTGTGAGCAGGAACTCATTCTGTTGTTTGGCAAACAGCATCTCAGATTGAGTGGGGATTTATCTCTGACAACATACACTGTGGAAACAGAATAAAACACACAGGAGAGGGATGTGCCTGACCTGACTACAGACTGTAAGTGTTGCTATACTGCATTCGGAGTAATGTTGGTTTAACAGGGTGTGTGCAGATATGGCTGTCCTACATGTATTAAGACCTGCCATGTCAGTTGTATGTTTATGAGGACTCCCCATCTGTAGGGTCATCTGCAGACTGGGCAGTGTGTGGTGCCTTTGGTGTCATGTATTACCCACAGAACATGTATCTGTGAACTGCAGAAGGTAGTGTGAGGACTGCAGTCTGTAGATGGTGAAAGCCATGACAATTACTGACTTCATATCCCTCATAGGACATATGTTGCAGCAAACCCTGTTTGATGTAACATGTATGATGTTATCACAGCAACGTGTCAATATTGGCCCTGTGTATGTGCTACCAGCCACAACTTAGTCAACCTTTGTACATATGTCATGCATTAAGAGGTGCATATGTGCTGTACACCATAATTAGTGTCATCATATCTGATAACAAGCCAGTGAGATATCAGACTACTACACATGCTATGTACAGTAGGTGTTATATTTGATGACATAACCTGGACATACTGTGGTTGTTTGTACAGTATTGACATCTGTGTACTTATGGTGAATGTTGACAGTGTATGTATTGTTAATATGTACCCTGGCCTGTGTACAGTCTGTGGTAGTTGTCATTGTCCTATGCCTTGTCCTATCTGATGTTACATGCTGCTCCACTGTATGTTACCATATTGGCTTACATGTTTGTAGGGCCATACACACACATGTCCCATACCACAGTTAGCCATCAGACCAAACTGTGTAGCGGCCAAGTATATGTAGGGTTAGTGTGTGAGTGGCACATATGAGGATGGTGTCGAACAGATAGTCCTTATACTGTAATATCATGCTATCTTGCCATATGGGGCTGTGGCTGTGTTCTCATTGGTTGTGGTTATGCACTTTCACACAGGTGTATCTTACTCTGTGCTGTGACATGCCTGTATGGCCTGCTATATATGCAGGTACATGTGCATTCCCCTGTAGGAGATATAGGCCAGTGTTGAGCCAGTCTGCCTGTAGCCTGCACAGTGCATTGTTACCTGCCTAGCAGCTTAGTGTACTTACACAGTGAGATGTCATGTGCAGATACTTGCCAGATGTACTGCTGCCGGGCCTCCCTTAACAGTCATATATGTCAGACAGAGCAGTGGGATGCTGTACAGATGCATGTCAATATCTAGTGGGTAGTATGTGGCATGGCACCCCTGTACCAGTGGTTATTATGTGTCAGGCCAGACATGAGTGTGTGAATGCATAACCTGTGGTGGCATATGTATACCAGTCATTATGTGTTATAGCCCTCTACATGGCTGTTAACATTCATATTGTCAGGCATGGTACACATGTTTTGCACTAAGGGATTCTGTGTATACCTCTGGACTGTACAGAGTGTGTCAGACTGTCCACATATATTGGCCAATATCTCTGCTGTAGTCTGCAGGAGCATTACATGCCAGCAGTGGTACTGTCCTATGATGTCCTTAGGATGTCTGTCAGTAGCCAATGGCGCACATTAGAAAAGCAGATGTGACCTCCCACACACACCATGTTTACGCTGCCTTAAGGTATCTGGATGTACATTACTATACAATCCACCTGCCCTACAGACTGTTCTGTTTGTCAGTGTGCTTGTGATGTTGCCAGTTATGCCTTGTTATGAAACAGTTACATCCCATTGTGTCAAATGAGGTCTTTACCACCTAGGAATTGTCTACAGAGTATAGACAGAGGTTGCTGAACTATACATCTGCATTACTTACTATTGATTTCTTGGTATCCTGTGGCCCAGTCTGTCTTTACTATTGTACTACTTGAAGGCCTCGGCCTGCACAGCAACATTTGTAAACCTTTCCACACTACTGTATTAGTATAACTGTTTCACAGTTGCATTACTCTGTTTATAAGGCTGTCAGTGTCTAAACAGCTATGTAACATGTCATATACAACTGTAATAGTACACAAATAAAGCTTTTCCATTTATGCAAACCTGTGTTTGGTGTTATATCCTTTGACCTCTCTGTGGGTATATGTTGCAGGCAATGATTGTCATTTGTATGGGTGGCTCATACAGTATCCAGTTGTTAAGGTGGTAACTGTAGGCATAGTGGCTGTTCCATATTGTGTGCCCCTTCTACATATGTATCTTACTATACATATCTCTGCATGTGTATGTGTAGTTACATATATATCTGTATATATGTGTGTGTGTATATATATATATATATATATATATATATATATATATATATATCTGTATCTGCATATATGTGTTTGTGTATATGTATCCTAGGGATGTTGATAGCTTCCACATTGTACATTCCCTGTAGGAGCCAGACTATACAGCATGATATGTTACTGATACCAGCCTGACATCATACAGGTGGGATGGAGTACTGTTAACATCTTGTGCCCATGTTGTGTCAGGGCCTGGTTATGGGATCTGCAACAGTTGGTAATGTATTGCAGGGCAGACGTGTTTGGATCTGGGGGGGGTATACCTATTCGTACAAGACGTATGTTGATTGGGGCCTCTCAAACCCATTAACGGTGCATGTGGACATATATGTTTTTGTTATTTTCCCATTATCTACAGATGTATGTCCATATATGCCTATATATACACACATATATATATATATATATATATATATATATATATATATATATATATATAAAACTTGCTCTCTCTCTCTCTCTCTATATATATATATATATATATATATATATATATATATATATACACATATACATATAGATTTAGGCATATATATCTATAGATGTATGGATTTGTATGTCTATATGTTTATATATATATATCTATATATATCTATATATATATATATATATATATATATTATATCTATATCTATATCTACATTTATACATATGTTTTATTTATGTAGATATTAATATATATACACACACACTTACATCTACATGTTGGAATACATTCCCTATACTGTTGAATGACTGGGCTGGATGATATGTTTGTAAAAACATCAGGGTTATGTGTATCTGATATGGCTTAGTGGTAAATCTCTTTGGCTATAGTGTGCAGAGTCCTGAGCTCAAGCCCTGCAGAGGCTGTTTATTTTTTTTGCTGGGCAGAACAAGGGCCATTGGGTACAGAGTGATTAATGCACTTTAGAGCAGTTGTAAGTGGGTTTGCATGGGTTTGCATGGAGGTAAGCACTGTTAACATACGGTTACAGTTTCTTATACTCAGCTTCTAGATTGCTTAACCAGTGTAGGCATTTCTTACCTCCGCGCAAACAGGTTTAAACCTGCTTACTGCTGCTTAAAAGTGCTTACTCCTGCTTTCCCCCACGCTAATTTCTTTAAAAGAAAAGAAAAAAGGATTGATAGGAAAATGGTGAAAAAGGGGCACTAAGAGGGAAAGACAATAGGGAAAATTGTTAGGGATGTGCAGGAAGGGTGTGGGGAAGGTCCATAGCTGCCCATTTTTTTTACAGCAACAGCTGTGCATATACACTGAATTTGGAGGTAGATTTGGACACTCAAACCCCTGGGAGAGGGGTGAGGACAATGATAATAAGTTGCAATGCCAATTAGACCTGATTACATGTGTCCAGTGGACATGTGTGTGAAATGGACAGTTATGTATGGGGCGAGATTTTTTTTTATGGGAACAGATTGCCCTTTTTATTTTTCAGGTGAGAGTAGGATGTTGGGGAGGGATAGTATGTATATTTGGGGAGGTAGGTCAGGTAGGTTAACAGACAAGACAAACAAGATGCATACAGGGGTGGTATGTGACACATGCGGGGGTAAGCACCTTAATGGGGAGGGGTGTTGGGAAATCTGAAGACCATGAGCCCCCTAATGGAAACAGTGTAACTGAGGTCCCCACCCATGTGCAGTCACCACTGCACCTTCACAGCCCTGAAGGTGGCTGTGCTGGAGACTGAGTCGCAGAACCAGGCTGACCCTCTAGTCATGACACAAGGCCCACGAGCTAGTGTTGCAGATCACCAAACTGCTGGTTGAGCTTGCTACGCATCATGACCCGGACCTGGCGATGGGTGACAGGTACCTGTCCACGCCTGCTCCCATGGGGGGGGGTGATCCCCAACCCCTGAGCTGGTTCCACCTGAAGGTGATGTAGGACCAATGGACAGGGAGGTCCCGGGTTGGGCCCCAGACATGCTGGTGCCCAGTGCCACTGCCAGCTGAGGTGGGACAGGTGGGGCCGCTGGGACCGGCCTTCCCAAACGTGCTATAGTGTTATGAGTTTATCATCATATGTGGGTTAGTAATAGTCAACACATTCCAGGGTTAGGTATAACAGCATTCATAGATATTCCCATTAACCCAGACACCAGATACGTAACAGTTGCATAGCAAACAGAACACATGCATATATGGGAACACAGTGGTATTAAAAACAGCATGCAGGTACATTCATGTCACCATGCCACCAATGTTGGAATGATTCAATATAGCACATGCATGGGAACAATTAAAATATTTATCAAACAATAGGACATTATCAGAACATTGGAGTCATTACATACCGGTTGGGGTGGGCATGTTGTGTATTGTTGGAGATATGGTGGGGGGAAAGAAAGATGTCAATTAACAACTAAAATATTCCTGTAGTCCACATTACTTTCCTAGTCAGTGCTGTTATCTGTACCTTACAGATCTTACTACACTACCCTATAACCTTAGTTTGGACAGTGATATGGCTGTCATCATCGTTATACATGAACTGGTTTTACCTGCAATATACACCTCTTACCTGGTATACCTGTGGAGGGAATGTTTGTTAACACTAACTAACTGTTTCTACACATACTCCCAGATTCTGAGTTGATGGTGTGCACATAGCTATCCAACCCTTTCTGCACAGACTCTGGTCATGTGTTGACCACATGCAGGTGTATCGGGACATATCTAGAATATTGCCCTCTTCAACCTTTATTGACTTGACACACACACACATATACATGCTTTGCTACACATTTATATTATGCAGCACAGTGTGGGTGATAGTGATCCGTGATACTTTATTATTCAGAGAAACTGCAACACTCACAATTCCCTACAATACCAGAGTAAATGGTACCAGTACAGGGTATAATGTTTTTTATTTCTCAACACAATGTTCGTATCCGACGTACCTGTGGAAGCAATGTTTGTTAGCAGTACCTGAATGTTGCCACACAAAGTTCCAGATTACACATTAGTATTAAGCACATACATCTCACTCTGTTACTGTACACACTCTGGTCACAGCTTGACAACATGGGGGTGTAAATGGGACATACATGGCTTCTTAGTCTCATAAAGTGTTGGGGAGTTGCTAGTGTGCCAGCTTTGTTCTCATAGATGTGTGCCAAGTAGTTGTATTTCCTGTTTGCTGCCTATACGTCTGGGGTCATCCCACTGATTTTCCAGGAGGACAGATTGACAGGCAACAGATATGGGCCACTTTACTGGACATTATGGACATATCTGTACAGTTGTGGGGGATGATTCTGTATGCAGAGTACTACTACTGGCAGGATTTGAACCATGGCCGTGTGTGCTAAAAAAAAAAAAACAGTTCACACCTCAGTTGCATGTGCTTTTCGGGTTTTGTTGTCTGCCTTTTCCCTGTTTTCTATATATGTGTCTCAGTTGTACTAAATGTCCTTTGGGGATTACACCAGTCATATACAGGCATATACAGGCATTCCTACACATTCTGTTTATGGTGCACGGTGTGGATAACAAGTGCTTAATACAACAGTACTATTACATGAATGCAAATCTACATTACCATATGATACCAGAGTATACACATGTAGTCCAGCAGTTAGACCTTTATTGTCAGGCTATTATGCTTTTATTTACCTACATACTATATGAGTCTCTTCCTGCCATATTCTCTGGTGTATGCAGTACTTGCCTTAAACAATACAGGTTTTATACAGGCAGTTAATTTACTAATACTTTTAGAATTATTTCCTATGACAGTACATGAAAGAGTATTACTGAAGTGCCTCACATTGCAACCTCTCCAGGCGACTGCCATGGGCATCCTGGTTCATGACCTGCTCTATTGCAGTTGTGGAGGACATAAGAGGAATATTTAGCCATACCTATCCATGATATATATGGCAATTATTACACACATAGTGGGGTGATACTTACACACAGCTGGGACATCATTCACTGTTCTAGCCTCTTGGATCTACTGCTCCAAGAGGTCCCCCTTATGCTGCTTCTGGTCGGCATAGTGATGCCTGACCTGCTCACCAGTTCAGGGTATGCCAGTCGCACTGGTGAAGTCATGGGTGAGATGGTCACAGGCATCCGCCTTATATTGGGAGCCCTGGTACTGGCCCTGGAAGTAGTCTCTGCTCATTGTCTTTGACAAGGAGTCCTACCATGACTCTGGACTCCTGGATGCACCAGCGCTGTGCCTGAAAGTGCACACCCTCTCCCCTTCCTGACATGGTGCCTGCAAGGAAAGCTGCAGCCAGTTATGAGATGAATTCCTGCCTCTTGGGTTTAAGTAGGGCTGATTTCTCACACATTTTTGTGATTGGCCGGTTTTGAAAAGGCTAAGCTATGGGCAAACCTGCTTACCTAAGGTTGGCATTGTTTAAAGGGGTATAGCACTGGGCACATTGAGTTAGCTGGCCTACACATTGCTTACACCTTCTAAGCTGGCCTGTGCAATGCTTAGCATTGCTTACATTTGACTTTGCATTATATTTTCTTTTTGGCGTTGATTTATTATTCATTACATCTTATATGTATGTCTGGTATCCATGATTCATGTGTACTTACACTGTATGGGGTCCTTGTGTTTTATTGGGGACTTCACCACAATTACACCTGACTTCTGGGCTTACTGCTGTACTCCAGTTCACATATTTATGTTATGTAGTGGGTTATGGAACATATGTATGTATACTGATGCATTTCAGAGGTTCAGTTTGATTTTACTATAGTGAAGACTTGTTTGCTGATACCTCATTTTTTTGCATTGCTGTAATGGCTTGGAGATTAACTACTGTGACTATAGTGTAAAGGGTCCTGTTTTCTATATATGTGTCTCAGTTGTACTAAATGTCCTTTGGGGATTACACCAGTCATATACAGGCATATACAGGCATTCCTACACATTCTGTTTATGGTGCACGGTGTGGATAACAAGTGCTTAATACAACAGTACTATTACATGAATGCAAATCTACATTACCATATGATACCAGAGTATACACATGTAGTCCAGCAGTTAGACCTTTATTGTCAGGCTATTATGCTTTTATTTACCTACATACTATATGAGTCTCTTCCTGCCATATTCTCTGGTGTATGCAGTACTTGCCTTAAACAATACAGGTTTTATACAGGCAGTTAATTTACTAATACTTTTAGAATTATTTCCTATGACAGTACATGAAAGAGTATTACTGAAGTGCCTCACATTGCAACCTCTCCAGGCGACTGCCATGGGCATCCTGGTTCATGACCTGCTCTATTGCAGTTGTGGAGGACATAAGAGGAATATTTAGCCATACCTATCCATGATATATATGGCAATTATTACACACATAGTGGGGTGATACTTACACACAGCTGGGACATCACCCACTGTTCTAGCCTCTTGGATCTACTGCTCCAAGAGGTCCCCCTTATGCTGCTTCTGGTCGGCATAGTGATGCCTGACCTGCTCACCAGTTCAGGGTATGCCAGTCGCACTGGTGAAGTCATGGGTGAGATGGTCACAGGCATCCGCCTTATATTGGGAGCCCTGGTACTGGCCCTGGAAGTAGTCTCTGCTCATTGTCTTTGACAAGGAGTCCTACCATGACTCTGGACTCCTGGATGCACCAGCGCTGTGCCTGAAAGTGCACACCCTCTCCCCTTCCTGACATGGTGCCTGCAAGGAAAGCTGCAGCCAGTTATGAGATGAATTCCTGCCTCTTGGGTTTAAGTAGGGCTGATTTCTCACACATTTTTGTGATTGGCCGGTTTTGAAAAGGCTAAGCTATGGGCAAACCTGCTTACCTAAGGTTGGCATTGTTTAAAGGGGTATAGCACTGGGCACATTGAGTTAGCTGGCCTACACATTGCTTACACCTTCTAAGCTGGCCTGTGCAATGCTTAGCGTTGCTTACATTTGACTTTGCATTATATTTTCTTTTTGGCGTTGATTTATTATTCATTGCATCTTATATGTATGTCTGGTATCCATGATTCATGTGTACTTACACTGTATGGGGTCCTTGTGTTTTATTGGGGACTTCACCACAATTACACCTGACTTCTGGGCTTGCTGCTGTACTCCAGTTCACATATTTATGTTATGCAGTGGGTTATGGAACATATGTATGTATACTGATGCATTTCAGAGGTTCAGTTTGATTTTACTATAGTGAAGACTTGTTTGCTGATACCTCATTTTTTTGCATTGCTGTAATGGCTTGGAGATTAACTACTGTGACTATAGTGTAAAGGGTCCTGGGTTCAAGACCTACAAGGCTGTTTATTTTGTTGTTGGGTAGAACAAGGGCCATTGGATACAGAGTGATTAAGGCACTTTTGAGCAGTTGTAAGCAGGTTTGTGTGGGTTTGCACCAGGGTAAGCACTGCTAACCTCCGGTTAATGATGCTTTCAGAGAGTTAGCTTCTAAATTGCTTAACCTGTGTGCGCATTGCTTACCCTTGTGCAAACCGGCTTAAACTCACTTACTACTGCTTAAATATGCCTACTACTGCTTATTGGTGCTTACACTTGCTTACTAGTGCTTTATTCATTATGACACTGACACCTCACATGTGCATTTAATGCAGTACTCCAGTTCACAAATATATGTTATTTAGTGGGTTATAAAACAAATATATTGGTCATAATGTGCTTTGCCATGGAAAATGGAATGTGCTGCAGTGGGACTCGAACCGGGAATTCCTGCTCTTAAGGGGTATGCCCTGCCCACTACACTATTGCTATGCTGCTTCATTTGCATATATCTTCCTTATTATCCTCTTCAGCTATTTAAGCTGCATTAACCGTAGCTAAGCGATGGGCACACCCGCACATCTACGGTTAGCTTTAAATGGATTTGTAATAAAAAAAAGTTTTGTTTATTTTATTTGTATGTACTTGCTGTTGTAAATGAGAAGGAATGTTGATGGGGATATGCGGACACCTATGAGCGGTCTCGCTCATTTCTTACGCCTTTCTGCTGTTTTTCATTGTGGGGGCATGTGTATTCTGAGACCTCTGCTCTCAGACACGCCCCCTGCATTCTTACATGCTCCATGTAAGCTTGGGAGCTCAGGCAGAGAGCCTCAATAATATGCATGGCATGCTGCCATCCTGCTCCTAAACAGCCGCTTCCATGCAGGACTTAGTAAATCCGGGGGAGAATTTTTATTAAAACAAAACACATATTTACTAGGCAAGATAGATGACCTAGAAAACAGATCTAGGAGTAAAAACCTATGAATCTATGGGCTTCCTGAGAAAGCTGAAGGAGACAACATGATTACTTTTCTTACATCCTGGATTCCTTCTTCATTAAATTTACCTGAATGTCTCTCTTATGGCATCAAATGAGCCCATAGATCCATAACTACATCAGGAACATCTGCCAAAATAAATTCCAAGCCAAGCTCTTTAATAGTGAGCTTTTATTTCTCCAGTCAAGATAAAGAACTTGTATTAAAAACTGCCTGGGCAAACACTCCAGTTAAGCAACTAAAAACTCATATTTTATTTCCATCTAGGCTGAAAATCTTTTTTCCAGAAGGCATAACATTTTTTGATTCAGTGGACTTGGCAGCAAAATATTTATTTAACAATAATATACTAGACCAAGTGGAGGCTATGGATTAGACTAATAGTATTTCTAAAACATATGCTGAAAAGAATGGATGAAAGGCTGTTGAGCAATAGAAGAAAAAAACTGAAGGCCAAATAAAACTTTACTTTTGTCTGTTTGTTTCTAATCTAAACATGAGGTTGTCTTCCTTTCAAAATCCTTAATTTAAATGCACCGTATAATACAGGTATTCCTTGAATTTCATATTAAACAAAAGCAATTCATCCCTCAAGACAACAAGGAAAAAGGTAAAAAGATTTATATCTCTATATAACATAAGCAGTCATTCAGCCCAGTAGTGTCTAAATCTCTAAATTTACCAAGCAGCTAGTAATAAATACTAAGAGATATTTTTAACCTTATTTATTGCATGGTTTTGTTGGGTATCTGTTTGAATTACTACTTTCTAAACAAAAGTAATTGCAATGTCTGTGTAGAGTGGATGCTTATGCATCTTTGGGGATACACTTTAGATTTATATACTTTTCTGTTGTGTTTTGTCTATCTTCCCTTGGGTGGTGGATAGAGGTGGCTGTTAAGGTTTTTGTTTATCTTGGTGGTGTGTTCTGTGATACACCCTCAATGCTGCTGTCTGTGTTGATGTTTTTTCAGATGCTGGCAATTGTGCGAGTTATATGGTGTGGCTTTGTGTGCATCTTGGTGCTGTGTTTCATTGTTGTGTCTGGGCTTTTTTATTTTGTTAATTGCCAGGGTAATTTATGTTTTTTTTTTGTTGTATGCTTTGAGTTGGCTGATTGGATCGACTGCATGACCATGGATTCTAAATGGCTTTCACCAGATGGTTTCTGGTCTTGGCATATGTATGGTCCAGCCTTTTTTTTCTGTTTTTGTGATTGCTATTGCGGTTTCGGGCTTCCAGTATGCTCACTGACTTGCATGTTTGAGACATACCTGGTTTTCTCTTCTCTCAGTTCCATAGTTTCCTGACGATCTCATGAGACATTTTCTGTCTCTGCGGATCCCTGTTGCACTAGCGTGGTATGAATACAGCTGAGTGAACAAATCCTGTTGCGTCAGTCACACTAGTAGTGATGTCAGCCCCAAGGTTAAAGGTCGAGTCTGGGGCATTTGTTTTTTGCGATTAAACGGAACTATTTAAATAACAAAATGGCTATTTTATATTAAGATTTGAAATAGAAAAAGAGCAAAGAAAAAGAAAAATGGGGCTGAGCTGGTTTTAGAGTGTTGTGTTCTGGAAACAGAAGCATATGAGGAAAAGGCAGAAAGGAAACAGAAGGGAATAAGAGCAAGCAGTAGGGGAGGATTTAAATGAAAATAAAAGAAAAAAAGTATTTTGACTTATTTAGAAGTTTGGTAAGTCTTTGCATTCCTTAAACCTAGATTGTATACAAGTAAAATATTTAACAATTGTGATTTTTTTTCTATTTTAGGCTCTAAACATGTAATGAGAGAATAATTCAGTTTTCTTAAAATTAAAGGCTTAGGTCTTCTCACTCCTCCCTAATTAGATAACTATTGTAAATGCAAGTAGAGATAACATTGTTTTTGAATAGTGGCACGTCTGAAATGAATATGGAGGGGAAGCATTTGTCTGATGGTTTGTTTCCAAGACACTTTTATATTAAGAGCAAAAGCTAAGTAATGGTAACCTATGGATAGATGAGGACTGAGTTCTTAAGTTTCATTTGTTTGAAATTTAGTCTGTTGATGGCCAAAGCTCCTATGTAGCAAATCCTTGTTGTGCCAGCAAGGATG
Organism: Protopterus annectens; assembly: GCF_019279795.1. NCBI lineage: Eukaryota > Metazoa > Chordata > Ceratodontiformes > Protopteridae > Protopterus > Protopterus annectens. The sequence continues at coordinate 24,188,411 of NC_056740.1, read as the reverse complement.
CCTTTTCCAAAGGTAATTTCCTCCTTCTTAGAGTTGTACAGTCATAGAGTTGGTATATATAAATCTGGGGGTGTGGTGACTAGTCCCCCATATTGTGGGATGCAGTGGGACTTTTCTGCTTACAGAAATACTTAAAAATGTTTTTCACCCTCTTTGTGAAGGGAGGATAACAGTTCAAGGATTCCAGTCCTTAGCTGAATGAACTGCGAACACTCATAATGGAATCACTAGCAACACTTGTCAAAAATCAATTAATTTGCTTTGTTTCACATTGTTGGTATTTTAATAATTCCCCTACTGTTTGATAACTGTTTATAGCAGCATCTCATTTGATGCAGAAATATATTTTGTGCATATAGACAGATATTATCTGTACTTCATAATCATTTATAATCATTGCACCAAACTTTGTGAATTGCAGGTCTTTGTATTCCTTCTATGTATTTCTTAAAAGCAAACATTTATTGAACTCTGACTACAATATAGTAGCAAATTAGTTTCCAAACACTGTGGAATGTATTTCATATTGTCTGCACTTGGTACGTCATCATCCAGTATGCTTCCAATGAAGTAATTGTTGATTATTACAAGACAGTTGGAGCTTCTGAAATAACTGAAGGATGCAATCTAATAGAAAGAACAAGTTAAGAAGGATAGCTTTTGCAGCAGTATGTATTCTTTAATCTAGGGCCTGCCTGAAATCCTTATCACCCTTAGCCACTCCAAGGATTATCAACTAGAAAATATATATTTATTTCATATAATACTATAAAAATGGCAACATTTTGTTATATTAAAAATATTTACGTAAAGACTTATCTGATGCTTAGTACAGAGACGTCAAATTACATATATTGATTTATATTATACATACATGTATATATGTAAGTGTGTTTATGTGTATCCATTAATGACTATGTGAGTTTGTGTGTATATATGTGTGTTTGTATATATATTAGCATATAAATATGTATGTTTTTATTTTTTTCTTTCTCATATAAAAATAATATAATACTGAAATCTACAATTTGTACTGAAATGTTAAACTTAATATCATATATATTGAGCTATATGCAAATGCCATAAAGTAAATAATTCTGGATCTATAAGAGTCAATCCAGTTCTTAGAGATTGCTCTAATTTATAATTCATGAATAATTATATAAGATTTAGTGTTATTTTTCTTTACAATGAATCATTAGTTTATATAATTTGAAAACTACTTATAACAAACAAACCATTGTTTATTAGAAGTTCTTTTAGCAAATGTGCTCAAATATTTTGCCTTTTATCTGCTGTCAGTTTACACATTTACATATCTGTTAAATGCATATTAGGTTGTTGTTGTTACATTCTTGTATCTTTATATATTTCTATGATAATTATTTATTCTTTTAATTTTACAAATGACTGCATATACATAGACTAACTGATTTATTTTGTTATTTAGGAATGTTATATTGCTCTCAATTCATGCTGAGCTTACAACTTATAAATGTGTAATGATTAAATATATGTAGAATTATTTAGGTAGAAAGGGCTTAGTTGCATATAGAAGATATGGTTAGAGGGATTGTTTGGATGGCATTTCTATTCAGGCAAGAGGTTTTATACCATGTAGTGTTGGGTGTTGGGCTATTTAATCAATTTGCTAAGTCTGATTATTTGAGTTACAATTGTTGGGGTCTTCCAGAACTATAAATGCTACACTATTCTATGGGTATTTGATATTTTCTCTAACCTGATATATACTTTCACAGCATTTTATACATATAATACTCTTTAAATTCTTTTCATAATATGATTGTGAAGTGTTTATCTATCAATGTTAATGGTCTAAATAATAATATTAAATAAAGAAGTTTATTCAAATAACACAAACAAATCTTAGTTGGTATTTCTTCAAGAAACACATCTTTTAAAAGAGGAAGTAAATAAATTAAATGTTAATAATTACACAGTTTTAGTAAGTTCTCATTTTAAACTGAAGAAAAGGGGAGTAGCAAGTCTATTGAGAGATACTACTTTGACTCCTAGAATCATTAATACATTCTATGATTCTTCTGGGATGATTTGCTTAGTATCACGTGAAATAAACAGAAAAATGTATACGTTAATTAATCTATATTGGATACCTGGAGTGGGGGCTAAAACAGTTAAACATCAGTTTGAAGACAGTATTCATTAGGCTAAAGGAAGTTTAATACTGGTGAGTGATTTTAATTGTCTTGTGGATGACAAGGATACTAATACAAAAAGCAAATGTAAGAAAACTCCCACTTCTGGGGTACTTTTGAAATTCATAGATACAATAGTTATCAAGGACATTAATGAATTTGCTGACCCAAATTCATTATTTTTTACATTCTATTCACATTGACATACGTCTCACTCTAGAATAGACAGGGTATGTATTTCGAATGACATAATAACAAAATTAGATGGGATTAAGGTTATGGCCTGCCCACTGTCTGACCACAGTGCAATTATTTTTGATATAGATATTGTCTCAATACACACCTTGCTTGTCACCAGAATACCTGCATATATAACAAATTTAAAGGAATTTAAAGAATTATATATAACTGAGATAAAGACATTTTTTTAAATAAATACTACTGAAGATATATCACAAATATACATATGAGATTTTAAAATCTTATATTTATGGTAGAGTTTATTTTGGTTTATTAATAAGAAGAAATTATGGAACAAAGATATGTTAGAATTGCAAACTAAAGCAGATAATCTTAAATCAGAAATACAGAAAGATAACACTGATTTAATACAGAACTTCAACAAATAAAGAAATATTCTGAAATACTTCATCACAAAACTATGATTAACCTTGGAAAAATTAAGTTAAACTCTTATTCTATGAATTCTACCAATCAGAGACATTTAGCAAACAGAACAAAAAAATGATTAAATCCAAACAAATAAAAGAGCTTTACATGCCGGGTACAATCATTGGCACCTCCCTTACACCTCTACACAAATGCCGGTGCATCGACAGGGCCAAAAAAGATTTTCCAGCAAAAATATTATTTATTTATTTATTTATTTCCAGTTTGGTGACCAGTGAGCTCAGGAAGCCCGTTTTCAGTGGTGGCCCAGGGAGAAAAGCTCCGCATTACACAGTTTAGTTACAGAGAATATTACAGTGAATTATTGCAGAGCATACTTTAGATGGGTACAGTTAAGAAGAAGAAAGCAATTACAATTTCATTTTAGCATGAGAAACTGGCAATAGCATTTAACATACATAGGAGAAGAACAGCAATAAGGAAACAATTACATTTTTGTTTTAGCATGAATAACAGCCAATAACATTTAACATACAAAGTACAGTTTTGTTATTTACAGAGAGTACAAATTGTATCAGGTCAACTGGTCAACTAAAGTTCAGAGTTAGCCAGGGGAGTAAGGGGGAAGGAGTGGTTAGGAGGAGTGAGGGGGATATTACCAGGTATAAATACCAGGTATATCCAATGCATCCTGCTAATGGTCTGTACACGTGCCTTTCCTCAGGCAGAAGATACAGAAGCCTGCATTGTAAGACCACCAGACTAAATAACAGTTTCCTTCCACTCTCCATTAAACTGTTGAACTCTTGGGAAAAATGAACCATGAGTCTGTTGGAATACTCAACCACTTCTGTTACATAACTAGCCTATCAAGTGGCTTATTTTATAGATGTACAATAACCAAGTGCAATACTAATGTAGCTCACCTACCACACTGATAGATTGTTAGTGCAATATATAAACTGTGCAATAATTCAGTCTAATCCTAGATATGCTACTACTGTTTCAATTTTAGTTTGACAATATTATCTTCATATTTTTCCTTGTCTTCCTTGTGTCCTGTTCTGGGATGGGTGTGGGTCACTGCTGTCCTAATTTATACTTACTAATTGCTACTTATTAAATTTCTACAGTGATATTTTATTAATTTTCTCTGTCTATATGTGCAGCTGTTTCCTGCATTGAGAACGAAGCATTGTAATTCCGTTCAGCTACACTGCTATGTAGTTCTGAATGACAATAACATTTTTTTTTACTTTGACTTGACTTTGACTTACAAAGAAAAAAGTAACTGATCTAAATAAAATTCTGGAAGCATTTAGAGTTCATTATAATACACTTATAATACACTTAATTTATCAAACTCTGAAATCTCAGCAACTAATGATATTAAAATGTTCCTTAAATATATTGCTACCAGACTATCTCAGGAGCAGCTAGGTCTTATAGATAAACCAATTACAATGACTGAGGTAAAATCACAAATTAGTAAACTGAAAACAATTAAAACCCTGGAATTGGATAATATTTTACCTGAAATGTATAAATTATTAACAGGCCAAGCCTTAACTTTACTATTAAAAGTATACATCTCAAATAAAGAAAACATAAACATGCCCCCTTCATGAAAATATTCTTTAATATCCCCAATTACAAAGTCTGGTAAAGATGAAAAACTTTGTTCCTCATATAAGCGTAGATCCTTGTTAAATGTAGATTATAAAATGTTTATGATAATCTACGCTAACAGAATTAAACATTTTCTCCCTTTGTTAATACATGAAGATCAATCAGCTTTCATAAAAGGGAGAAATACATATGGTAATATTAAAATTTATTTTTATTTTTATTTATTTATTTTACAATTGTTAACCAGGATGGTCTGACTGGACAAAGTTCATTTACAGCAGAGGCCCAGGGAAAAAAGCTCAACTTAATTAATACAAAAAAAAAAAAATAAAAAAATAATGACATTATACATAATGCAAAAAGCATTGTTATACTAGCAGTATTTTGTGAAAAATAACAGTAAAAATGTTCTCATCAGCAATAATTACATATGTACATTTTGTTAGTTGTGAAAAATACAGACAGAGGTCACAACAAAATTACCATATGCCATGGGATACCATTTGTTACAACCATGCTTACTGTGGGCCTGAAATAGGAGAGAAAAGTGAAGGATGGAGGTAGCATAGTTTAGGATTATGTAACACATGGACAGAGCCAAGAGCTTAAAGATGAGCCTTAAGGGAGTTTTTGAATTGTGTGGTATTTGATGCACATTAAATAAATTATTAAACTAATCAATCATATTAAATTTCAACAGAAAGATCTGACTATAGTCAGCTTAGATATTAACAGTGCTTTTGACTTCATAAACTGGAATTATCTACTTTTAGTTTTAGAGGAATATTACATTTCCAAAAGCCTTTTCTACACACTGAGCCAAGTGGAGGAGGAGCATTGACTACAACTCTGATCTGAGATATATAACAATAAGTATCCTGTTTTTGTTTTGTTGTTTTGCTTATTATTAGTAGTTATTGCTTCTAGCAATTTATATATATCACTTTTTATTGCCTGATGCATACTTTTTATTGTATTTTATTGCTATTAACTAATCTGCATGGTTAAACTAAAATTGTCTACCTTACAGGGCCTGATAAATAGGTTTTTACTGTCTCACTGTTTGTAAAGATTTTTAGCTAGTTTCACTGTGTGAACGGTATTAAGGGGAAATTTTCCCTACTTGTTAATCACCTATTTGTTTGTTCTGATTTCCTGCCAAGGGGTGTATCATATAACTGATTTGTTTGCAGTTAAAAGCATTCTGTAGAGTCTCCTTGCTCCTTTTTCTGTTTAAAACTTTCATTTTGTAGCTCACTGCTGTTCTTCTGCTGTGATAAAACTTTCTGTAGTGTTTACTGTCTAAAAGAGTGTAGGCTAGTAGGTTTAGTATTGTTCCCCACCCTCCCTACCTCCCTGTTGGTGTGTTGCTGTTATACTTGGTGGCTTTGCAGTTGCCCACCCCTATTGTAAATTTGATATGGGACACTCGTCCCAGTCTAATGTCATTAGATCATTCTACCTAATACAGAGAAAACATTTGAGAAGACCAAGCCACTTAGTTTCCTAACCTTGAATTATCTTCTGCTTCTCCTTTCTCCCTTTCCTTTACAAAAAAAAATGCTAGAATCTCCCTGTTTTCTGCTTAACTGTAACAAAAAAATACACTTGTTTCCTGCCTTTCCTGTAACTAATAAAAAAGAAGGAGAAGCCCAGTTATGAAGTATAGGAGTAAACACACCAAGGCAAATATCCAGAAAAAACATAAACTCCTAATACTGCTAAAACCACACTGAAGGAGCAAAAACCACTGTAAAATCCAGTATAAATCCATTGCTCCGTACCTACAATAAACAGCATTGGATTTATACTGGATTTTACAGTGGTTTTTGCTCCTTCAGTGTGGTTTTAGCAGTATTAGGCGTTTACGTTTTTTCTGGACACTTTCCTGTAAATAGTCTAGTCCAGATAGATTTGCTAAATCCAGGACTGTTTGTAAGCTTCTGAGACCCCCAAGCCTGTCTGTGTTAGAGGGAAGCCTGCTAGCTTATCAGTGAGAGTGGTAAGCATTAGGTAACCTATCTACCACATAAGGAGTGGTTTCTGGCCCAGAAATTGTAGTTATTGGCCGTTTGGGCAGTTTTTCCATCTCTCTCAACTTCCTGATTTAAAAGCCCGCATTTGCACTTGCCCCCCCCCTTTTTGTAACTAGTCTAGTTCAGATACAGATTTACTATATCCATGACTGTTTGTAAGCTCCTGAGCCCCCAAGCCTTTCTGTGTTGGAGGGAAACCTTCTAGCGTATCAGTGGGAGTGGTAAGCACTAGGTAACCTATCTACCACATAAGGAGTGGTTCTGGTCCAGAAATTATAGTTATTGGCTGTTTGGGTAATTTTTCCATCTCTTTCAACTTTCTGATTTAAAAGCCCACATTTCCACTTGTTTCTTTTGTGTAACTAGTCTAGTTCAGATACAGATTCATAGTTTTAGCACTTAAATTTGCTTATTCATGCTCAGCACTTGTTCAGAACTTGCTGTAAGCACTAAATAAGCTACAAATTACTACAGCACTCAACCTTCCTCATTACCTAGAGGAAAACAGTTTTTGTACTTACTCTCCTTACTTGCTTAGAGAAAAGCAACTCTTGTACTCACTTTCCTCACTTGTCTAGAGGAAAATTTTTTTTTTTATTCAGGAATGTTCAAGGGTCAGCTCCTAGTGTTCTCTCCTGTCTATCTGATGATTCTGGGGATCTTGGGGCAATGTAGCAATTGCCTCATGTACACAGACAACCCTCTACTTCTCCCACCCAACACTACAACCTGTGAGAGATGCACTTATCTAGCCAAACTGGAAGTAAAGCTCTCTCCAACCAAGACTGAACTTAACAGTCAAGAGGAGAAGATAAACACTTGTACTACACCACACTCATCACATAGTCCCACTAAACCTACACCACCAAAATCCACACATAGAAAAACAAAAACATTCATGGAAGCTCTCAATAATAATCTGCTCAAGCAACAGAGACCTCCAAAGCAGAAATACAAGCAACCTCCACCCCCAACACAACAGAAATGACACATAGCCCACAGACTCAGCATGCACCTCAACCACAGCCCATATGTCAAAACAACGTACCCAACACACTAGCCATAGGTGACTCTATAGTCAGGCACACTGATGTCCCACTCACCAGGCTAAACAAGGAGAAGGTTACTGTCAGCTGCCTGTCGGGTGCCAGGATCCTTCACATAACCCACGCACTTAGGTCACTCCACAACAAGTACAAATATGACTCTTTCATTGTCCATGTTGGTGTGAATGACCTGAGATGTACCTCCCTGGACTACATGAAAAGAGACATGGAAGAGCTCTCCGATCTTGTAGCCCAGGCAGGTATGACCCTAGCCCTGAGTAGCATCCTGCCATCACCCAGAATGATACTGCAGTGCAAGGCAACAACAATTGGCTAAGCTTCTGGTGTCATTCTAAGGGGATCTAGTATCTGTCTGCCTGGGATGACATGGTCGACAGACCACGATGCTTTGCCAGTGATGGCCTGCACCTGTCACCCCTGGGATTCCGGATACTGGCTAATGCTCTTGCCGTCCCTATAGTGCCTTTTTTAGGCAAGGTTCAAATGACAAATTCATCATAGTAACAGGAACAGGCAAGCAAAAACTTAGGGTAATGCTACTCAATGCTAGAAGTCTAAATCTCAAAATCCACTCTATCGAGGCACTCCTTAAAATGGAGAACATCGATATCTGTGCAGTGACTGAGACCTGGTTCAAGGCTCCAGAGAGCACCCCTGCATTACCAGGCTATAACTCATACCACACTTTTCAGCCACGTAACCTAGACCAGAGCACCAAAGGTGGAGGTGTGTCCATATTCATTAATGATATCCACACCTCCAAACTAGTTGCTCAGCATAATGCATCCGAGGTTATCCAAGTGCAACTAACTCTGGGCAAAACTGCAATCCAAATTGTAGCTTGCTACAGATCCCCCAACATGCCCCAGGATTCCCACTCCTCTTTTCTTGATATACTGGAAAATATTAGGGTTCAACCAAACACCGTAATAATGGTAGATTTCAACTACACCACCATTAACTGGGAAAACTACTCATTTACCAACTCTTTCGCTCAACGCTTTCTAGAATTCTTAAATTCCAATGCCCTGGATCAACTTATCCACACTCCCACCAGGTGCAACAATATCCTAAACCTAGTCATTACCAACATGAGTGAGTGGTCTTCCACACCTGAAGTCAACTCCTCGATGGTCAGATCCGACCATAAGCTAATCACCCTAGATATCCACATCCTGCCCCCACCCCCCATTAAGGAAACCATGGTAAAAAAATTCTCCAAAGCCAACTTCATACTTCTTAAGACAAAAGTAGCAAACCTCATGACACCCATGTAAATGGACAATACAGTTATGACTGCTGAATCCTACACAAATGCACTCTATAAGCACTTACACGAGTGCATGGATCGTGCTATCCCAAACAGAACCAAGACGCTATCCTTCAAAAAAAGGAAGCCAATCTGGTGGTCCCCTGCCATAAACAAACTCTACAATAGAAGGAAGAAACTGTTGCAAAAGAGAGTAAAATCCCATGAGTGGAGGAGCTCCCTGGTCAACCTCAGAAAGAAGCTGAGATCCCTTATAAGATCCTCCAAAGCTATCTACGAAAACAAAATCACCACTGATTCTAGGGACAACCACAAAGCATTCTATAGCTTTGTCAAGAATCTCAATGGCAACACCCAGATCTGCTCTGAGTTAAAGCACAATGGCATGACAATTACAGAACCAAGTGATATTGCCAACATCCTGGCAAATAGGTTGAGTGATAACTTTACCCCCCTCTCACCCCCTATAGGGATCATATCTATACAGGAAGAATGCAGAGTCCCTGTAATCACAACTACAGAGGTAAAACCTGCACTCTCTAAAGCCAGAAACACAGCATCCATGGGACTGGACAACATCCCAGGCTGCATTTTACACAAACTTCAGAATGAACTGGCTCCCCACCTAAGCACCATGTTCAATCATAGCCTCATGTCAGGCTTTGTGCCCACTGAATGGCACACAGCAACAGTTATCCCACTCCACAAAGGGGGAGCCACCACTGATCGTGGGAACTATCACCCTATTAGCCTGATGAGCCTGGTCTGTAAGGCCATGGAACGTATCATCATGGAACTCATAAACAAAGACATTGGTGACCTCCAAACTCTGGACCCCACCCAGTTCAGGTTTGTGAAAGGCAGATCATGCCTCCTGAACCTGATCAACTTCTTTAAGGCAGTCACCAAAGCCATAGACGAGGGTAAGGTGGTTCACACAGCCTATCTTAACCTCACCAAGGCTTTCAACACCATCCCCCATTCTGGAATTATAGCTAAACTCACTAAACTAGGTATAAATCCCTACGTCACAAAGTGGGTTGCCAACTGGCTCACTGACAGAACCCACAATGTAAAAGTTGCAGGCTCCAAATCTGATTTCAAACCAGTGACAAGTGGAGTACCACAGGGTTCAGTCCTGGGACCTCTCCTGTTTGGTATCTACTTCTCTGAAGTACAGGCTAACACAGAAGGCCTTTGGCTAATGAAGTTTGCAGTTGAATACAAACTAGGAGCCATAGCTGAGTCCCCAAATGATGTGGACATCCTACAGATGGGCCTCACTGAGACAGATGCCTGGTGTCAAAGCCATGGCCTCAAGCTTAATGCCAAAATGTGCATTGTCATCCCCTTTGGTAACAACTCAGTACCCATGAACTACCACATAGGTGGCAGTCTACTTAACGCCGAGTGTGTGATAAGAGACCTTGGGACCCAGGTAGACACTAGTCTCTCCTTTGATAATCACATTGTCACAGTAGTCAAGAAATCCTTCTACATGGCACACCTCATCACAAAAGGGTTCTCATCCAGAAAAAAGGTCATTGTTCCCCTCTACTCGACACTCATTAGACCCTTTATAGAGTACAACGTCCCTTTTGGAATGTACCTCACAAGACATTTGCAGCAGCTGGAAGGGCCACAGAAGTACCTCACAAAGAGGATTACAGGCCTCAAACAGATGCCCTACACTGACCATCTCAAAAAACTCCAGCTTTACTCCATAGCATATCGCCTACTTTGAGGTGATCTATGCCTAACATATAAAGCTATGTAAAACCCAGAGCTGTTGGACATGCTACACCTAAAAAAATCTCAATCCCTCCGAGCTACATGCTCTAGGGACCTAAACCTTGTCACCACAATAAACAGGACATGCTGGAGGGATAGATTCCTTTCCCAGAGACTTTCCATACCCTGGAACAAGCTATCCATCTATGTCAAGCAAAGTTCCTCATTAGAACTCTTCAAGAAAAATCTTGATGAGTGGATGGGAAATAGGAAATACACCCTGGGGATCACTTCTGTGGCTCTGCTCAACATTGGCCCAGGAAAATAACTTTCCTGGGTGGCGTAAGCTAGGGAACCTTGTTGGCTAGGCTTACTTAGGCCCTTGGGCCGATAGCCTAGTACCTACCTATGAACCTATGAATCTACGTCAATCAAATCATTATATAAAAATTAATTGGGTTACGTTAGGTTAGGGTCACATAGGTCTAGACCTATTACAATTACTAAAGGAACTAAACAAGGCTGCCCTTTGTCTCCATTACTGTTTGTTCTACAGATAGAAGCTTTTGGGAATTGTGTCAAATTAGATACTAATATCAAAGTTATACAATTTACCAGAGGCTTAGATTTGAAACTCCAATTGTTTGCAGATGGTATTTTACTGATCCTAACTAGTACAAATCATTCTTTACAAGCATTATTTGACACTATGGCTAATTTTCAATGCATACCCGGTCTTTAGTTCAATGAAAATAAAACTAAAATTCTACTTATAAACTGCAAAAGAATCTCAAATAAAAAGTTTTCTAAATATATTGTAACAGATGGCAGATTTAATTATTTAGGCATGTTCATATTAGAAAACTTGAATGAGACACTCCTATTTACTTATACCTCTGTTTTAAATAAAATTAAGCTAATGATGTCCAATTGGAACAAAATTTTATTTACAGCAGAAGATAGGCTGTTTCTGATTAAAACAATTGTTTTACCTAAGATATTATATTGTATACAAGTTTTAGCTCTCCCCCTCCTAAACACATTATACAAGAATATAATAAATGGATATTAAATTTTTTATAGTTCCCCAATAACCCTTGAATTGCTCCAAATAGCCATTTGATGAATTCGGAAGAAGGAAGAATTAACCTTCCAGACATAGAGATTTATGCTCTGTCTTCTGTTATCAAAAATATAACATTGTGGTTAAAAGCAACTTAATGAAAAACTGTTCGATCTCGCCGTTTGTTCTTACACACGGGTTCGGAGCCAATCCTCGGCTCCGAGTCGGCCACATCACCAGCTCCGCATCTTCGAGAAAGCTCAAGGCACAGTTCTATCCCATGATCCTCCGGTGCTAACCCTCAGATCTAGTTTGCCGCTGCAGCAGATCGCATCGTGAGAGGCTCGGGCCAGTATTTTTCTTACTATTTTTGAAGCTTGTTACCAATTAGTAGTTTATTAAAAAGTAGATTACCGTGTGGAGTGTGATAGTTATAATTAGAGTGTGTTTTTTCAAGTAGTTAAAGAAGTTAAAATAGTTTTAGTATTATACTTCAGTGAAGGCCTTGTTTGATTCCATCAGGACTAACAGTAGGATCTAAAATTGTTAAATTTCCTGCCTTAACTTATCTTTATCTTTATATATATATATATATATATATATATATATATATATATATATATAAAAAATCTTTATCACCTATATAGTGTGTTATAGTGTGTTATAGTGTATATAGTGTGTTATTAGTATATAGCTAGTGTGAGTATATATTACTAGATACTTTATAGTGCTTAATATGGGTTGATATGTCTGAGAAAGCTAAGTCAGGCTTTAAAAGGTGTCAGTGTGGACAAAAGATGTCCATAACTGATAACCATTCTTCCTGCGTCTACTGTCTTGGCCCTCTCCACTTGCAGGAAGACTGTTCCATCTGTCATTCCTTCAGTGGCAGGGTCATGTTAGAAAGACGCAGGAAGTTGGTGGACAGAGGGTTATTAAAACCCGAATTTCAGGAGGCCCTGGACAAGACTGAACAAGTGTCCAAGTCTTCGAAGGGGTCGAAGTCTTCAAGAGTGTCGGAGCCTAAGTCCTCAGCTCCGAGCACCTCTTTTCAGATTCGGACGCTGGCTCCACAGACCTCGGGGTCAGGCATTGAATTTTTGTCTCTAATCGAGGCTCAGGTCTTGGAGCCGGTGTCAGAGGTACCACCAGCTTCAATCCTTCGCTCGGTGACGGCTTCGGCCCCTTCGACCCGTTCTTCGAGGCTGCTTTCTGACTCCGACGTGGACTGAGTGGTACAGAAGCTAATGGAGAACTCGGCTCTGTCCAAACTGATCGAGGTTTCGTCCCAATTGGTTTCGAAACTCGAAGCCCTTCCCGCGCCCTCAACAAATCCTCCTCTGAGACCCGTCGAGTCGTCGGAGTCAGGAATTGAAGAGCCGATGATTGTAGAGCCCTCGGTGCTGAAGCCTCCAGTAGCGCTATCGGCACCATTGACCTCAATACCTTCGGAACCAGCCGGGGGGTCTTGGAGCCGACGATCTTTCCTAGGTTCCGGGGTGAACAGTCGAACCAAACTTTCAGTTCCGACTCTTCCCCTTGGGGCCTCGGCTCAGATCAGCTCGGCTCCGTCCTCAGGGTCAGAGCCCGTAGTCCTGGCTCCAGGGAAGCTACCGACTTCTTCGGAACTGGTGGTGTCCTCGGACCGGGGCACCGGTGCCTTCGACATCATGAGGAAGGTCTTGTCTGAACAGACACATACTTCATCAAAGTCTTCCTCTCCTTCCCCAAAGGGGCCACGTTCTGCTTCTGTACCTTCGGTTCCTGCCAAGCATTGAGACCCAATGCCTCAGCCAGCCCCAGAGGGTGGCGCTGGTTCCTCGGATGCCTCCCCAGAAGCCCCCTCTGAGGATGTACCAAGGAAAAGATTGTGCAAGAGGAGGCACATTGATTCCCCACAGGAATCTCTGACATCTGATACTGATTTGGACGAAGCAGAAGGGTCCCCATGGTCCCCTTCTGAAGATGTCTCTTTTGCTGACATTTTGGAAATCTTGAGACAGAGGGGAGACTGGCAGACCCTTGCCCCTTCTGTGGACGAATCGGTGTTGCTGAAGGCATTTGGGGATCAACCTTCTACCTCCTGAGTGACCCCGCCATTTGACGAGCTAATGGACCTAATAGCCCGAAGGGCATGGGAAACACCTGATACAGTGGAACCAGTTCCCCACAGACCAAACAAATACATTACAGCCCCTCAAGACAAAAGTTATCTTACAAAAGGAGTTCCCGTGGATACTATGGTGGTGGCGGCAGCCACTAAAAAGGAAATGTCTGAATCATCTTCCTCTGTCCATCCTCCTAATAAGGATTCTAGGATGATGGACAGGTATGGGAAGCACGTGTTTAGTTCTGCGACTTTTTCCATCCGATCGCTGAACTATCTTATGCATTTTATGTGTCTGCAGAGAGATCCCCTTAAGGAACTGGGAGATACTCTCCAGGGTAACACAGATGCGGCTGTCTCCGAGAAAGTGACAGCACAGTTTAACACCCTCAGTTCCATAGTAAACTCGTCCATGAGGCTTATCTCATACGCAGCCGAAGGATCGAGTAGAGCGGCAGCCTCAGCGATTGCTCTGAGGAGGCAATCCTGGTTGCGCCTATGCTCCTTTGCGGAAGCCTTCAAGTCTTCCTTTACTAACGCCCCATTTGATGGTGCCTCTTTGTTTGGCCCCAAAGTAAAGGAGACTCTCACTAGGTGCGAGCAAGAAGGGAAGACCCTGTCTGCCATAGGGGTCCATTTTTCCGCCCCATCTAGACCATACCCCAAAGGGCAAAGAGGCGGAAAAATGTGGTTCCGAAAGACTCAGGGATCCTTTCAGCCCACACAGAGTGATGCCCCCTCCAGAGGCAGAGGAGGGGGAAGAAATGGAAGATGCCACCCAGGCGGCAGAGGGGGTCCGCAGAATCAGGGCGACAGAGATACGTTCTCTGGTAAGCCCTTCCAGCACTCCTGAGTGCAGGCCCAGCTGTCCTACTCTGGAGGCAATTGGGGGTCACTTGGCTTTATACCCAGAAGCCTGGCTAAATCTTACATCGGATTCCTGGGTAAGAAGCATAGTTACCAGAGGTTACAATATTCCATTTATAAAAATTCCACCTGCCCCCAAAAAGCTCCCAGATGTTCCACCCAGTCTGCGAGACCAGGCAGTCATAGAAATAAAAAGGCTGCTTGAAAACAGAGTCATCCAACCAGTCCCAGTGGACCAGATAGGATCCGGAACTTACTCAAGGTTCTTTTTAGTTCCAAAGAAAACAGGGGACTGGAGGCCAATATTGGACCTCAGCAGACTCAACACTTTCATGAAGAAGGCAAAGTTCCGGATGGTCATGCTACAGTCGATCCTTACTTTCCTACAGGAGGGTGACTGGATGTGCTCTATAGATCTCAAAGTCACGTACTACCATATCAAGATGGCCAAAGCGTCCAGCGATCACCTGTGCTTCCGGCTGGGAGCCAGTCACTTCCAGTTTCGTGCTCTGCCCTTTGGCCTCACCTCAGCCCCCAGGGTGTTCACCAAATGCATGGCAGTAGTAGCGTCTCACTTGAGACAAATGGGATTCCGAGTGTTTCCTTACCTAGACGACTGGCTCCTGTCCACCACCACTGAGTATCGTCTTGTGCAAGCCAGGGATTACACCATTAACCTTTGCTCCTCTCTGGGTATAACAGTCAATTTTGGAAAATCTGTCTTATCACCCTCACAGCATATCTCATTTATAGGGGCAGAATTAGACACTTCCCTGACTCGAATCAAACTCCCCCCACCAAGAGTATCAGCCCTCAGAGATCAAGTTTCTATCCTTCTTCAGAGCAGGAGAGTCCCTGCACAACAAATCTTGAGGGTGCTAGGAATGATGGCAGCCGCTTTTATCGTAGTCCCCCTAGGCAGGATGTATATGAGGATTCTTCAATGGATGCTGTTCGCGCAGTGGTCTTACCGACAGCTTCCGCTATCTCACGAGATCTTAATCATGAACTCCTGCAAACGGGATCTCCTGTGGTGGATGCACAGTCAGGGCCTAACAGCAGGCCGACCATTTGCGTTGCCCAGTCCTATAGCTACCTTAACCACGGACACTTCCCTGATAGGGTGGGGGGGACTTTTTCAGGGAAGAGCAGTCCAAGGTCAATGGTCCAAGTTGGAGTACAACCTGCACATCAATGTCCTAAAGCTGAGGGCAGTGTTTCTGACGTTGCAACACTTTCACAAGTCCTTACCTCTGGGAACAGTGACAGTTCAGACAGACAACATGTCAGTAGTCTGGTACATCAACAAACAGGGGGTAACCAGCTCCTATCCAGTGTGCAGAGAGGCCCTTAGGATTTGGCAATGGGCTGTGTCTACCGGACGCTTTCTGATAGCAACGCACATACCGAGGACATCCAACGTCATTGCGGACAGGTTGAGCAGAGCCATCCTGTTGCCTCACAAGTGGTCCCTCAAATCTCAAGTAGCGGAAAAGATTTTCCACAGATGGGGCCAGCCTTGCTGCGACCTATTTGCATCCCCATTGAATGCCAAATGCAGAAGCTACTTTGCCCTACTACCCCCTCTGGGGGGGTGCCCCCAGGGATGCACTGGTACACTATTGGCCCTCGGGTCTCCTTTACACTTTTCCCCCTGTTCCGCTGATTCCCAAATTCCTGCAGAAAGCCAAACATCTGGAAAGGACCATAATTTTGATAGCCCCATTCTGGCCTCGATAAATCTGGTTCCCCTTTCTTCAAACTCATCAGGTGGAGGACCCACGGATTCTGTACCCAGTACCAGACCTGTTGACGCACTCATTGGGAGTTCCTCACACATCTCTCAAGTCCCTCAAACTGACAGCTTGGCTGCTCCGCTTCCCATCTTAGCCAGGTCAAATTTACTGTCCCATGCAGTGCAACACATAAGTGTATCTTCCCACAAGCCATCCACGAGGAAGCTATATAGCAGCAAATGGAAACATTTTGCATACTGGGCCTCGCAGCAGGGTATAGATCCATCTGGGGCTCCAGTACACAAGATATTAGAATTTCTTTTGACACTTTTTCACGAAGGAGCATCGACTTCCACGATAAAGGTACAACTTGCGGCTATATCTAATTTTCATGTTGGTCAGGGATATGGTTCTCTCATGTCCCACAGACTTTGCAGAGCCTTTATGAAAGGTACCTTTCACCTCCGTCCCCCCTTTCGTAATCCAGTTGCCCCATGGAATCTTAACCTGATGTTATCACAGCTCATGTTGCCCCCATTCGAACCAGCCACCACAACCCTTCTTAAATTTTTGTTGTGGAAGACACTTTTTCTGGTTGCCATCACTTCCGCTCAGAGAGTTTAAGAGTTGCAAGCGTTGTCTGTCCGGCCCCCATACATGATTTTTCATCCAGATAGAGTAACATTGCACACCAATCCATCCTTCCTTCCAAAGGTTTGTTCGGTTCAGAATATTAATCAATCTATTGAACTACCCACCTTCTTCAAAAATCACTCCAACAAGTTGGAATACATGCTGCACAAATTGGATGTCCACAGGCAGCTGAAATTTTACTTAGACAGGACGAAGGAATACAGAAAGTCAGACCAACTATTTGTATCATATGCTGACCAAAGGAAGGGAAAGGCGGTAACAAAAGTTACTTTATCCAAATGGCTCTCAGACTGTATAAATTTCGTATATTCAGAATCAAAGCAACAACTCCCCTTTAACCCCAGGGCTTATTCAACGAGGGCGATTGCTACTTCTTTGGCCCATGCCACTCGCTTGCCATTAGATACCATTTGCGCGGCGGCAACTTGGGAGAAACCACATACATTTATCACTCACTACAAATTAGATAAAAACTCCAGAGACAGGGCGACGTTTGGTTCCACTGTCCTCAGGAATGTTCTCCCTTGAGCCACCCAGGGTAAAGGAGCTAGGGACGCTACCCGTGTGTAAGAACAAATGGCGAGATCAAACAATTTCACATAAAGAAGTTATGTTCTTACCATAACGTTCCATGTGAATTGTTCATCTCGCCTTTGTTCTTACATTCCCCCCCCTCCATCCCCGTCCTGCATTCTGGACCTCCATCCCCCGTCCTGCATTCTGGAAGAACGGATACGACTAGATTCGA
>NC_056740.1:24120696-24165696 GCF_019279795.1 Protopterus annectens | reverse complement strand
GAATAATATTAAAGACATGTTCCCATAATTTCCTAAGCTTATTGTTTTTATTCCCTTTGTCGATTAAAATTTTATGGGCTAATAGATGTTTAGTCGCCATTATTCTAAAATTCTCCCAAGAAATGTTAATTGCATTAAACCAATTGGTTGCTATATAAAGTTTCATTAAAAGGAAAATGTTGATGAGCGTAACTGCTTGTGTTTTAGAAATATTGTTTGGTAAGATATGTAAAATAGTAAATTCCCAGGTGAGAGTAGATGTCTGATAGCCCATTTTTTGCAGTTGAAGTTTAAGGGAAGAGTTTTCCAGTATTTCTGATAGTATGTGAGTTTCTTTTGGCTGTTTGTAATTAGTTGGTTTGCTAATATGTATTTTGTAGCCAGGTTTTTGAATTTTTCCCATGATGTTTTGGATCTGTCCAGCCATATTTTTGATCTGTAGAATTTCACTAGAGCACATAGTGTTATTATGATGTGGTTGTTTATGTGAATAAAATTATCTGTGATTATATGAAGCATTACAGTTTCCCATGACACAGTTGTCTTTGTGTATTCTATTTTTTTTTAATTTGGATCTTTGTGCGCACTACAATTTATATACATGTTTGCAGCGCCAAACAAAATGTAAGGTGTCTGCTACGTTTGTAGGACAGAAGGAGCAGTATGGGGAATGGGCTGGATTGATTTAGTTTAATAGGACAGGTGTATGGTAGGCTTTATTATTTATCATAACTTGAGTGTATATTAATTTTTTAAAAGGAGTCAATTTCATGGTGTGTTCTATTGCTGATATTTTTTGTTTTGGTGTAATGTTGTTTTTTTCTTCCCTATATTTTGAGTACAGATGTGTGTTTTGGTACTTAATTTTTATTATTAGTTTATAGGTATTAGATAGCATTTTATTCTTATATGTAAAAATTTTATGGATGTGTTGGGACAAGTTAATATCTTATTCACTTATTATAGAGTTTGAGGTTATCGAGTTTACTATGTAGAGAATTTGCATTAAGATATTTCTAATGTTATCCATTGAAAGTTTTTTTAATTGGTAGAAGTCCTAAACCATGCATTTTTTATTATAGGATAATTATCTAGGTTTAGCATAGAATTAGCTAGTTTTATATTTGGATTTAGATGGATAGGTTGCAAGAGTGTGATGGTATCTTTGAGTTGGAGGTATATTAGTAGTTTCTGGAAGATTTCACTCTTATTTATAATAACTGTGTGGATTTTAAGTGACTCAAGGATTTTCTGGTTTAAAAAAGGAATAGCTTTAGGGTTAACATTTGTCGAGATTAAGTGTTGGTGGTACAATTTTATCCACAGTGGGTGCCACTCACTATTAGTTGGATCATAGTTTGCAATTTGGATGATACGACTAGCACTTATGATCTCATAGTAAAGTTGGAAGTCAGGTAGGCCAAGCCCCCTTTTTCTTTAGGGAGTGTCGTCTGCAATAACTTATTCTAGTGCTTTTAGGATGCCATATGAATTTTGCTATTTGTGTTTTCATTTTGTTGAAAAAGTTATTAGGTATTTTAATAAAGATGGCATTTAACTGGTATAGGATTTTTGGGAGAATATTAATTTTGCAATTGCAGCTTTATATAGGGGGATAGTTTTAGGTTTTTCTATCTTTTTATATCATATACTATATTTGACCATGTTTTATAGAGGTTATTATTTATCATGTCCAACTGAGAGCGGTTAAATTGTATACCTAGATATTTTAAAGTGTAATTTACTTTAATTCTTGTCTCCGGGAAG
Organism: Protopterus annectens; assembly: GCF_019279795.1. Lineage (NCBI taxonomy): Eukaryota > Metazoa > Chordata > Ceratodontiformes > Protopteridae > Protopterus > Protopterus annectens. The sequence goes on along the minus strand of NC_056740.1, from coordinate 24,163,929 downwards.
TAGAATTCCTTGTGACTTAGGGGATTTATTGGGAAGATCACTGATTTGTTTGGGTTTATTTCATAGTTTGATATTTTGGAAAGTTTGTCAATACAGTCTAGGATTTTTTTCAAGTCAGTATTTGGCAACTCAAAATATATATTTAAGTCATTAGCACATGCTATATATTTTATCTGGAACTGGATGAAATGTTGGTATGTTCTTTGACTTATTTGTAACAGAAGTGCTTCAATGTATATATTGAACAAGTAAGGGGATACTGGGCATCCTCGTCTTGTCCCGTTTATGATTTTGATTGTTTTTGATTGTTTTTGTTAATATAAAGTGTTGTGGTTGCGTTATTATACAGAGTTTTGACCATGTATGCATATTCCTGTGGTATGTTGAATTGGTGTAGTAATTTGAGAAGGAAGCTTAGATTTACTCTATCAAAGGCTTTGGCTGTGTCTACTAATAGGGCATATTTAGGACATCTGTCCTTTACAAAAAGGTGTATTAAGGAGTCTATTGTGAGTGTGTTATCCCATACCTGTCTACAGTGGCGGCTGGTGACTTCAAATCAAAGGGGGGCTGCAGGAGACAGCTGAATGGGCGGGGCCAACATGAAGGAGTGTGGCCAACTAAAAGGGTGGAGCTATGGTGCAATGGGATCAATGCTGGACATGCTTACTTATTTACATGAAATAAATGCTCAGTCAGTATGGCACATGCTGAATACTCTACACAGCACACATTGTTACATACATACACACACACACACACACACACACACACACACACACACACACACACACACACACACACACACACAGTCATGAGGCTAATATTATGTCCCTCAACAAGTTACCTTACATTTTGCTACTTTAGGTGCAGAAACCAAGACTGCAATGTGTGTAAACATTTATTCTTACAGAAAAAGTACATTTGCTAGCATTCTTTCACTATGCTCAAAACCACAAAAACTGGTATTTTAAATACACTGCTACCCTGTGTGCCAAACTATCATTATGAGAGTCCAATCAAGACAAAATGAAGCGGAGAAGAAAAAAAATATTTCAATGCCTTGGCTACATGACAGCTTACTTAATATCTAGATCGAAACAAAGGTTGTGAGGCATGAAAAAATAAATTACTTTCTAAATACATTACTGGAATGCCAGTCAAAATAAAGTGTAAAAAAACAAGCAGACAACCAACAAAATGCATTTTCTGAATACGCATAAATCAACAGTATAAAAATATGACAGAAAACCAGAACATTCTGCAAAATCAAGGACAGATTAAAAGCCATGACTGTACTTGTGTCTACCTTGGATACTCTAACTGCTCCTTGCCTGGACACATCTAAAGTCACTACATGGGGGAGTGGGGTACAACAAGCATGTCACAATTTGAAACGTCTCTGGCTGATGGTGATGGCCCTGACACATTTCATATACTCTCAACCTCAGAGCAAGAAATCTGGATAAAGCCATAAATATAAGTAGGACAAAGGCCCAAAAATACAGACAATTTTTAAATATTGCTCTTACAAACTTAGAAAGTTTAGTAGGTCTTGCATCAGTATGAATGTTCTGTAGGGTATGAAATCTGAAACTCAAACATCTGTCATTTTCTAACTTCAATCTTGAATGAAAATCTGGATATTCTGCAAAAATCTGTACACAGACACACGCTTTATACGTTCTTTTTAGAGAGAAGAATGATAAACTGCATATATAGAGGCAAAGAGCCTGTGTGAGATCACCTTTGTAAACATGAAAATGCTGAAATTGTCACAGCCTGACCTGTTTCCTGTGATCCTGTGATATGATTACAGGGTATCGTATTATCTTAGTTTTATATCCTTCTCTTGCATAAAATATGCTAGTAAGACCTTTTATCAAAGTTAAACACTTTCATACTGAAGCATTTATTCATCTAATAAAGTATCTGATCTTGATTTTTGTGCACTATAACAAGTTTGCATGGTGTAAAAGTAGCATTTAGCCAATTGCCCACTACAAATTAGCTCTGACTCTAAGTAACAAGAGTATCAGTGCATTTGCACTTTGTCTATATAGATTAGATTACAGCAAAATTCATATTATGTTCCCCATTGTCTGTTTTCTTGACCAAGTGCATCCATTTGGCTTTTTTTAAACATTCCTATATACTGGCAGGACTTCATGTTTGCCATTAAGCTATTAACACTTTAGCAACTGCACTGTGCACACACTAAAAACATGTTTTTAAAGATTTTACCAAGCTGCTTTTGAAGGAAATAGAGAGCAGAGAAATGTCAGTGCCCTGAACTTCACAAAGACAGCAGCACACACTTTTTATAGCAGTATCAATGACATAGTTTAACAGAAATACAAGACTCTCCTTTATGTCACAACATAGCACAAGATCCATAACTGTTTTGCAAAAGGTGTTTTTCAGACTGAGAGAAATGAGGTTCAACCGTTGCACCTGCTTAGTGAAATCAGAAAATTAAAAAAATAAATAAATAAATAAAACTTAGTGAATCTAACCAAACTTAAAATCCTAACCCTAAAAACACTGTTAATAACCCTAAAACTGTAACACCAGTCCTAAACCTAAAACCCTAGCATTAATCCCTTGACAGGCTTCAGAAAGTGAAACTTAACAATTACACTACTTTTATATAACAGCCTTCCACATGGTAGGAATAACCATGGTCCTCTTACCAGTACCTGTCATAGGTCAAAGCCAGCTGTTATTGGCCCTTCTGAACTGTCAGTGTCCTATTTGCCAGCCATCACTACAAACTTAAGTTATCCCACTGCAAGATGTTCCCAAATAGTTAATTACCATGACACCATTATAACCAGCATACCTGCATTCACAGCAAAGAAAACTATACTGGTGCTGCCACTCCCAGAAAACTACCTATTTTTAGTGATGCTAACTTCAGTTTTCTAAGTCTACTAGTTTGTTTCCAGCTATAGTGCTTATTTTTCCTATGTTACACAACTACACTTTTAAATGTTGAACAATTTTTCAAATCACCAATATTAACAAACACCTTGAAATATACAATGAATGCTATACTACAATCTAATATGACATGTTAAGTAAACATTTTTCAATTGGTTACTCCAGGAGGCAAGTGCTAGACAACTTCCTACCTCATTGCTAACCACATAAATTCCCCCCAAACTTTTTGCACTTTACACAAAGTATGAATGAAATCCTGTGAACTAATTAACCCAGCTGAAAAGTGTAGTAATACACTAGTTCCACCATACAACTGCTAACCACCAACATTTGGGCCATTTTCTGCTGATAATATATATAATCCATATCTTGTAAAGCTTCAGCTGCCACCATCTTTATTATTATCTGCCTCAATCATGCAATAGCAATTAAAGAATTCAGGACTAGAATGTGCTCATACAACACTTACTATATATTCCTTTAATGACAACACAGATACTAAGAACCAATTGTACACTATGAACGGAACACAGAGGAAGTGGTTAATTCAAGCAACAGATGAGATTACTACCCCACTTTTGGCAACAAGAACAAAGTTAAATGTATTGTCTGTACTCCTGTAATTTTATTTTACAAGTTGGCAACCAAACAGTTTTAAGCAATTATTGTTATACACAGAAAATGGATTTTTAAATGGTATTTAGTAAATAAAATATTGCATTACACTAGTACTGCATAGGGTAGGCTTTAGAAGAACATTTTGGAAAGGCTGCAGTGAGAACCTGCTTAGAAAGAATTCCAGGCTGCAGGGAGAACCTGCTTAGAATTCCTTGGTTCAGTTTTATTAGTGCCAGCATTTTCAGATCTGGAGCCTTCTTTACTTTAATTCTAAAACATGGAAAGTGCTTGTTCTATCACAAAACTAGAAGGATTACATACTGCACTATACCTCCAACATCATGCAGGTTGTTCTATGTATATAGTGCTGTTAAACACAGCAAGTAAAGTGGGGCTGTGTGATTCCCCAAACCAGAGTTCAGTGAAAAAGGGTTGCCAACAGAACTTGAGAGAGTAAACACACCTGCTTCAAATGAAAATTAATAGTGTAAATAACATGGCAAGGAACAGTATTATGGTGTGAACTTGCCAGCAGAGTATGTTTTTGTAATGTGCTTCAGGAAGCAATTAGACTGGCATTAATCTGGCCAACAACAATGTCATTTAAGAACATTATCTTTGGTAATCCATATTTAAGGCAGTACCAAGGACTACACATTCCTTTAAATTCCTGTTGCATATTGCATCCAAACTAACTGTACCTCCACTAGTTTTCAAGAAATATATGCATTCATAGAATAATATCTCTTTCCACCTTCATGATTCACAACAAAAAAATAAAATAAAACTCTGTTCTTCTCTCAGCCTGCTCTCTTCCAATCTTTCCCAATTTACTATATAGTTGTCAGGGACCCTAATTTTCTGAAACATAGTTACAGTAACTGAAAAAAAAAAACACAGCATACCTCAGTCAGCTTTATGTCTCTCTATCCACAGCCGCCCCTTAGCTATGCTACCCCTACCTTGCTATCTTCTCCAAAAAATCTGACATGCATTTTCTACAAAAACACTTATTCCTCTATACTTTACACATCAATAAGACACACAACATTTTCTTAGAACTATTTTGGATAAGTTGACAATGAATCATGCCCTGCCATTAAGCAGAAATTAAAATGCTACTTTCCTGATTATTGACAATAAAATGTTCATCAATTCATTTCAGTCTTACAGCTAAACTCAAGAGGAACATGGATGAGTGGATGGGGCACCATAAATTCTTATGGAGGATAGCACCCACAACCCTCCTGGACACAGGCAATCATCACTAAATGCAATTTTGGGTATTGACTAGTACTTCTATGGTATTACATTGAGTTGAAATGGCTAGGCTTAAAATGATCTCTGGATCAATAGCCTAATAATCTCCTATGACCCTATGATCCTAAATGCTATGAATAACGAGTCTCATCTGTAGATCTACTTAGTCCCCCATGCCAGAGTAAAAACTCTGACTTACAGGCATGTAGTCTAGAGAGACAAGCTTGGATATGCAATACTTGCTACTATATTATCATGTTATTGGTGCTTCAGACTATCACAACTTCCTGAAAGGAAATGAAAGGAAAATCTGTACTGCCCTTAACATCCATCTTGTAGACATACCCTCTAGCAATCCAACTGTACCAAAAGACAAGCTGCATATCAGTCACTATTCCAAAATTCATCTATAACCTAGATTTTTGCAAAATAATTCTTCCTTTCCTACAGTCTTTACCATTACGTGAAACTAATTTTTCAAATTAATTCCCACACAATGTATGATGAATTCTGATTCTTATACTGACTAAACATTAATATGTTGTCACGCACAACCTAGAGCCAAATGGATTCATGAACTTTACCAGCTGTCACATATTGCCTACCTACAGCTGCCTTGGCATAACAAGAAAGTTCTGGAGACGTAGCCCTCCTGATTTAATAGGGGAAAAAGTTTATTCCTCAAAATTCTAAGTTTACTTCCATGCTAGATGTAAATTTATGACTATCCTTTGCCATTCACTCAAGAATGGAGAGAATATGATGAGGGGCAAATGTCTTAACTAAAAGAATAACTTCTGGTAATAATGGAGTCTTAGCTATCTGTATCCATCTAAAAAATGTACTTTTATTTCCATCCAGTCGGAACTTTTAGTCTACAGATATTGCAACAAAGGTTTGACATTGAGCTAACAACTTATGATGTATCTGATCAATCAGGATCCTCAGATACTCTGTTCTTGCTACTGCCAGACATGGAATTTCTTTCTATACCCTTAATGTCCAGCATGCCAACTGAAAAGAGCTTAGTTTCTGATAGTTTTAATCCAGAAATCCTAGCAAATTCCTGAAAAGCTTTCAAAATCCACAAAGCACAGCTATTTGGAGACAGCAGCCATATCACACAGTCATCAGCAAGCCAATATGTCAGGAGTGGATCCTTAGTCGAAATAGTAATAGAATCACGTATGTGCTTGGACATCAAAACTCATCAAGCACTGCCATTACTAAAAGAAATAACAGGGGGAGAGAGGGAAGCCCAATAGAATGCCTCTACTTAGTTTAATAGGTGTAGACAGTAGGTCATTGATGGAAATGTACTCTGCAGCCTCAGAGTATAACAACTTCCATTTTGAAATGAAGTGAGGAGGGATTCACTCTTTTCTAAGAGAGCCTTTTAAAAAATTCCACTCTATGCAGTCAAAGGCTATACCTACCTGACTGGTGGTTATTAACATGTTCTGCTTGTTGAATATGCAACCATAAATGCACAAAATCCACCCCCCCTTTATGAAGTGCTGATGATTCAGTGGAAAGTATCTGGGAAAAATTTTATCCACTCTGTTTGCCAAGATTTTCTCATAAAGTTTCACTCCCAACTATAAAATTTAAATTGGTCCGTAATTAGCAGTATTATATCTATTCTTGTCATGCCTGGGAAGAAGAACCACCTTAGCCTTATTTGCTTCCCCCACTGTAGTAGCTGTAAGATCTTGTATAGTGTCCTGAACCTTGGCTAAGGAAATATCTTCCCTTAACTACTGTCTCTCCTCCCATTCAAACTGTTTAAAAGTCACCCTTGATAAAAAAATGATAACAACCCTCATATGATCTAACTTCATAATGGAAGTATACATTGCTGTAATCCTTGTAAAATAACTAATTTATCCATCAACATATTGATTATTTACATATTGTACTGTCATACTGTGTTACACATACCACCAAGAAGAAAAGAAACTCTGTACGTCCAGCGAACGAAATTAGGCCGCCAAGCAAATAAAATCCACAACCGGTCAACCGCAAGCAAGTTTACTCACTAAACTGGCTGCAACTGTTTGCTTCTCACTCTTTTCCCAGCACATAAAGCCCGGGAAGAGAGCGACAACCAATCAGCAGCCATTTAGCCCATCCATGTCATGTACGTGCCTGCGGACATGGCAGTCTGAACCCCTTCCAATTCTATGCGGTTCCAAACCGCATAGACTGCTGGGCATCACACTGATGCCTTAATTCGCTCTCTGGACTGCATCTCTAAAGAGAAAGAGAAAAAAAAAAAGTTATTTTTTTAAAACCGCCGCAACCCGAAATTCAAAGTGCGCATGCTCGTACTCGCAGACGAGTCAGCCGGCTGATAAGAAGAGATTGAGAATGAGGAAAGATTCGCTATTAAAGAGTGAAAGACACAGTAAATTTAAAAAGTACTTTTTTTCTTTTTTCTTGCTGAGGGGGCTGCAGACCGGCAGTCCGATGGCACGAGCCGCCCCTGCCTGTCTATGACTCATAAAATCCAGCTGCTCTGGAGATATTATAAAAGGTAGTATTTTTTTTTTATTCTGTTAGCTAGAATTGTTGATAAAATTTTAATATCTATATTAATCAGAGCTCTAGGTCTCTAGTTGTTCAGATTTGTGTTATCAGTGTTTGGTTTTGGAATGAGAATAGTCTTTGAGTTATTTATATACTGGTCAGATATACCAAACTCTATTATGTAGTTATATACTTTTATCAAGGTAGTTGAAATTTGTTGTTTAAATTTCTTGTAGAATTCAGCCACATAGCCATCTCAGCCAGGTACCTTTCCAGGCTTCAACTTATCAATAGCTACTTTAATTTCGTCTACTGTTAGAGGGGCTTTTAAGTTACTGGATTTTACTTCATTTATAAGTGAAAATTTTAAATCTTTGGTAAATTGTTGGACTAGAGATTTTTGGAATTGTTCCTGTGGTATGTGTACTCTAGTTAAGAAAACTATCTGCCCACAGACAACAAATAAAACATAATGGTTGTTATATCCACACTACCTTGTCACTGAAATGTTGGGAAAGCAGAATAACTTAGAGACTTAATGCAGTGACTGTAAGTATTCTTTGTTTTTATTTTTTAGTTTCAGGTTTTGCATCTTTGCTCCTCTGCTGGCATACTATGTGATTGTTTATGCCATCTGGACTATTCAGCACACTTATATCATTTCTGAAAAGATACTATTTTGCCTAGTTGGTCTTACACAACTGACAGCTGTATAACAAAATCTCCCTTTCAATTTATTATTATTAATAATGAATTACCTATATTTCCCAGTGAAAAATGTTGTAGTGCAGGTTAGTAGTGGTGGAAAAAAAACTGTTCCTATAGTTTTCGTTTTCATAACATTTTAATCTATAAAAATAGTCTGTCATTCTCTTTGTTGAGCTATAATCTTATACTGCACCACCCTCACCAATACTTACAGTTTAATGCTGACCAGTCCAACAGGAATCCCATGGGCCACAGTCAGGCCTGCAAAAGCATTTTCTCCAGCCTGCAGTAGCAGTATTTTTACTACTTCCACTGTTTATTCACATGGATCTTTGTTAACCAGCCACAGTGTCTTCTTGGGCTTTTATGGCAAGATTTTAAATTCTGCAGGCCCACAGACTTGATATATTCTTTCATGGTAGTCTGGGCTGTATCGCACTTCTGGCTCACACACTGGGTAAGTGTCAGAGCTAGGAAGTTGAAATGCTGCAACTGGACCACATGAGGGTTTCAAGCAATGGTTTTGGGGTGTTGGATGTCTTTACTGTAATGTGCTGCATCTTTGACTCTTGCTTTTAAAATGTTAGCAAAGTTCTGATTTTGGACACTCAGATCACATAGACACGTTTAGTATTTTTGCATTTCTGGTAGAATGAGATGACTTCAGTACACAGTTATTGCTTGTGATATATGCTAAGTTAGATTAGTGTTCTGTAGTTCCATGTACTTAGTTCTCTGTTTTGTCATTTAATGATTAGTATACAGTATGAATCAGGAATGGAGTACTCAGCTGAAATGTGGTTTATTGGCTGCAGACAAATGACCAGTTAATATCATTGGTGCAGTCTGAGAATTTAATATCCAGGAAGAATATTAACATTCATCATAGCGTGCATCTATAAAATGCAGTGCATATTCGGAAAATGTTGGTCTATAATCCTTTCTTACCACATGTTTATCATTATGTTGCCAGTGTTAAAGGACATACATAAAGTTTGAACATGTGAGCTCTAAGTTTTAAACTACAGAACAAACTTTTTGAGGTTGGAGAAGCATTGTTTTAATGGCAGCTGAAAATAAACATCTGTTTTAATTATGATATAGGTAAACCAATGGCTGCAACTAAAAGTCAAGATTACTCACTAGCCCTGCATTTGTCTCTTTTAGTGATGATGACTGGAGTGCTTAATCTAGGATGGACAGTTATGAATTAGACTGATGACAATCCATCACTTCTTTCACCTACTAAGTGCTTTGTGTAAACTCTACAGTCAGTAATTCAGCACACAGGGCTGCCTCCCATCCAGAATTTTTCCTGAAATTAGATGGTAAGGGTATCTGCAAAGATTATTGTTTTTGGTAACTACTTGCCAGGAAATATTGGCCATAATGTCATTCATGTTCATTATCAGCCATCAGAAGCATAGAATGAAAGTGTGGCTATCTTTGGGAGGTGTTGTGGGGTAGGCAGACTATATGTGTTATAGCAGCATCAGTTACATAAATGCTGTTAAAATTATCATTGATGTGGATTGTTGGGGTGGTGCAGTGTATGCATCGAAGAACAACAAACTGAAATGCATCACTGTGACCACTATCTATTTTGTTTGATTGCTGTGATATTTTAGATGTGTTCCCATCAAAACAGCTAGACATCTGTTTTTGATCCCAAATTGAGATAGTACAGTAGTTTGACTCTGCTATGGGGCAAAAATTCATCTTCTTGTTGTAGATGTATTCACAACAGTGACACTGCAAACTACAATACTGTAAAATCAGGTTTCCACATAGGAAACTCTTAAGAACTTTGAAATGAAAAAGGATTTTGTAGGATGTCTTTACACCCCTGACCCCTTGACATTAGGGTCTCTGCAGTCCCCCACCACTGCTACTTATATATACTAACTGATATATAATAACTGATTATAGTGTCATTGGATCAACAGGTTAAACGGTCACCTTGCATGATGAAAGATCAGAAGACTGTGAGTTCTACTCTCACACCGGGTTTTAGGATTTGTTTTCCAGTGCTGACACTGCAGTATTGCATAAAGGGAGTGTCATATACATACCTTCTTCAAGGTTAGAGACTATACTGAGGTTCCCTATACCTGAGCTTGTAATAGCTCAGATTTACATAAAAGATGACATGACACTTATCAAAATGGGTAAGGATGGTTTAATTTTTTCATGCATCTCTATTTCAGCATGCACTTTACTTTTTTCTTATATTTACATCATACAAAGTTCTCAGTTATATATGTTTACTTTACATTTTTTCTTACGGTTTTAAAACGAACAAAATGAGATGCAGAAGGCTGTGAAATCCAGTATATAAGGCCTTTACTTAGTGCAAAAACACAAGCGCTTTCACAAGTATGCTTCCTCAGGTGTATACAAGCACTATAAAACACACACCTTTATATCAAAAATCACATGACAAACAGTCATATGACTATACACTTGTGTTATTCAACTCCATATAAACATCACATATCTTTATTAAACTTTAAAAATGATTATATACATATAAATTATATAAAAATATATATAAAAAATACTGTATATAACCTATTAAAACATAAACTTATAAAAACTAATACCTATCTCTTCAAGGGTCTCATCCTAAGTCTAGGTCTTAAAGGAATACACTCATTAAGACCATGACCATCAGTACTCCTAAGTCTAGTGATCCAGATAGCTTCCAGATTCTCAGTACTATTGCTGACATCACCCTGTCTCACATTCTCATGGGTCAACCCTATGGCCCTAAACTTAAACATACGAGTTGCATCAGTATTCAAGACATGTCTCGCTAGGGCATTGTTCCTGTTACCCTTCCTAATATTATAACAATGCTCCCTAATGTGTTCCTTTAAACATCTATCTGTCTTGCCCACATAAAATTTGGCACAAACCATGCAGCAGGCAAGATAGACAACATGTCTACTATCACATGTGGCTGTGACCCTAAAAACATATTCTCTACCTTGATCAGGGTGAGAAAATATATTACTGCTTTCTATATAACTGCACTAATTGCAAGAGCCACAAGGTGTGGTGTTTTTACTACCATCATCCTGTCTGTTTTCTCTAGGATAGCATAGCCTCCTCTTAAGATACTTGTCATTCCTAAAACTGAATTTAGGGACATCATCCACTAAAGCAGCAATATCGTGGTCCGTCAACAATACTTGCCAATGCCGTTTGATGATGTCAACATATTTGTTCACATCTATGAGTATTTCAATGAAATTCTCAAATTCATGGAACTAGAGGTGCTTGTGTGAGTACTACAAGATTCCTTCCTCTTAGAAAAATAAGGTCTGGCCTGTTTACCACGTCTATTAACTGCTCCTGGTATGTGTTCAGCTAGGAACTTATCACTATAGCCCCTCTCTTTCAAATACTTGGTAACCCTCTCTACTTCATTAGAAAAATCTTCATTCCTAACATTTAATCTAGATGCCCTCATCACTTGATTTGTGACTATATTCTTAAAAATATGTGGAGGGTGTGCACTGCTGCAATGTAAAAGATGATTAACATAACACTCTTTCCTGTGTTGCTTAGTATAAACCTCACCTTCTAAATCTCTCAAAACAGTCACATCTAAGAAATCCATACTACTGTAAGATATATTATGAGTAAAACGTAGATACTCAGTTGTAGCATTAACATACGCCATAAAATCAGAAAAAAGTTCAAAGTTTCCATCCCATAAAATAAACACATCGTCAACAAATCTACGATAAGATAATATATGTTGACTAAAGGGACCCTTGAAAATATAATTAATTTCCCAAATAACCAATACAGCATTGGCGTAGCTATTGGCACAGGAAGTGCCCATAGCTACGCCATTGCACTGTCTAAAAACACTACCTCCAAATAAAAATAGGTTGTGTTCCAGCACCACTTTCAATAATGAAACTAATAGGCCTGTTACTAGAGGTGTATACTGCGTATAGCAGTCCAAAAATTGCTGTATAGCTGTGATGCCCAGGGTACTGGGTATCACAGTAAACAAGGACACCACGTCCAAAGTGACAAATGCAACATCGCAGCTGATATTCGTAACAAAGAACTCATATAAATCCCTCAAGAAATGCTCTGTATCCCTCAAAACATGTTTTATTTCATTCAAGGCTAGTCTGAGATGTTTCTCAACAAATATGGACAGGGGATCTGTACACCAGCCCCTACTAGAGACTATCGGTCTCATCGGTGGATATTGGATAGACTTATGAACCTTGGGTAAGCCTTGCAATAAAGGTATAATTGACTTCACAACTACAAAATAATCAAATAATTTCTGGTCAATCATATGTTGATCTAACAAAGCTCTCAACTTAGCATGAACTTCAGAAATACAGAATGAAACCTGCATAGTGCTTAATGGTTCATAAAATGAAGCATCCCTTAAGCTGTCCGTCATCCTGTCCTCATACAAATCTTTGTTAAGTATCACAATCAGACCTCCTTTATCTGCTGGTCTGAACACGAGACGAGTATCAGTCTCGAGTTCCCTGAGTGCTGACGCCTCTTGTCTAGATAAATTAAAATGTGTTTGATTAATAGGTTCTAAACTACAATTCACAGATTTGTCATAAATATCTCTTATGCAAAGTTTCTCAAAAGCATTTATCAAGGTATTGTTATTTGGTATAAACGAACTCGGTTTAGCAAACACATTATATTCACCACCATCATTATTCTTAGAGTCTTTATACAACAACTTCAGAGTCAAATTCCTAGTAAATGTCTTAATATCTAAAATGACATCTGCATAGCAAGAGCGACTACTAGGAATAAACGAAAGACCCTTGCTGAGCACTACTAACTGCTGTGGACTTAAACCTACATTAGATAAATTCAAAATCAGTCCTTCTTGACATTGGAGAATGCCCTTTTTATACCTATCTGGTTGTTCATGGAATTGTCCCACTTCCTCTTGCCTCTTACACGACTTCTTCCCCTCGACTGATCTCTGTTCAGTTTGTATGTGTTCTCTTTCATTGGCAGAGGAAATTCTATATTGTAACACTGTAAAAAATCATTCGATTCTATACTCGAATCCATGGAATCCATTCTCCCCCGATGTACTTGCGCTACAGTAGTTATAGTCTTCTTTCTAGCTCCTAAATCCATAGCGCACACTAACGGAGCTGAAATATCTCACACTGCGTCTTCTCCCTTGGATTGTTCAGTTAATAGAAGCGTGGGACCTTCCATTCTCTCAATCACCTCTCCTTCTCTCTCTGTTGCTCTCACGGCGACTTCCGTTGTGGACGTGGCACTCTGTAAACCAGTTCCCTCCCGAGTACGTTCCTCCTTCGGCCAGGTAAAAATGTTCCCTGCTTGAAAGTCCGCTCTATCTCTTACAATTTTGCCAATTTTCAACTTCTGCAATTTACTTTCATATAGAGAAAGAGAATTCAAAATCTCTATATAAAAGTCCAAAATATCAGCAGAGTAATCTTTCAGTAAGTCCAAATAAATTTTGTTGATAGAACTCACCAAAATCGACATTTCTCTCTCCACTGCAGAAACCAACAAGCGCAGATAACTAAAACTAGTCTGCAGATTAATCTTTTGCCATTACATCAGAAGAACATTATCGCCATTATGAAATAAAGGCATTTTTAGTATACATAAACCACGAGGTATAATCTGTTCAGTCAAACATACCTCGAGGTGAAACTTCTGAAATTGACTTCTTTTAAGTTTATATAGTTCCATCTCCAAACTAAAAAGTTGCGTCTTCAGAGCTATGACATCAAAATTGTCATATTTCTTGTCAGCGACTGTCTCTTTACAATTAACTAGTGGATTACTAGTCTCTCTAAAAGTAGATAAATAAGACTGCAGTTTGATTCTCCGATTACCAGAAATATTAACAGGTGCTGTAGAATCCAACTCTAGTATCCCCTCAGCCATCTCAGTGTGGTTACAGGCAGAATAAAACAAAAAAATATAATAATGAACATTTCTTTATTGGAAGTGGTGCTGGAACACAACCTATTTTTATTTGGAGGTAGTGTTTTTAGACAGTGCAATGGCGTAGCTATGGACACTTCCTGTGCCAATAGCTACGCCAATGCTGTATTGGTTATTTGGGAAGTTAATTATATTTTCAAGGGTCCCTTTAGTCAACATATATTATTTTATCATAGATTTGTTGACGATGTGTTTATTTTATGGGATGGAAACGTTGAACTTTTTTCTGATTTTATGGTGTATGTTAATGCTACAACTGAGTATCTACGTTTTACTCATAATATATCTTACAGTAGTATGGATTTCTTAGATGTGACTGTTTTGAGAGATTTAGAAGGTGAGGTTTATACTAAGCAACACAGGAAAGAGTGTTATGTTAATCATCTTTTACATCGCAGCAGTGCACACCCTCCACATATTTTTAAGAATATAGTCACAAATCAAGTGATGAGGGCATCTAGATTAAATGTTAGGAATGAAGATTTTTCTAATGAAGTAGAGAGGGTTACCAAGTATTTGAAAGAGAGGGGCTATAGTGATAAGTTCCTAGCTGAACACATACCAGGAGCAGTTAATAGACGTGGTAAACAGGCCAGACCTTATTTTTCTAAGAGTAAGGAATCTTTTAGTACTCACACAAGCACCTCTAGTTCCATGAATTTGAGAATTTCGTTGAAATACTCAGTAGATGTGAACAAATATGTTGACATCATCAAACGGCATTGGCAAGTATTGTTGACGGACTACGATATTGCTGCTTTAGTGGATGATGTCCCTAAATTCAGTTTTAGGAATGACAAGTCTCTTAAGAGGAGGCTATGCTATCCTAGAGAAAACAGACAGGATGATGGTAGTAAAAACACCACACCTTGTGGCTCTTGCAATTGGTACAGTTATATAGAAAGCAGTAATATATTTTCTCACCCTGATCAAGGTAGAGAATATGTTTTTAGGGTCAAAGCCACATGTGATAGTAGACATGTTGTCTATCATGCCTGCTGCATGGTTTGTGCCAAATTTTATGTGGGCAAGACAGATAGATGTTTAAAGGAATGCATTAGGGAGCATTGTTATAATATTAGGAAGGGTAACAGGAACAATGCCCTAGCGAGACATGTCTTGAATACTGATGCAACTCATATGTTTAAGTTTAGGGCCATAGGGTTGACCCATGAGAATGTGAGACAGGGTGATGTCAGCAATAGTACTGAGAATCTGGAAGCTATCTGGATCACTAGACTTAGGAGTACTGATGGTCATGGTCTTAATGAGTGTATTCCTTTAAGACCTAGATTTAGGATGAGACCCTTGAAGAGATAGGTATTAGTTTTTATAAGTTTATGTTTTAATAGGTTATATACAGTATTTTTTATATATTTGTTTTATATAATTTATATGTTTATAATCATTTTTAAAGTTTAATAAAGATATGTGATGTTTATATGGAGTTGAATAACACAAGTGTATTAGTCATATGACTGTTTGTCATGTGATTTTTGATATAAAGGTGTGTGTTTTATAGTGCTTGTATACACCTAAGGAAGCATATTTGTGAAAGCGCTTGTGTTTTTGCACTAAGTAAAGGCCTTATATACTGGATTTCACAGCCTTCTGCGTCTCATTTTATTCATTTTATACTATTTCATTCACTGGAGACGTGTTGTGTGGTTTACTTTTGGCAGTTGGATTTTGTTCATTATTATATTTTTCTTACGGTTTTGTTCCCTTGTCTTTTTGCCATGGTTACATTCAAATACTTTGCATAATAGATTAAACATTCTACATCTTGTTATATAATAATTTATCACATCAACTTTTCATACATGTTATACACTTGTAAACAGTTTTTATCTAACTGATCTATTTCCCACTAGTTACAATTTTCATAGTGTCCATACAATAACATACTCTTATTTACTTTCTATAAACATTCATAACTATTTATATATGTCTTTTAAACATGTCTAAAAATCTGCAATATTTTAAAATTCCAATATTGCACATTCAAAAGTTTCATCTTTCTATTTATTGCATAATCTTTCTTCCTGTCTTTTATGCTTCATTTTACCAGTAGTTTATTCAATATTAGCCTCCTCTAGAAATTAGCCCTCTTTCCCAGTGTTTCAAATCTCTCTTTCCCCGGGATTCACTAGTTATTTCTGCACAGAAACGACAGTTTAAGGGCAGCACGGCAGCGCGCAATGCATAGTAATGAAGGCGTGCTGCCTCTGCTCCTAAATGGACAAGGAGCATGGACAAGTGCAGGGGGTGTGTCTGAGAGCAGAGCTCTCACAATACACATGCCCCTGCACTCAGGAAGTGCTGTTTAGCAATTACAATTAGCGAGAATGCTCATAGGAGGCTGCATATCTCCCAACTGTACAAAACATTGCAGAATGTCCAGATTTGTCACCCATACAGTACTCCATATGTCCTAGCAAATCACTGGTATGATCTTGGGATTCAAGTCAGTAAATAATGGCATAAATTTCAGTTTCAGACTTCAAATCCATCAGACAATATATATTAAAACAAACCTGTTGCACTAGCAACTTTCCCAAGTTTATAACAGCAATAATTAAAATATATAGTTGGACCTCATGTTGTCAATCTTTGTCCAGATAATTTGCATGAAGAGGTTGAGAGGTATGGGGGGGGGGGAGTTGCTAGGATGTCTGCCAAATGTGCAGATGCATGCAGGAATCCAGAGCAATAAGAAGAAACCTGTCCCTTCCTAGAGAAAATAGCAGTAGAATTTTTTTTTATCAAACAAATTAAATTTAACCGTAGGTGCACGGGTTTGGCCATTGCTTAGCTATGCATACTGTAGCTTAAATAGCACAAGAAGATAAACAGCAAGATACATTCAATTGAAGCAATACTGCAATAGTGTAGTGATCAGAGCGTTTGCTTTACGAGCAGTCAATTCTGGTTTGATTCTCACTGTAGTAAATTCCATTTTCCATGTGAAATCACTTTATGAACATTATTTTTGCTGTATAACCTACTAAATATCATATATTTGTGAACTGCAGTACTGCATTAAATACAGATATGAGGTGTCATTGTAATAATGTGGTAAAATCAACAGATAAGCACAAGTGCCCCATACAGTATACATACACATGAATCAGGGATATTAAATGAAGGTATAATGTGTAATGAATGATAAATCCATAGAGTGTCCAAATCTACCACTTTCCCAAGACCCATGTTTCATTTCTTTCTAAATTAGTATGGAGGTAAGTGAGAGCAAGCACTATTAAGCAGCAGTAAGTGGGTTTAAGCCTGTTTCCACGGGGTAAGCAATGCAGACACAGGTTAAACAATTTTGAAACTAACTCTCTGTAGGCATAATTAACCGGATGTTAGCATTGCTTACCACCGCACAAACCCATGCAAACCCACTTAAAACTGCTTAAAAGTGCTTTAATCAATCTGTATCCAACAGCCCCTGTTCTGCCCAGCAACAAAATAAACAGGCCTTGCAGGTCTTGAACCCAGGATCCTGTACATTATAGTCACAACAGTTAACCAGGAATCCATCACAGCTGTACATAAAATGGAGGTATACCCAAACAGATCCTCACTATAGCAAAATCACAATTTACATGTGAAAGGAATCTATAAACAGTTTATGTTGTATAACCTACTACATAGCATATATATGTGAACTGGAGTACTGCATTAAGTCCAGATGTGAGGTGTCATTGTAATAAAGTGGTAAAATCCCCCAGTAAACACAAGGACCCCATACAGTGTATGTACACATGAATCATGGATTCTAAACAAATATATAACATGTAATGAATGATAAATCAATGCCACATAGCAAATAGTGTGCACATTTAAAAATAAGCAATGCTAAGCATTACACACCCCTGCTTACTAGGTGTAAGCAATGTGTAGCCCAGCTAAATCAATTTGCCCATTGGTATACCCCTTTAAGCAATGCCAACCTTATCAGGTTTGTCCATAGCTTAGCATTTTCAAAACTGTCCAGTCATGGCAGAGTCTGGGAAATCAGCCCTATTTAAACCCCACAGGCGGGAATACATCTCATAACTGGTTGCAGCTTCCTCCTGTAGGCACTATGGCTGGTGTCAGAGAAGGATTGTGCTTCTCAGCGCAGTGCTGGGACATCCAAGAGTCCAAAGTCATGGCAGGGCTCCTTGTAAAAGACTATAACCAGAGACTGCTGCAGGGCCTGTACCAGGGTTTCCAATATAAAGCAGAAGCTTGGGACCATCTTGCCCGTGACCTCACCAGTGCCACTGGCATTCCTCGAACTGGTGAGCAGGTCAGACATCACTATGCTGACCTGAAATGGTGGAAGAGGGAGTTATTGGATCAGTGGATCTAAGAAGCTACGCGGTTGGGTGATGTCCGAGCCGTGTGTAAGTACTCATCCTACTACCTGCTTAATAATTGCCAGCTCATGTATATTATGGATAGGTATGGCTAAATATTCCTCTTATGTCTTTGACAGTGGCAGTAGAGTGGGCTGTGAATCAGAAAGCCCATGCCTGTAAGCTGCAGAGGCTGTATTGCAAGGCAGGTTAGTAATACTCTTCCATGTACTGTCATAAGAAATAAATTTAAAAGTAGTAGAAAGTTAATTGCCAGTATAAAACCTGTATTGTGTATAGCATGTACTGAATAAACCAGACAATATGGCAGGAAGAGTCTCATATAGTTTGTATGCAAATAAAAGGGTAACAGCCTGGCAATAAATGTCTAACTCCTGGACTGCTTGTGTTTACTCTGGTATCATATGGTAATGTAGTGTTGCATTCTCTTAATAGTGCTGTTGTATAAAGCACTGTTACCCACCCTGTGCTACATAAATAAAATGTATAGGAATGTCTGTATATGACTGTTGTAATCACAAGGTCATATTGTACATCTGAGAGAGACTTAGACAGAAAACAGTGAAAAGATAGACAACATAATCCAAATAGCATACTCAACTGAGGCATGAAGTGATGTATTTTTAGCACACACAGCCATGGTTCAAATCCTGGGAGTGGTAGTAAGCTGTATGCATAATCATACTCCACAAATGTACAGATATTGTCAGAAAGTCCAGATAATTGGCGTAATTCTCCTGCCTGTCACCCTGTCCCCCTGACAAATCAGTGGGATGATCCCAAAAATTTAGGCAGCAAATAATGACATACAACTGATTGTCAGACATCATAACTGTCAGAAATATATCTATAAGAACAAACCTGTCATTCTAGCAACTCACCAAAATGTTATGAGAGTAATAAGCAAAGTATGTCTCATCCCCAACTCCATGTTGTGAAGCTATGACCAGAGTGTGTGCAGTAACAAAGTGAGATGTATGTGCATAATAATAATGTGGAATCTGGTAATATGTGTGGCAACATTCAGGCAGTGTTAAACATTCCCCCCACAGGTCTGTCAGGTATGAAAACTGTGCCTAGAAATAAAAGATTGAAATCCTGGACTGGTACTGTTTAGTCTGGGATTGTATGCATTGTTAGTGTTACAGTTTCTCTGAATAATAAGGTATTACTCATCACTGTTATTCACACAGTGCTACATAATAAAATTATCTAAGAAACCCTGTATAAGAGTGTTGTAATTACAAGGTCAGATTGTAAAACCACAGGAGACTTATAGACAGAAATCAGAGAAGCGATACACAGCAATATATATAGCACACTCAACTGTGATGTACACTGTTTTATTTTTAGCAGACACAGCCATGGTTTGAATCCTGGGAGTGATAGTAAGCTGTATGCAGAACAATACCCGTCAACTGTACAGATTTGTCCAGAATGTTCAGATAATTGGCCCATATCCGATGCCTGTTACCTTGTTCCCCTGGCATATCAGTGTGATGATCTCTGACATTTAGGCAGCATTTAATGACTGTCAGACCTGTAAATATTCAGAAAATGTATATGAAAACAAACCTGTCATTGTAGCAACTCACCAAAGGTTTATGAGGGCAATAGTAAAAATATGTCCCAGTTTCACCTGCATGTCATCAAGACTTGCCCAGAGTGTGTGCAATAAGAGATGGAGAGGTATGTGCATAACATCAACCTGGAATCTGGGAATATGCTTAGAAACAGTCAGGTAGTGTTAACAAACAATACCTCCACAGGTATACCAGATAAGAGGTGTATACTGCAGGTAAAACACAGTTCACATATATAGTTGTCTACAACCATACCACTGTCCAAACTAAGGCCATTGGGTAGTATAATAATACCTGTAAGGTACAAATTACAGCACTAAGAAAGTAATGAGAACTACAGGAATATACAAGTTGTTAATTGGCACCCCCCCACCATATCTGCAACAACAATCTAAATACACAACTCAATGGGAATGTGTACAATTAAATCTACTGTTGGGACATATGTCCTATTGTTTGATAAATATTGAAATTTATTTCTATGCATGTGCCATGTTGAAATACTCCCACATTGGTGGCATGCTGCCATCAATGTACCTGCATACTGTTGTAATGGCCACTGTGGTTCCATATATGCATGTGTTCTGTTTGCTATGCAACTGTTCCATATCTGGTGCTTTGGGTTAATGGAAATATCTATGCATGCTGTTATACATAATGCTGGAATGTGTTAACTATTACTAACCCACATATGTTTTAAAATTGAAACACCATAGCACGTTTGGGAAGGCTGGTCCCAGCGGACCCACCTCTCCCACCTCATCTGGCCATGGCCCCGGGCAGCAGCACATCTGGGGCCCACCCCAGGACCTCTTCATCTGTTGGTCCTGTACCACCATTGGGTGGAACCACATCAGGGGATGGGGCTTGCCTCTGCCCTGGGAGCGGGCGTACACAGGATACTGTCACCCATCGTCAGGTCTGGGTTCTGGTGCATAATGAGCTCCGCAGGGAGTTCAGAGATCTGCTATGCCAGCTTGAGGGCCACATGGCACATCTAGAGGGTCAGCCTGCCTCTCCTAACAGCCCTCAGCACAGTCACCTTTGGGGCCATGAAGGTGCAGTTGTGACTGCCCATGGGTGAGGACATCAGTCCCTCTGTTTCCATTTGGGGGCTCATGGGCTTCCGACTTCTAAACACCCCTCCCCATCCAAGGTGTTTACCCCCATGTGTCATATACTGCCCCTGTATGCTGTCTTGTCTGTCTTGTCTGTCATCCTACCCAGCCTACCTCCCCAAATATACCTACTATCCCTCTCCAACATCCCACTCTCACCTTAAAAAAAAAAGGGCAATCTGTTCCCAAAAAGAAATCTCTCCCCATACATAGTTGTCCATTTCATACATGTCCACTGGACACATGTAATCTGGTCTAATTGGCTTCACAACATATTATTGTTGTCCTCACCCCTCTCTCAGGGAGTACAATGCCCCTTTTGGTATGTACCTCACAAGACATCTACAGCAATTGGAAAGGCAGCAGAAATACCTCACAAAGAGGATTACCAGCCTCAAACAGATGCCCTAAGTAGACTGTCTCAAAAAACTCCAGCTTTACGCCATCGCATATCGCCTACTCAGAGGCGATCTCTGCCTAACATACAAAGCTATGTCAAACCAAGAGCTGTTGGACATGCTCCACTTAAAGAAATCCCAATCCCTCCGAGCTACATGCTCTAGGGACCTAAACCTTGTCACCACAATAAAAAGAACATGCTGGAGGGATAGATTCTTGTCCCAGAGACGTCCCATACTCTGGAACAAACTACCTATCTATATCAAACAAAGCTCCTCATTAGCACTCTTCAAGAAAAAGCTTGATGATTGGATGGAAGATAGGAAATTCACTTCAGGGATCACGTTTGTGGCTCTGCTCGACAGTGGCACAGGAAAATAATTTTCTTGGGTGGTGAAAGCCAGGGTACCTTTTAGCTAGGCTTATATAGGCCCTAGAGCCAATAGCCTAGTACCTACCTATGAACCTATGAACCTATGAGTGTCCAAATCTACCTCCAAATCAATGTATATGCACAGCTGTTGCTGTAGAAGAAGTGGGCAGCTATGGACCTTCCCTACACCTGTCCTGCACATCCCTAGCTATTTTCCCTACTGTCTTTCCCTCTTTGTGTCCCCTTTTCACCACTTTCCGATCAACCCTTTTTCTTTTCTTTTAAAGAAATTAGCTCGGGGGTAAGCGGGAGTAAGCACTTTTAAGCAGCAGTAAGCGGGTTCAAGCCTGTTTGCATTGAGGTAAGCAATGCCTACACAGGTTAAGCAATTTAGAAGCTAACTGAGTATAAGAAACTGTAAGCGGAAGTTAGCATTGCTTACTGTTGCGCAAACCCACACAAACCCACTTACAACTGCTTAAAAGGGCCTTAATCACTCTGTATCCAATGGCTCTTGTTCTTCCCAGTAACAAAATAGACAGCCTTTGCAAATCTCAAACCCAGTACCCTGCACACCATAGCCAAAGTGATTTACCACTAAGCCATGTCAGATATACATAACCCTGATGTTTTCACAAACATATCATCCAGCACAGTCATTCAACAGTACATGAAATGTATTTATATATGTAAGATGTATGTGTGTGTGTGTGTGTGTGTGTGTGTCTGTCTGCGTGTGTGTGTGTGTGTGTGTGTGTGTGTGTGTGTGTGTGTGTGTGTGTGTGTGTGTGTAGATATATATATATATTATATATATATATATATATATATATATATATATATATATATAGATAGATAGATAGATAGATATGATAATTTAAATGAAGAACAGGTCACACTCTTAGCTGGATGATGTTTATTTAGCGCTTTTGTCAGTTAATAAAACAATGACTTCTTCAGAATACAGTAAAAACCTTACTGCCACATATTAAATCAATTAAAACAATTAACTTCTCCTAGCCTAAAAAACATTTTAAAGCTATACCCCCTATTAAATTGATTGCTGATATTTACCTGTGTTACTGAAATAACAGACCCTATATTTAGCATATATATGGGGGAGCCACCACGAACCTCGGGAACTACCTCCCCATTAGCCTGACGAGCCTGGTCTGCAAGGCCACGGAACGCATTATCATGGAACTTATAAACAAAGACATTGGTAATCTCCAAACTCTGGACCCCACTCAGTTCAGGTTTGTAAAAGGCAGATCATGTCTCCTAAACCTGATAGACTTCTTTGAAGCAGTCACCAAAGCCGTTGACAAGGGTAAGGTGGTTCATACAGCCTATCTAGATCTTGCCAAGGCTTTCAACACCATCCCCCACTCTGGAATTATAGATAAACTCACTAAACTAGATATAAATCCCTATGTCACAAGATGGGTCGCCAACTAGCTCACTGACAGAACCCACACTGTGAAAGTAGCAGACTCCAAATCTGACTTCAGACCAGTGACAAGTGGAGTACCACAGGGTTCAGTCCTGGGTCCTCTCCTGTTTGGTATCTACTTCTCTGAAGTACAGGCTAACAGGGAAGGTCTTTGGCTAACAAAGTTCGCAGATGACTGCAAACTAGGAGCCATAATCGAAACTCCTAACGATGTGGACATTCTACAAAAGGGCCTCACTGAGACAGATGCCTAGTGTCAAGCTCAATACCAAAAAGTGCATTGTCATCCCCTTTGGTAAAAACTCTGCACCCATGAACTACAACATAGGCGGTAGTATACTTAACACCGAAAGTGTGATAAAAGACCTTGGGACACAGGTGGACGGTAGTCTCTCCTTTGATAATCACATTGCCACAGTAGTCAGGAAATCCTTCTATGTGGCACACCTCATCACAAAAGGTTTCTCATCCAGAAAAAAAGAGGTCATTGCTCCCCTCTACTCATCACTCATTAGACCCATTATAGAGTACAACGCCCCTTTTGGTATGTACCTCACAAGACATCTACAACAACTGGAAAGGCCGCAGAAATACCTCATAAAGAGGATTACCAGTCTCAAACAGATGCCCTATGCAAACCGTCTCAAAAAACTCCAGCTTTACTCCGTCGCATATCACCTACTCAGAGGTGATCTCTGCTTAACATACAAGGCTATGTCAAACCCAGAGCTGGTGGACATGCTCCACTTAAAGAAATCCCAATCCCTCCGAGCTACACGCTCTAGGGACCTAAACCTTGTCAGCACAATAAACAGAACATGCCGGAGAGATAGATTCCTGTCCCAGAGACTTCCCATACTCTGGAATAAACTACCTATCTATATCAAACAAAGCTCCTCATTAGCACTCTTCAAGAAAAATCTTGATGATTGGATGGGAAATAGGAAATTCACCGCGGGAATCACCTCTGTGGCTTTGCTCAACAGTGGCACAGGGAAATCATTTTCTTGGGTGGCAAAAGCCAGGGTACCTTTTTGGCTGGGCTTGTATTGGCCCCAGGGCCGATAGCCTAGTACCTACCTGTGAACCTATGAACCTATATATACATTTCATAAAACTAATTCATATAAAATATTATTGCCACACATATTATGGATACTTCATTAAAATATATAAACAAGATGTGAGACAGAATAACTACATGTACACACATATATACATATTTTCTCTTTTAGAAATAGTAGTCTGATTTTAACTTTAGATAAATAGTTAAAGAGACTACCTCATTCAATCCAGGGGGACTCATGGCATTAACCCTTAGTTGCCACATCATTTCCTTAAACTCTAAAAATAAGTCAGTTGGTCCCCCCCCCCCCTTCACTAAATTCAAGATGTTCAAGTATTGTAAATTTAAAACAGTGCTCTGGAAACTTAATAAGATGCTTAACAAGGGCATTGTTGACATTCCCCTTCCCAATGTCATACTTATGCTGGTATATACGCAATCTGAAGGAGTTTTTTTGTTTTACCAATGTAGAATCTGTTGCAATTTTAACATAATGCAATATAGACTACATTTTTGGTACCACAATTGTTTCTGTGCACTGATTTCATCATACCATACCCAGGTATATTCACTCTGTCACCCTCTAAAATAAATTTGCAGTGCGAACAACGTCCGCATTTCCTAGTGTGTCCACTAGTATGTGTTCCTGCCCTCTCTTTGTTCCTTTCTAACATGTTTTTAAAGCTAATATCTTTTTTGTATGCCACCAGTGGTTTACTACCTACTACTTTTTCTAAATGTTCATCATGTTGTATGATGAACCAGTTCTTAAAAAGGACATCCTTGAATTCAGAATATTGTGGAGTATATGTCAAGATTGTAGCTTTCTTATATACACTGTTGTTATTGTCACTATCGTCCATAACTGCACCTTGCATAACTCCTCCATTACCAAGACCCAACAAAGGGTAAAAATGTCCTGATATTCTTTTTTGGGTGACCTCTTCTAATATGGGTTTCACAAATGCTTGTGGGTATCCCCTTTTTTTCCAACATACCTAACAGTTTGTCTCTTTCAAAGTAAAATGTGTCTAACACACTGACCATTTTTGCGAGCCTTATACCCTGCCCCTTAACTACGGACCTTTTTTGATGCAAGAGGTGGCTGCTATTAAAATGGAGTAGATTATTTGAATACATTGGTTTCCTATAAATGGTAAATGTATACTTTTTAAAATCTTGTTTTTTCCTAATCTGGATGTCGGATGTCAATGTAGCTGATACTTTCTGTGTTCATCTCCATAGTGAATCTTAGGAAGGGGGTACTGGTGTTCAAAAAAGAAAAACATTCATACAATTGACCCTTACTGCCTCCCCACAGAATAAGTATATCATCCAGATATCTACCATAAAATTTACACCTGCAGTAGCCATCAAATGGGAACACCTTGGTCAACTCCCATTGGGTCAAAACAATATTTGCAAAGACGGGGGCACAAACCGCCCCCATGGCAACCCCCATCGTTTGTCTAAAAAGTTACCCTTCAAACAAAATGTAATTATTTTCAAGGACCAACTCTATTAGTGTCCTGAATGTGAGTATTCTAGAATATCTTTGATCTGAGTTCTTGCTCAGAAAATCATAAAACAATTCTACTCCCTCAGAGTGCGGTATGACATTGAAAAGGTCCTTCACATCTACTGTGACTAGAATGATATCATCCCTGTATAAGTCCTGGTTTAGTTTTTTTAAACAATCCCAAAAATCTTTTATAATATGAGGGGGAACCTACCAAGACTATTCTTTAGACAAAAGTCCAGAAATTTAGCAATGGTCAGGGTTTTAAGAGGCTTTACCATCTACTATAGGCCTTAAGGGAGGGTTGGTGACATCTTTGTGGATCTTGGGGATGCCAAAAATGGTTGGAGTTCTAGGGTTTTCCTATACCATAAAGTCATATTCTTCTTTGGTGATTTGATTAATAAGTAAAAGCTCATATAGAGTAGCATCTATCTTTCTAGAGGCTATATTTAATTCATTCACAGAAACTTACTCAAATCCATCCCCATATAAATTACAACATACTATCCACGTACCGTTGCTGTTCCACTACCACCAACCCTCCCCCTTTATCAGGCTTCATGATCCTTAATGTCCTTTGTCTAAGATGCTGCTAAGCAATTTTTCTTAATCTTGGGTCAAGTTACTTTCACCCCTAGAGTTCCTTTTGTGTTTACAAATGTCCCAGAAATCATTCACACACATCATCACAAGTAATTGTATGGTGGAGTGTAGGGGGAGATTATAAACACTGGCTTTTTTACATGATGGAATAGTGTGGTTACCTTTGCCACTATTTAGAACCATACTCAAATTGAGCTTCCTAGTATGCACCATAAGGTCAAGTAATGTTCTGTCTATTCTGGCATTGTTTAAGGGTACAAAATTTAACCCTTTTTCAAACAAATTAGCCCACTCAGCAGTGACCTGAGTATTAGATAGGTTACAATTTTAAAATCCTGGTGTATATTAAAAATGTTATTGTTTGTGTTGTCATCCAGTCCTAAGTGTTCGTTCTCTATTCCTACCAGTTCCCAGCATTGTTCCTGCCTCTCACCCTCCCCATGTTCCCATGAGTTCCTCTCCCCCGTACACTGCCATTCCAGGAATTCCTGTTGTGAGACCAATTGTTGCTGTAATTGTGCTGGAGATTCCTGATTTTCTCTGACCCCCGGGGGGGGTCCTAAAGGGACATTTTCATAATTGTTACTATCCTCTGGATATTCATCTACTATGTCCCTTACTTCTCTCTCATGTACAGACCCTTCGTCTATCAATTCTATCTGCGCAGAATTGGACCCAATACTGCCCTTTGGTATAGGGTATGCCTGCCCTTGGTCATACTGCTTTCTGTCTCTTTCTAGTTTTTTGCCTTTTTTATCTCTAATAGCAGCAATATTTTTATCTACATTTACAAATATAGCTTTATACTAATTTGTTTTAAAAGAAAAAAACACAAATCCTGTTTGATTTGTTCATCCAATCTATTCACAACTTCTTTTAAAACATTAAACTTTTTATCGTTATCTTTTAACAAAAGTTCCAACAACTCACAACCATGACGTTTTATATGTCTACATATATGTATATATAGAGAGAGAGCAATATATATATATATATATATATATATATATATATATATATAAATGGATATATATATATATATATATATATATATATATATATATATATATATAAAGATATATGCAACCAAAACACGACAGGCAACCTTCGCTGTGAGCTACAGAATTTTATTCCATGAAGTGCTTTTCATTCAAATACAATCCTTGAACTTCTTCAGATAAATTATTCAACCACTAAAAGCATTTAAATACTGCTTCAAACTAGTCAGGTGATATCAGCTCTAAAAGTTTAAAGTTATATTACCCTTTGAGCTTAATAATTAAAATCAGTTGAAGAACATTGACAACTATATAAGTTCATAAAGCATAGTGTTAAGAAAAAATAGACCTTACTATTATTATCAAATGCAAGTTACTAATATTAGTATGAATAATAAAAAGTCCCTAACATTATTTAAAAAAATTAAAATACTTGAAAATACAGAAATACAGAAATACTTCAGCAGCAGAAACACATTTCACATCTCATAACATTATAAGATCAAAATAGCCTTGTTGTGAAAAACATTTAAAAAACTTTTAAAAAACTAATAAACTACCTAATAGACTTTTCATTTTTAGTTTAGGCATAATTGAGCACATTTCATTCAAGCCTGGGTCATTGTATGCATATAAACGTATTTGCCATATTAATTTGAGCCTATCAAGTTCTACTTCAGTTGGCCCTCCCCTCATATTTGCTGGAACTTGGTCTAAAACCCAAAATTTAAATTATTGCTTAGGGCATTCTTGAATATGTTTGGCTAATGCATTATCCTGGCTAAATCTTCTAATACTGTATAAATGGTCATTTATTCTGTCCCTCAGTCTCCGTTTTGTTTTGCCAATATAGTATTTAGGACAATATTGGCACTTAGCTAAATAAACGACCATTTTACAGTTACAATTATATTTACCTCTACTGTACAGTACTTTCCTATTGTGAATAGCTATTGATGATCCCACTTGAATGTATTTACAATAAGGGCATCCAAAACATTGTTGCATGCCCTTATATTCAATATGCATATTTTGAATATTCTCAAATATTTTTTTAAAGTTCCTATCTCTTTTCATAACAAATTTAGGAGTTGGTCCTAATTTTTCTAATAGGTCCTTGTCTTGTGTAATAATATTCCAGTTTTTACATACTATATTCCTAATATATTGAAAATCCATGTTAAATGTAATAACAAAATTTACATTTATATTGCTAACTCTGTTGTCATTAGATAATATTTCCTGTATTAATTCTGGAGTATTATTAGAATACATCTCCGCTAAATTACTGTCCATTCCATTTTGATCAAGGATAGGTTTATACATTCCACTAACTCTTTTATCTATCACTTCAGTTATAATTTCGTCTAACAGACCATCAGGATATGCTCTTTTAATGAACATTTGTCTTAACAGATTACATTCGGATAAAAATTCATCTTCTCTAGTAATCATGCATGCTGCCCTTACCAACTGTCCTTTAACCACGGACTTTTTTGTCGGAAAGGGTGCGCGCTTGAGAAGTGAAGAAATGTATTAGAATAAGAAGGTTTTCTATATATCTTCGCTTCAAATGTCATATCAACATCATTTTTAATCAATAGAATGTCTAAATATGCTATTTCCTTTTCATGAAAATTATATGTAAACTCCAGAAATTCAGTAGTCTGATTAAAATGTCCCACCATAGTTTCAGCTTGATTCTTATTACCTTTAAAAAGAATGAATATATCATCCAAAAATCGGGTGAAATATGCTATTTGTGACTTTATGTGGTCTATACTAAATACATAATTGTATTCCCAGTGGTTCATTACCAAATTGGTGAAACTAGAACCACATGGGGACCCCATTGCCACTCCTTTTGTTTGATGGTAAAAGTTGTTTTTGAAATAGATATAATTGTGTGATAAAACAATATCCAGTAAGTCTTCTATCAGTGATATTTCTGTTAGTGAAGCACCCTTATTTTTAAGGTTGAGGGAAATCCACTCGATACCTAGATCTTGAGGTATTGATGTATATAAATCTCTTACATCGATTCTAAGAAAATTACATTTATCATCAAATTCTATTTCATTCATCTTCTCCAAGAATGACCACGAGTCTTTACATATTCCTGCCTCCTTAGTTACATATTTTTTAAGTATTGAATCAATTACCTTTGCGCATGCATAGGTTGCAGAATTTCTGCCATCAACAATTGGTCTAAGGGGGGGATTAATCAGATTTTTATGAATTTTGGGGACTCCAAAAATCGTGGGCGCTATAGGTGCTGGCATAATCATGTAATTAACCATATTTAAATCAATTCACCCTTCAATGAATAAATCATTAATATATATTTTTGTTCTCTGATTGACTTGATTATATTCATTGATCAAAGCTTTTGTATAAGAAGCAGATGCTAACAATGCTTCAATTTTGTTCTCATAGTCAATTGGGTCCATAAATACTAATCCACCCCCCCCCTATCAGGCTTCATAATTCTGACCTTAGACTGTTTCAAAAATTCAATGCATTCCTGTTCATAACTAGTTAAATTCCCCTCTGAAATTATTGCCTTTTTCCATACATTATAGTATCTAAAATCTAATTCGCATACTTTCTCAAAGGTATACAGTAAGTTATGTAGCGGTGGATTGAAAATGCTAGGAATTCTATATTGGTCTAATTGCGGTCTATTCATATTACCTAACAATATCTGTAAGTTTAATTTCCTAACATACATTTTAAGATCTATTATATGGTTGGTGACATCCAACCCTCTTGATGGTACAAAGGTGAGGCCTTTTGCCAATACATTTACTAGATCAGTATGAACATTTACTGAGGAGAAGTTGTAAACAGAAAAGTTCCCCTCGGAATTCGTGATAACTGATAGTTTGTTATGTACACAATCCTCAGCTATCGCCATTTGTTGTGTTTCTTCTGTTGGTTCCGTCTGTTCTGTGTTCTCCCCCTCTGAAAACCCTGTTGATTATTGGACCACTGTTTATTGTTAGTCCTACCATTAATTCCGTTAGTGTTGGAATTTTGGTTCTGTAAACGTTCACTTCTACGTGGACCAGGATCATTAGTTGAAACATTTGGAGAAGTAGTTGGTGGGGAGTCTATGATGTCATACTGATTTGTAGACTCTACAGTCACATTTTCCATATTCATTTCCCTCATATTCACCCCTTGTTGTTGGTCATGTAGTGAGAAATTAGTTTGACCATTAGCAAGAAATGCTACAGTACTACCCTTTGTTTTCCATTGCTTTGCTGGCAATGGACAAGGGTATGTGGTACCATTTTGGTATTGTAAACGGTCCCACTCCAATTTCTTACATTTAATCGACTAGGCTTTTATCATATATGAATCAATAGTCTGAAAGATATGAATATATTCATATTTATATCTTTCAAAATCAGGATGTGATTTAATTTTATCATCCAAAACCATACTTTCATCATTTAATTCGTCAACCATTATGTTATAATTCTTGCTCATTAAGTCCAATAATTCCAAGCCCTGTTTATTAAATAATTTCACAAGGTCCATATGGAATTGGGATTGTGCAACCAGCCCTGTTGGATACTGGCAAATGCGCAAGCCTTTAGGGACTAACTGCAGTCGGATACATTCTGAGAAATATTCAACCTCTAATTTTAATTTTTTGTATTTCAGTAAAAGTATGTTCAAAGTCATTGAGTAGATTGAAATATTAACTTCATCCCTAGCCGGATTCATTCCAGTAGATAAGCTGTTATTAATGTACATATCCGTAGGTGATGTTAACCAGTCCTTGAGGTTCGGGATACCAATAAGCCCTGGGATTGAAGTATTCTGCTGTTGATCAGCTGTTCTGCTGAAATTCGTTCCGCCATCATTTATAACCTCCTGGCCGCTAGCATTCAAGTTAGTCTGACCATTGAAAGACACATTAGAGTTGTTTATCTGTCCATTCGGTATTGACCAAGATGTTATCGGTCCTCCTGAATTACACAATACAACTGGACACTGGCTGGAAGAGCCGCCAGCTTCTGGTAGTTGGTTTACATTCGAAGTAACCACTCCGGAAGTTGTGGGTATACTTCTTGGTAATGTACCAGGAATATGCTGCTTCTGCTGCTGGTTGGAATGCTTACTATGTAAAACACTAAGCATTTCCACTTTGTCGGACAATTTTTTAACTTGCTGAGACAAGGCATATACAACGCTAGTAAGCGTATGCTCTTCTTCTATTTCATTTTCTGATAATGGAAACAGTTCTGGTGTAGCACTCGGCTGGTTGGTTGCCATCATAACAATCCAAAAATTCACGAAAACGATAAAACAACTGCAGGGAAAACATGACAGGCAACCTTCGCTGTGAGCTACAGACCTTTATTCCATGAAGCGCTTTTCGTTCAGATACAGTCCTTGAACTTCTTCAGATAAATTATTCAACCACTAAAAGCATTTAAATACTGCTTCAAATTAGTCAGGTGATATCAGCTCTAAAAATGTAAAGTTATATTACCCTTTGAGCTTAATAGTTAAAATCAATTGAAGAACATTGACAACTATATAAGTTCATAAAGCATAGTGTTAAGAAAAAATAGACCTTACTATTATTATCAAATGCAAGTTACTAATATTAGTATGAATAATAAAAAATCCCTAACATTATTTAAAAATTTAAAATACTTGAAAATACAGAAATACAGAAATACTTCAGCAGCAGAGACACATTTCACATCTCATAAAGTTATAAGATGAAAATAGCCTTGTTGTGAAAAAAAATTAAATTTTGGATGCCCTTATTGTAAATACATTCAAGTGGGATCTTCAATAGCTATTCACAATAGGAAAGTACTGTATAGTAGAGGTAAATATAATTGTAACTCTAAAATGGTCGTTTATTTAGCTAAGTGCCAATATTGTCCTAAATATTATATTGGCAAAACAAAATGGAGACTGAGGGACAGAATATATGACCATTTATACAGTATTAGAAGATTTAGCCAGGATAATGCATTAGCCAAACATATTCAAGAATGCCCTGAGCATGAATTTAAATTTTGGGTTTTAGACCAAGTTCCAGCAAATATGAGGGGAGGGCCTACTGAATTAGAACTTGATAGGCTCGAATTAATATGGCAAATACGTTTATATGCATACAATGACCCAGGCTTGAATGAAATGTGCTCAATTATGCCTATACTAAAAATGAAAAGGATATCTAGGTAGTTTATTAGTTTTTTTTTAAGTTTTTTTAAATGTTTTTTCACAGCAAGGCTATTTTCATCTTATAACTTTATGAGATGTGAAATGTGTTTCTGCTGCTGAAGTATTTCTGTATTTCTGTATTTTCAAGTATTTTAAAATTTTAAATAATGTTAGGGACTTTTATTCATACTAATATTAGTAACTTGCATTTGATAATAATAGTAAGGTCTATTTTTTCTTAACACTATGCTTTATGAACTTATATAGTTGTCAATGTTCTTCAATTGATTTTAACTATTAAGCTCAAAGGGTAATATAACTTTAAACTTTTAGAGCTATCACCTGACTAATTTGAAGCAGTATTTAAATGCTTTTAGTGGTTGAATAATTTATCTGAAGAAGTTCAAGGATTGTATTTGAACGAAAAGAGCTTCATGGGATAAAGGTCTGTAGCTCACAGCGAAGGTTGCCCTGTTATATACAGATATATATCATAGATATAAAAGAGAACACAACAAATACATATATGACCAAAGGCACTGTTAATGGGGGTGAAGGGGCCCAATCTAAGTACCTCTTGTAATTATTATTATCCCCTCCCCCACAGCCAAACAGATCTGCCTTGCAACACAATACCAACACTTGCAAATCCCATACACAGGACCCTACACATCATAGCCACAAGAAGTTAACAGTAATCCATCCCACCTGTAAGATGTCAGGATGGTATCAATAACATATCATGCAGTACAGTCTGGCTACCATAGGGAATGTACAATGCGGAAGCAATAAACATTCCAATGATACATATACCCACACATATATGCCGATACACATATATATATATATATATATATATATATATATATATATATATATGTGTGTGTATATACATATATAAATATATATATATATAGCAGACATCCAAGCAAATTCCACACCCCATCACCAGCCATGAAACACATACTTCACATAATCAGTGTGCCACGCAATCACAGCCCTTAACGCAAAATAACATACCCAACACACTGGTAATAGGCGACTCTATAATCAGGCACACTGATGTCCCACTAACTAGGCTGGACAAGGAGAAGGTTACAGTTAGCTGCCAGTTGGGTGCCAGGATCCGCCATATAACACAAGCACTCAGGTCACTCCAGAACAAGTACAAATACAACTCTGTCATTGTCCATGTTGGTGTGAATGACCTGAGACGTACCTCCCTGGACTACATGAAAAGAGACATGGAAGAGCTCTCTCTAATCATGTAGCTCAGGCCAATATGACCCTGACCCTGAGTAGCATCCTGCCCTCACCAAGAATGATACCACAGTATAAAGAAAAAAATGATCAATTTCAACAATTGGCTAAGTTTCTGGTGTCATTCAAAGGGGATCCAGTATCTGTCCACCTGGGATGACATGCTCGACAAGCCACGTTGCGTCACAAGAGATGGCTTGCACCTGTCACCCTTAGGCTTTGGAATACTGGCCAAGGCTCTTGCCGCCTCCATAGTGCCTTTTTTAGGCAAGGCTCAAAAGACAAACCCACCACCATAAATAGCACAAGTAACCAAAAACTGAGTGTAATGCTACTCAACACCAGAAGTCTAAACCTCAAAATACATGCACTCAAGGCACTCCTCAGTATGGAGAACATCGACATCAGTGCAGTAACAGAAACCTGGTTTAAGGCTCCTGAGAACACCTCAGCACTACTAGGCTATAACTCATACCATACCTTTCGGCCACAGAACCAGGACTGAAACACAAAAGGCAGAGGTGCATCCATATTCATCAAGGATACCCACACCTCCAGGTTAGTGGTGCAGCACAATGCATTAAAGATCATCCATGTGCAACTAACAATGGGCAAAACTGCAATCCAAATTGTAGTTTGCTACAGATCACCCACCATGGCCCAGGACCCCCATTCCGCATTTCTGGAGACACTGGGAAATATGAAGGTCCTACCAAACACCCTAATACTGGGTGATTTCAATTACCCAAACATAAACTGGGAGAACTACTCAAGTACTAACTCCCTTGCCTAATGCTTCCTAGAATTTATAAACTCGAACACCCTGGATCAACTGGTCAACACCCCCATCAGAGGGAACAACATATTGGACCTGGTCATCACCAACATGGGCGACCGGTGTTCCACACCGGAGGTCAACCCCTCACTGGTTAGATCCGACAATAGACTAATCACTCTGGATATCCACATTCCACCCCCCAATCAAGGAAACCACCATGAAAAACTTTTCAAAAGCAAACTTCACATTACTTAAGAGCGGTGGAAAGGTTCACAGCCCCCATGTTAAAGGACAATGCTGTCCAAGCTGCTGAAACCTTTACAAAGGCACTCTATGAGCATCTGCAGTAATGCATGGATTGTGTTATCCCAAGTAAAACCAAGACTCACTCCTCCAAGAAAAGGAACCCTGTCTGTTGGACCCCTGCTATAGACAAGCTATACAACAGAAGGAGGAAACTAGTACATAAAAGAGTAAAATTCCAAGAAGGAAAGACATCCCTGATCAGTATCAGCAAGAAACTATGATCCCTCATTAAATCATCCAAGGCTAGTTTCAAAAGAAAAATTGCCAATGACTCCAAAGATAACCACAAAGCATTCTTTAGCTATGTCAAGAACCTAAGTGGAAACTCTCAGATCTGCTCTGAGTTAGTGCAGAATGGCACAAAATACATTGAACCGACTGATATTGCCAACATTCTGGCAGACAGGTTTAGTGCAAACTTCACCCCCCTCAGCTACTAAAGGGCCCATAACCTTACCAGAAGAATGTAGGTCCCCATCAATCACCAACACACAGGTTAAAACAGCCCTATCCAAAGCCAAAAACACAGCTTCAATGGGACCGGACGGTGTCCCAGGCTGTGTCTTACAAGAGCTCTAAAATGAACTAACCCCTCACCTAAACACACTGTTCAAACTCAGCCTCTCTACAGGCTACATACCCGCAGAGTGGCACACAGCAACAGTTATCCCGCTCCACAAAGGTGGAGCCACAACGGACCCCAGGTACTATCACCCTATAAGCCTGACTAGCCTGGTCTGCAAGGCTATGGAACGCATCATCATGGAACTCATTAACAGAGACATTGGGAACCTCCAAACCTTGGACCCTACCCAGTTTAGATTTGTTAAGTGCAGATCATGCCTCCTAAACCTGGTGGACTTCTTTGAGATGGTTACCAAGGCATTAGAAGAGGGAAAGGAGGTCCACACAGCCTACCTAGACATCGCAAAGGCTTTCAACACCCCCATTCTAGTATTATAGACAAGCTCACCAGCTTGAACATAAACCCCTATGTCACTAGATGGGCTGCCAACTGGCTCATGGATAGAACCCACATGGTGAGAGTTGCAGGCTCTATGTCCGACTTTAAACCGGTTACAAGTGACATCCCCCAGGGCTAAGTCCTAGGACCCCTCATGTTTGGTATATACTTCTCAGAGGTATAGGCAAGCATAGGAGGACTATGGCTGACCAAGTTCACAGACGACTGCAAACTAGGGGCCATAATTGATTCTCCACTTGATACAGACACCCTCCAGATGGGTTTCATTGAGACAGATACCTGGTGTCAAAATCATGGCCTCAAGCTAAATACCAAAAAGTGCATAGTCATCCCCTTTGTAAAAAACAAAGTACCCATGAACTACCACATAGGTGGTAGTCCCCTAAATACAGAAAATGTAATAAGGGATCTGGGGACCCAAGTAGATAGTAATCTCTCCTTTGATAATCATATTGCCAAGGTGGTTAGAAAATCCTTCTATGTGGCTCACCTAATCACAAAAGGGTTTGCATCTAGAACAAAAGAGGTTATTGTGCCTCTCTACTCATCACTCATTAGACCCATCATAGAATACAACGCCCCATTTGGGATTTACCTTACAAGACACCTACAACAGCTGGAAAGACCACAAAAGTACCTCACCAAGAGGATTACTGGTCTCAAACAGATGCCCTATGCAGCCCAACTCAAGTAACTCCAGCTGTACTCAGTTGCATACCGCTTACTCAGAGGTGATCTCTGCCTAACATACAAGGCCATGTCCAACCCAGAATTGATGGACATGCTCCACCTAAAAAAAAAAACAAATCTCGGAGAGCCACATGCTCTAGAGATATAAACCTCACCACAATGATAAATAGGACATGCTGGAGGGATAGATTCCTGTCCCAGAGACTCCCCATGCTTTGGAACAGGATTACAGTATACATCAGGCAGAGACCCTCACTAACACTCTTCAAGAGAAACCTTGACGTGTGGATGGAAAAGAGAAAATTTACCCCGGGGATCACTGCAGTGGCTCTGCTGGACAGTGGCACAGGGAGCTAATGGCTCTGTTGGACAGAGGCACAGGGAACTAATCTAAGGGGGCGGTGAAAGCCAACACATTCTGGCTAGGCTTATTACATATATATAGATATATATGCATATACACATGCACACACATATACATATATTACTATGTATAGATATGTATAGGAAGATACATATTTAGAGGTTGCACAGCATATTGAACAGCCAGTATTTCTACAGTTGCCACCTTTTAAAATGGACAGTGTATGATTCTCTCATACAAAAAACAATTACTGTATGAAACATATACCCACAGAGAAGTCAAAGAATATGACACTACACACAGGTTTTCATAAATAAGAAATGTTTGTGTACTATTGCAGTTGTATATGCCATGTCATATAGCTGTTAGGTATTTGAAATACATACTAACTAAGTAATGCAACTCTCAAGCAGATCATTTTATACAGCAATCCAAACGTATAACATATTTTGCTGTCCAGGCCAAGTCCTTCAAGTAGTAAAACAATAAAGAAAGACTGGGCCAGAGGATAACAATCACTCAACAGTAAGTAATGCAGATGTAGTTCATCAGCCTCCAATTACACTCTGTACCCAAACACTAAGGGGAAAAGAATTAAGTTGTCACAATGAAGATGTATCTGTTACATAACAATGCTTAACTTAAAACATCACTATCACACTGACAAACAGAAAAGTCTGTATAACACTAAGCACTAGGCCACCAATGTTCCCAAGGTGAAATGTATGAAAATGTACAGCCATATACCTTAAAGGTGTCTTACTACTGATATCCCTTACATATTGTAATAGCCTAGGTTATATATGGAGCATACCCCTCCCCCATAGACTGACTTTCAGGGGCATATACCAGTGTTACATACACTGACCTCTGGATTGCACAAGGGTACATACATTTTGTCCAGCTGTAGCCCACATATATATGGACCCTACCCCACAATATGTGCGGGGACCACAACATCACTGGAATGATGGCAAGAATGGCAGCACAACATAATCACAGGCCACTACGTAACAACCTCTTACTGCATGTCATATGGACAAAGCCTGGTATATAGGTGGAGGACAGAGGCCGGAACATAGGGCCATACTTGCAATATTGTTGTTATACACTGAGAAAGTTGTTGGTGTTACAGGATTGTTTTAGTCAGGAATATGAAGTCAGAAACACAAATGGATGTAGCCATGTACTGATAGCACTCAACAGACAGAATGCCAGTGATATATCTGAGACAAGACCTGTATGGTGGACAGACAAAACATAACAGGCAATCCTTTGGCCATCATCTGGATAGGCCCACAGTTGCGAGCTATGCAGACAGACTGCATTCCATGCTAAACTACTATGTACACACAAACCCTGTAACACTAGTGGTATACAATGCATATAACAACACTACTCACACTATCTGTAGGTCAAGAACCTTATACAAATATGTAGCTGACCTGTGTCTGCAAGTCCTCTTGTAAGAGGTATTGCTACCTGCTGTCTGTAACACTGCTGGCCACACACAGGAAGGATGTCCTCCATGCAGGAAAGGTAAAGGGACCATGCCCACATGATTTAGGTATTTATAGTAGTGGGTTGCCATGACAGTGGTAACTGGAAGTGCTACACAGCAGGCTACAAGCAGGTAGCAAGTGGTGGACATTGATTGGTGCAGAGGCCATCACCTGATCATGTGCATCACCTAC
The DNA here is from genome assembly GCF_019279795.1 of Protopterus annectens. Classification (NCBI taxonomy): domain Eukaryota; kingdom Metazoa; phylum Chordata; order Ceratodontiformes; family Protopteridae; genus Protopterus; species Protopterus annectens. The sequence goes on along the minus strand of NC_056740.1, from coordinate 24,125,113 downwards.
AAAATCCATGCTGCAATCTGTTCAAAGCAGCTCAATCCATTTAGTGAAGAAAGACAGAGATAGAGAGAGAAAGAAAGAAAAACAAACACACATCTATCCTTCCACACAGCAAACTGTATCCAGAAGAGATGACATTACCACAACCGGTATGTGAAGCATATATGCATTTAATTGAATGTAGTACTTGGTCCATAATAATGGGATAGATGATGTGGAATGATTTATATGTTCCTTCAGGTGTTGTAATGATGTCCAGCTGAACAACTGCTATGGACAATAGTTTCTGTCCTTGTGGGCAGTGGGCCATACCTGTCAACTGTGCAGATCAGCACCGACTGACAAGATGTAAGCCATTATAATGTGTGTTGTGTACTGCAAGACATGTATATTAGTGTGGCCTGGTGATAGAAGTAATGCCGCTATGATGGACACATGAGTTTCAGAGCCCACCACTTGCAGGACAGTCATGTTAATGTGTAACGTAGCATGCACAAATGCCATAGGTGTGTAATAGGCTTACCTGCAATCTAGCCCTATATATACCCCCCTAATGTTAGGCTGTGTCGACATGTAGCACCTGTCTGTGTTGTAGCAAGACAGAACAGTGCTCTGTATATATATATATATATATATATATATATATATATATATATATATATATACACACACACACACACACACATATATATATATATATATATATATATTATATATATATATATATATATATATATATATATATATATATATATATATATATATATATATATATATATATATATATATATATATATATATATATATATATATATAGATATATACAAATAACTCCAAGGCCCACCACTGGCTGAACTGACAAATGGCATACTTTAATATATAAAATAAAAACAAAACACGAAAACAGTAAGTGTTTTTGCGTTGCTCAGAACGCTTCTTCAGACTGCACAGGATTCAAATTCACAATTCAAATAAATAAAAATAATACATCACATGTCCCTTTAGTTAATTACTATCCAATCAACCCTAAAAGCTATATCACACTTCCTACATCACATGAGATAACACCTGAATGTATGATAAAGCAAATCAATATACTAAAAAGCAATCTACTAGATATAGTATAATTTATTATAAAGAACAATCTAATAAGTATGATAAACACTATATTATTATCTAAAAACAAGGATAAAAATATATATAAATGTAAAAATATATAAATAAATATGCACATGTATATGTGTGAGAGAATAATGATTTACAGACACTTTATGACATATAGCACTATCTATTGATGTAGTAATGTTCTAAAAAGCTCTATGACATATAAAACTATGAGAGACAAAACACACAAGATCCTGTGAAAATGGCTCAACCAGGGTTAACATAACAACAAGGACTAGAGGGGATAATATACTAACAGTAAATGGGGCTAAACAGGTGAAGTACAAATACAAAAAATATAAAAACAAAAACAAAAGACAACAAAACAACAAGGGGGGGGAATCTAACTCTGTGAAAGAAAGAAGAAGGACCTGCAAACTGTGTGTCAATAAAGGATTCAAAAATAAGGCCTCACTAGGGGTGGCATGCTCATCGATTCACAGGTCTATCCTTTAAAAATTATTTCAGGCATAGTTTCTCATTGAGCCCATGTCCCCTATCAGCTTGGAATCTAAGTATCACTTATTCTCTTCTTTTTCTGTTTATTCTTAGTGTCCCCTAATCTAACACTGGCGTTCATAAGTTCTATCACTAATAAATTAAATTTATGGCTTGTACCATTGTTAATGGTATGTCTCACCAAAGCATTGTGTTCATCTTCCCTCCTAATGGCATACAAATGCTCTCTCACTCTCTCCCTCAGGGGTCTATTAGTCATCACTACATAAAACGATTCACACTTAATGCACTGTACTAGGTAAACTAAATTTATCGATTTGCAATCTGCATAATGCTTAAATGTATATATCTTCCCTGTATCGGGATGTCTGAAAGTGTTAATATTTCTCATAAACATGCATTGATTGGGCAACTCCTGCATGCAAATGTACCTTGCCTATCAGAACGTATAATATCTTGTGCATTTCCCTCATGACAAAGCATCCTCTTAAGAGATTTAATATTCTTGTAGGAATATTTGGGTTTCTCACCTACAAGTTGTGCTATATTCTCATCAATTGTCAAGATATTCCAATGTTTACTAATTATTTTATTAATTTTCCTATTATTATTAGTAAATGGAATTGTAAGTCTACACACCTGATTATAAGCTTCATCTCTATAAATCTGATGTCTCCCTTACTTGAAAAAAGGCCTACCTCTATCTTGTCTCTCTGTAGAAAGTGTATCTAGTATCCCACCATATTCCCTATCTTAGCGTTCTGAGCAACACGAAAGCGCTTACTTTTTTGTGTTTTGTTTTTATTTTATATATTAAAGTGTGCCATTTGTCAGTTCAGCCAGTGGTGTGCCTTGGAGTTATTTTTAATGACTGATTTTTTAAAACAAAGGCACTTTACCCTTAGGACTACGTTCATAGACTTTGTTACTTTATTTGTTACTGTAGCCCGAAGGGACATGGCTGAAGATAAAGGAATAGACATTGATTTACCTTATTTACCTGGAGGAGGTTGCTCAGTGAAAGTAAACGATAAGAGAGAAGTCTCATTCAAAAGAGTGTTAATGGCAGAGAAAAATCCTCTGCTATCTTTCACTAGGAGAGACTTATGTAATAGACATATGGAAACATCTGACCGAGAGATGAATATCGCGGTTCTACAACTTAAGAAGAAGTTGGACAATAAGTTGGTGAAGTTGAAAACAACCCAGTGGCAAAGGAGACATATGGAAGCATGTGTCACCTTCCAAGTTATACCAAGGGGACTGAGAATATTAAAAATGGTAACGTTTGGTACTACATATCCAGAGCTTTTATCAAAATGGCAAAAACTTAACCTCACCAGTTTTGGCTATGAAACTACTTGTAGGACAGTATACGGTGATAGAAACTGAATTGATGGCTGAAATAGTAAGTATCCAAGGTGAATTAGAAAGATTAACCTCAAGTATTGATTTGGCAATATTCGACATGGAACTCAACACTAATATTTCACTTCTTGAATATAAGTTACTTCAAACCAAAAGAAAAAAGTTATAATGAGACGTCTTAGATTTTCACCAAGGCAACGTCTTCAATTGGCCGAGGGAACCAACCAGAAGAGAGAATTCATCTATCACCCTATCGTGAGTAGCTCCGGTGACTCCAGCCCTCACCCCGGAAATTCAACCTAATACAGTCAAGCCCACAGAAGTGGAGGCAAATTCAGCTACAGAAAGAGCAGTAGTAGATGGCCCTGGTTTTAATGCGAATGACACAATAGTTAATACTTTAGTGGACACAGTACATACTATGCAGCCGGGACTGAAGTGGATGTGAGAAAGAAGAATCAACAAGCGGGAGAAGGGCAAGTCCTTTCAACTAGTTCAAACAACTTCCTCCCTTTTCCATTGCCCATTCGGGAGCAACAGAGACAAATATGGACATCTGCACCTCGAGTGAGGAAATGGAAAACCTCAGAGGAACAACACAAGTTCCAGAGGACAGTACTAAGGCATGTAAGCCAGACTTAATCATAAACATTTCTAGTTATGTTTTGAATAAAGCCGAATGCTGTCTGTTGAATAAGGGATTATCCTTTATTCCTTCAATGCCAGTTAAAGTAGTGGACTTGATTATAGATATCAAAATGTTTATTAGGTATGTTAATTTAAAATTGACATTTAGAAATCAAAGTAACAATGTGAATATGGTGCACAGGAAACCATCTACTTTTATACCACCAGTTAATCCAATGCTAGAGGTCTTTGAGAAGGCCTGTGAGAGGGAGTTACTGAATTTTTTGAAATAGATAAAGCAGATGTCAGGAGTGGGTTTTTTTAACATGATGACTAATGGACTAGAAGCCATTAAAACCCTGCAAGCTAATACCAACATAGTTATCAGACCAGCTGATAAGGGAGGGGCAGTCGTGCTTTTAGATAAAGAATATGATAATGTGAGAATAAATGAAATGCTTAGTGATACAGACACATATAAGGAATTGAATGGCATCCAATTTAATAAGCTCATTAGGGATGTCAATGGGGAATTATACGATCTGCTGATGTTCAATATGATTAATAATGAACTTTATAATTATTTTTTAATAGAGAAACCTTTGATACCATCATTCAGAGTATTGCCTAAGGTACACAATGATTTATTGAGACCACCTCTGCGACCTATTGTGTCGAGCAGAGGTTGTCAATATTTGTTGAGAAGACCCTAAGACCAGTAGTGGATACTACCAATGCTATTACAAGAGACGCACAACATTTCTTAGAGACTTTTTCTGATTATGCACATAATGATCTGAAT
>NC_056740.1:23858196-24115696 GCF_019279795.1 Protopterus annectens | reverse complement strand
TGCAAGTACAGGTCCCCAATGTCACACCAATAATTGGTCTGCTGTCCAAGACGTTTGACCATCAAATATGCCCACTTACCTGCAACAGAGGCAGCTGTGGCTTGCACACATCTTACATGCCATGGCATGGATCCCATACCCAACAAGTAGCACCCAGGAGTTGAACATGTAGTCATACCTCACCATTGCATATACCATGGCAAACAGTCCAGACAGTCATGTATGTGGAGAGGATGTATGGGACAGGCAAACAGTGCAGACAGTCATGTATGTTGCGAGGATGTATGGGACAGGATTAATGTAGAAAATAACAGATTGCCATCCAATACAGATGATGCCGCATGTTGCAAACTGGTCATGCAGGCTGCCTAGTAACATGCCACAACACTGAGGGAGTTGCAGGAATGTCTAGCAAGTACTAGATGTGCAGTACCCATGTCAGCAATTGCCTGGACTCTGCATAAGTGTGGCCAATGGGTTAGGGTAATCAGATGGGACAGTTGTACCACAGGAAACATCAGCCAGGCCTCTCTACAAGCAGTGTATGCATAAGTGTATATGTGTGTGTGGGGGGGTGGGGGAGTTATTTTGTCTGTAAGTGCAATCTGGTGTAGTGGAGGGAGGTTGATGTATGTAGGATGTGTGTGTTTGTGTGTGTGTCCATGTATGCACATGTGTGAGTATGGGGTTGTTCATACCTCTCAACTTCCCTTTGAAATCGTGCAGTACATGGACATGGACAGACACATGAGACACCAGGAATACTTTTCTGACATGTAATCGCAGGACAGCCGATAGTATAATAACGTCTATAGCAAGAAACATGCATTGGGAGGGAAACTAGACACCAGGGATAGTGTTTTAATTGTAATCAGCAAAAAGGTGAAAGAATACCCATGTATGCAGCACTACAGATGCATTGGGGAATTACTAGACAACACCAGAGAGTGTTTCCAAATATTACTGTAGTCTACATAAAAAGTTAATAGAGCTACAGGTCTTGCATCTATTGAACAATAGTTATGTATGACATTCCAGTGCATGACATTGAGTGACTGTAGTAGCCCATAACATATGGGGGCCATGCTCAAGATGTTTGAAGAAACCCAGGGTGAACACTGGATGACATCAGGGAGTCTTTGAAAAAAACAACTCCAATCAAGTCAAAGAGGTAATGGAGTAACAGGTCATGTTTTGTGATCACTTTTCTAGGCAATTAGAAGAATGATACGTTAATGATTGATATTATTGACTGTAATTATTCAAGACTGATGCAGGATGAGAAACTGAAGAGAATAAACTAGGGACTGTCTGTAAACTCAGGGACAGGTAAATAGTACGGTGGAATGTCAGGGTGTGTGTGTGTGTGTGTGTGTGTGTGTGTGTGTGTGTGTGTGTGTGTGTGTGTGTGTACTGTTAAGCAATGACATACAGGTCTTAAAGTGCATTTCTTGTTTTTTGCCCATAGGTGGTGAGGTGGGTCAGGGTCCCTCCTGCAGGCAATATGATGTTGGTGTGCATACAGACACTGATAATGATGATAGGTGTGTTAAGGCACAGGCGGAGTTGTCAGAGGCTGAAGCTGCACCATCGTTTGACATCCCGCTGTTATCCACCCCATCCCCGCACACAGTCACAATGCCTATACATACCCCATCACCTGTGGCCATAGCAGAGGGACAGTTGGCAGTTGGTGGCATGGGACAGGACAGTGTGATATCTATGGCACATGTGTCTGGACACAGCAGCCATAGCATAGGCATATGTACAGGGGTGCTCATTGGAGGGCTGCTGGCCATCGTGCCCCTGGCAGAAGTGCCACATCTGGTACCACCAGATGCATGTTTCAGGCTGTCATGGAGGTGCAGGCATGTATGGAATGGTACACCAGACAGGCGCTGAGGCTGCAGAGGGCTACTCATTCAGCTGTTACTGACAACATCCGTGATCTTGCAGGTGCCCTCCATTATTTTTCAGAGGTCATGGATAGATGATTGGGTGAGATAGTGGGACTCCGTGACTCTGGAATGTCCGTGCTTGAGCATGTGGTGGGAAGGGTGCAATGGCCACGTGGACATAGGCCAGCAACACCAACAGCTGGAGGTCGACGTGGATGTGCAAGAACACCAAGCATCTCCCGTAGTGGCAGTACCAGCCCCAGCACTGCAGCAGGGCACTGTCCACACCACACCAAAGCAGGCCAAGTGCACGTGGCCCTGGCTAGTCCCAGGAGGGACCTGGTTCCAGTGGACATATGTCATCATCAGGGGAGAGTACCATATCGTGGATTGTACCTGGACGTCCCCGTGGAACCCCTGGCAGGCACAGTTCCCGTGGCCACGGAGGCAGTAAACTGCACATCCTGCCAGGTATGGTCTGCAGCTGTCCAACAAACACCTGTATAGGGCAGCCACATGGCAGAACTGTGTACATGCATACTCACACACAATACAAACACAGCTATGGCAAACCTCTTACCTACACAGACCAAATCTCCATGGCCATATCAATAATTAAACCCCCTCAAACACATTGTGTCAAACATAAGGCTCAGCCTAGGTCTCTGGCAAACCAACAACACACCCTGTGCATATGATGATACTTGTGCCACATCCCTGTCATCCATAACATCAATGCAGGGACAGGCTAATATGGTTCTGATGCACATGGTGACTGTACTACAGTGTACCAATGTAATGCTGTGTAACATGTTGTCAGCAGTAACGTTTAATGCTTACATGTCAGGAAGTGTAGCTGTCCAGCTATGATGCATTATTGCTGAAATTAACACTGAGTGATTGTGGTCTCCATAATATAATCCGTTTGTGTTGCAGATGTCCATGTGTCAGCAGGAGGATTGTCTGCTGTTGTATCCTACAAGGGGTATGGCACTGTGGTGACACCTTGGCTGTGCCATATCCTGGGTACAGGTTAACACATCACTGGTCTGTATAACAGATACTGCATGTGCCACATGGCTGATAGGTCTGAGGGTGGTGTATACAGGTGAGAGCATGGTGGCTGCTGTCAGCAGCCCTTCTACAGTGGACAATGGTAAGTGTACTGGGTGGTAGACACCACATGTTTGTGTATAACACACACAGAGGCTTTGGTGTTTATGCAATACACAGAGCATAATGTACACATGGATGCATGTACCTGTGCAAGGAACACATTGTAGCCTATGTAATTCCCCCAAGCCAAAATAGGCACAACAACACATTGGGAAATAAGCAGTCTGCTAGTTTAATGTCATTGACGATGGTACTGGCAGGTTATATGTCCCATTCCCCAATGTAGTGCAATCCTCAACTCAGTAAACCTAGGTGTGCTGGTGTGGGTGGCACAGCCCTACCCTTTGGTGGGTGATAGAAGCTGTAGAACCACAGATAGTGTGATAGACAACTACCTAACCTGTCAACATGAACTGTACAGTATTACGGCCATCTAAGCGGAGGGATACACTCAACAGCAACTGCAATGATGGTGGCTGTGTCCACAACAGTCACACCCAGCTATATATACCAATGCCAGTATTGCTGCACATCTATACAGTGGGGAAGAGGGCATTTACACATCTACCACTAGTTGTGATGGAATGTATGTCCACAAGATGATACCTGTGAAATGTTAGCACCTGCCAGGCAGTTCTCAGACTAATGACCTCCTGGGTCATGTATATTCTGCAAACGGAAGTAGATTCCTTCACACACACACACACACACACACACACACACACACACACACACACACACACACACACACACACACACAACACACTCTCTCTTACTTGGCAACTCTGGTACTAGACCACTACCTAGATATGTAGTGCTACTGATGTGTGTGGCCTTAATTGCACACACCACACAGATTTTAGGATGAGGTGTGTTCCAGGTTACATGTTACATGAAGAACATCCCCAGGCCTGTACAGTATGGTAATGAGGGATGTACTGGTTGTTTATGGACAATACATAGTGTGACATACTGTCATATAAACATTGACAAACACATAACAGTCAGACACACATCTGAGAGACCTGGGCTTATCAGTGCTGACTACCTTGTCAGTGTGTCCATTGTGTTACAGATAAGTTGCACACAGCACATGCATAACTGGGCTGGATAGTGTTATCAGTTACTTGTATGGTTGATGGTGACAGTGGTCTCCAAACAATAGAACATGGGACATGCACCGGGGGTACCATGTTGTAAAGACAGTATACCCAGCACCCACACCCCACAGTGGATATTGTACACACTGAAACCCATGGTAACACCCTGACATACCCACCATCACATATTGACCAGGACTGCAATACAACCCCTTGTCTCTCCCAAGAGTGCTACTACAGGGATATGCATCTAATGCACATGCCACAGACATAGTAGGATGATGCATTGTCATGCCTCTCCTATGGTCAGCAACATCACTATCCCTAATACTGTGTTGCAAGGTGTATTGTATTAGGAGAATGTGGCATCAGAATGCTGTACCCTACATATAGACACACATGCACACATACACACACTTGACAGAACTCAGTGGGTATCCCATGTCTATCAACCCATTTGTACAACAGTGTTGTGCTGGTACTGCAAGGCACAGGTAGCCCTTAGGGAGAAGAGTGTAACAAGGTACATGTAATTAATGTCTGGTACAGCAGCAGCCACATCTAACTGTGGCAATGGGGGAGTGGTGGGTGTGTAGGGCCTCATGGTATTCTCAACTACAGGTCTACAAACAAACAGACACTGATATTCTCAGTAATGCACACGTACACATTTGTCAGTACTGGGGTCCATCGGTGCAGGTGTTCATAGGTGTGTACCAGGCTATTGTCCATGGAGAGATGGGAAGTGTAGGGGATGCTTGTACAGTGGTATCATGCCACCTGCCATGTGCCTGCAGGCCATCTATCAACAGATACAACAGGGGTGATCCTCAGGATGAGAGTTACATACATCATCCAATCATCTGGGTGCCTCTTGCAGAGGGCCAGTGAGGTGCTCCAGTTGACATGTAATGCAACATGTATTACATAACATGGTCAGTGTCTGTCTTGGAGACCTGTACCCAAGCATGTTCTGTTGACTGTGGTAGTGTAGCTGAGGTATCCATGGCATGTGGTGCATACAGGGTGTGGATTCCTAGCTGTGCCATTCATAACACAGCTGGGCAGACATGTAAGTGGCAGTCAAGCATAGATTGCCTGTAAGTAGCCAAGGTGGATACCTGACATCTACACATCTGTACAGAGGACAGACATCAGCTAGCCAACTAGCTATGCATTAGGATGAATATGTTGACAGATAAACATCTGATACCAATAGGTATGCCATTACTACACGATGGCATCCCTCACTGACATGTGCTATATACACAGTAGTCTACAGTTATGTTCCACATGTCAGATCATTATCTAGTAGGAAATATTTAATGAGACACAGCTCACACATCAGGAACCTGACAGTGAGGACTCAGAGCCCATCTTTGCATGCAGGGGTGTTTGGTTCCAGTACTACAATCTGCAATCTACTCTTACTTGGGAGAGCACTGTCAACAGTAGTAATGTAATGATACATTACATGCCAGTGTGACTGCATATAACCTGGGATAATACCCATGTATGTCACACATTCAAACAGAAAAGAGTGTTGTACAAGCCATATATACTCAGGTGTCCAAGACAGTAGACTCACACCATTGCTACTTTAATGACAGCACATAAATGCATGTTATGTACATGGCATTAAATACACTTATTAAAGATGTCATTACCCTGCTATTTCATCAGACCAGAATGTAAGAACTGGTTACCAGGGCTGAGCCATGCGTAGCAGGTTTCAGCATTGCTGCAATATAAATGCTAAGCACATTTGCACACTGGTAAGCGAAGCCTACATGATGTAAGGGCCTTTATGTTTAACCGTACATTAGCAGTGCTTACTGACGCGCAAAGCCACTCAAAACTGCCTTAAACACTCTGTATCCAGCAGTCCTTGCTCTGCCCAGCAACAGAATAACCACCCCTTGCAGGTCTTGAACCCAGGAACCTGTACATTATAGTCACAGCACTTAACCACTAAGCCAACACATCTGTAAAAACAGGTCTAATTTTTCTAATATATCTGTCAGTACATATACTGTATAGTATTGAACAACTGCTATGACTTCTACAATGGCGTAGTACTTGTTAGTGATAATACTGTTGAATCATGTATGTTGTTATATCTAAATATACACATATCAGATAAATACATAAGGATATGGATAGATATATATGTAGATATATGTGTACATGTACATACACATATATATTCACATATATGTATTTATATACATCTGTATATTGCATTATATATATATATATATATATATGTTTAGACATATATACGTGTATATGTATATATATATATATATATATATATATATATATGTGTGTGTGTGTGTGCATATATATATATATGTACATATATATAGATCCATATATGTATGTAAATATGTATATGTGTATATATCTATATAGCTATATGGAGATATATATATATATATATATATATATATATATATATATATATATATATACACATATATATTTAACATATGTTGAGAACATGGAGTGGAGTCAGACATGTTGTCTGGTCCCATGGATGCTGTATTCTTAGCTTTGGAGAGTGTGGTTTTTACCTGTGAGGCCGTTATTACCGGAATCTGGCAATCTGTCGGTATTGAGATGGGCCCTTTAGGGGGTGAGAGGCGGATGCAGTTGGCACTGAATCAATCTGCCAGGATATTGGAAATATCCTTCAGATCAGTATATTTAATGCCATTCTGTTGTAACTCAGAGCAGCTCTGAGCATTGCCATTTATATTCCTGACATAGCTATAGTATGGCTTGCAGTTGTTTTTGGAATATTTGGCTATATTATTTTCATAACTAGGATGGGAGGATTTTATGAGGGATCTCTGCTTCTTACTGAAGCTGGTAAGGGAGTCTTTTGTATCCTGGGATTTTCCTCTTTTCTGCGACAGTTTCTTCTTTTGTTGTAAAGTTTGTTTATGGCAGGGGACCACCAGATTGGCCTCATTTTCTTGGAGGAGAGCATCTTGGTTCTATTTGGGATGGCATGATTCATGCATGTGTGGATGTGCTCATACAGTGCCTTAGTGTAGGATTCAGCAGTCGAACTTTCAGTTCCCGTCTCCATGGGTGTCACGAAGTTTGTCACTTCTCATCTGTGCAGCATGATGTTGGCTTTGGAGATGTTTTTTATGGAGGTTTCTTTACTGGGGGGTGAGGGAGGGATGTGGATGTCAAGGGTGATTAGCTTATGGTCAGACCTGACCACCAAGGGGGTAACCATAGGCGTGGAGCATCAATTTCCCATGTTGGTAATGACCAGTTCTAGGATATTGGAGCCCCTGGTGGGACTATGGGTTAGTTGATCCAGGGCATTGGGAATTATGAATTCCAAGAACCATTGGGTAAAGGTGTTGGTACACAAGTAGTTTTCACAGCTAATGGCAGGGTAGTTGAAAACACCCAGTATTAGGGTGTTTGGTTGAATCTTAATATTTTCCAGTATGTTTAGAAAGGTGTTGTGAGAATCTTGGGGCTTGGTGGGGTATCTGTAGCAAGCTATACAAATTGGATTGCAGTCTTACCTAGTGTTAGTTGTACCTGTAGAATTTCAGACGCATTATGTTATGCAACTAGCCTGGTGGTGTGACTATCCTTGGTTAATATGGACACTCCTCCACTTTTAGTGTTTTGGTCCTGGTTGTGTGGCTGACAGGTGTGGTAATAGTTGTAGCCTGGTATTGTAGGGGTGCTATCTGGAGCCTTGGACCAGGTCTCTGTTACTGCACAGATATCGATGTTCTCCATATATAGGAGTGTCTAGTGACTGTGAATGGCCACAAAAGCATTGATCCCTACACACACACAACCAAGCATACACACAGTTGCCATGTCTGGGATTAGAACTCCTCCCTAACTAGTACATCACACTATAGTATTAAGCACGTGCCACTGAGCTTATAGGGTTACTTCTTCACCAAAGGTGTATTTCAAGGTGAATGACATCAGCAGGCTTGCCAAAGTAGGGCAATGGAGAGTGTAGTGACTGTGAATGGCCATAAAAGCATTGTTCCCGCCAAACACACACTCTCATCATTGCCATGTCTGAGATTAGAACTCCTACCTAACTAATATATTACACAGTTACAGCATGCGCCGCAGAGCTTATAGGGCTACTTTTTCACCAAAGGTGTATTTCAAGGTTAATGACATCAGCAGGCTTGCCAAAGTAGGGCAATGGGGAGTGTAGTGACTGTGAATGGCCACAAAAGCATTAATCCCTAGACACACACACACGCACACACGCACACACAGACACACACACATACACACACACACACACACACACACACACACACACACACACACACACACACACACACACTCACACACACACACACACACACACACACACACACACACACACACACACAGTTGCCATGTCTAGGATTAGAACTCCTATCTAGCTAGTACATCACATTATAGCATTATGCAGTTATAGCACACACCATGGAGCTTATAGGGCTACTCCTTCACCAAAGGTGTATTTCAAGGTGAATGACATCAGCAGGCTTGCCAAAGTAGGGCAATGGGGAGTGCAGTGTGTGTGAATGGGCCATAAACCATTCATCTGGAAGCACACACACAACAGTCAGTCACAAACAGGCTTACATTTAACAGGCATGTGTATATAACTGCTAGATGAATAATGACTTGTACAGTCATGTTACACAGTTATCACAAACACCACAGACACTATAGTGTTGAGGGATACCAGAGGTAAATGGCTACAGTGATTGACATTTGCACATCATGTGGATTTAACCATTGGATGTGTGCTGGGTGGGACAGGCCTCATGATGGGAGGCTCTTTGTCACTGTCTGCCACTCTCTTCCACACATCTATGTATGTGTAAGTTTGGCCTATTATAGTGTTTTGTCCTTGGATATATGTGTGTATTCCGATGCGATGTGTGTGTAAAGCATGACTGGTGTGCAATGTGGAGTGTGTGCACAAACATCTGCGACTGTCAGATATGTAGTGTCCACTGTTGTTGCCAGAGATGGGCTTCATTTCTTAACTGTGGTAAACTCCAGGTAGGTTGTACTCCAGTGCAGGTTTTTGTGTTCTACACCTACAGCTAGCAGCCTGTTTCTGCAGGATATCTGTAGATCGGTTGACAATATGGGGTCACAATGGGCAAAAGATAGTGGGTTACTGTAGGTAATTGCGTCTGTGCTGCTTCTGCTAAATGGTTTTGGTGTTAGCAGAGATATTCAGACATATGTACTGTTTTACACTGTGATGTTTTATGTCATCAACTACTGTCAGGTATACATATTTGCCTGCAGTAATTTCCTGGGGAACACAGGGTGAATGAAGCTGTGTCCAGTATTGTTGTCTGCAGCCTACATATTCTTGCACAATCATGCCATTCTGGAGGGGAAGCTGCAGACATTTGCTGATGGGTCTGTGTAAATGGTTCAGCACCTTGGTACAGTGGTGGCTGAGGATCCCATGCTTGTACATCCATCGATGTGACAGTATGGCCATATCCTGCTGTGGCCATACCTCACAGCTGTACAGATTCACACAGGTTACCCAGAGGCAGGGCTCATGTTTCTGGTCATTACCCCTTCACACTGTGGTTTACAAGCAGATTTGTAGCCACCCATTCCTATGTTTGCAGGCAGGGATAGTATATGCACACAGCTGAGTTTCTGACTTCACACACTCCATGGCGTCCATGCTTCTACCCCACCCCCTGTTATTCTATGCTCTTCCGAACATTTTGCAAACATTATCTGATAAGTTTCCTATAGTTATCACGTCATCCCAGCAGTATTTAGGGGTTGGTCCACAGTTCATACAGTAGGACATGGTGGACATGTTACTGGGATTTGTCGACATGGCTTTGCATTTGGTTTCTGTGGACTGTGTTATGTTGTTATTTGTGAGTCCATGAGATAACATACATTGGCAGTACGGGTGAGACACAGGCCTTTGACAGAGGACTGTAGGGCATTTGGTAGTGATGCAGGCCATCTGTAGCAGGCCGTTGCATTGTGTCACTCCTACAGTTCCAGGCTGCAAGCCACTATATTCCCCTGGGGTAACAGGGTAGGTGTGCAAGGTGTTAATGTCAATAGTTTCTGTCCTTATTGATCCAGTGGTGTGGATGTTGGAAGGGTGCTACTTACAGCTAGAGACACACCTGCATGGGACACCTCTTCAGCATGCTGCATTCTGTGGCTATTCCCATACAGAGGTGGGGGTCATATTGTACTCATTCCCAACAACAGGGATATGACCTGTAAGGTACCTGTGGCTGATAGTGGGGTGAGCTGGGTGCATGTGATCTATGGAAGCTACTTGCAGCTGACTCACAGATATATGTGGGGCATTCCACTTATGCTGGCTTGTGCATGGACATCTCAGTACTTCATACCTGTGACTTTTGTGGTATGCCAGTGTTTGGCCAGACAACATCAGTATTCCATACTACAAACCCAACTAATGTGCTGCTGATCTGTAGGTACAATTCCAAAGGTGTGCCCATTTGGCAGTACAATTTTATACACTCTCTGTCTAGGGTACTTCCACCTGTGTACTGTTTGTATGTCTGGGCCCACATTCATGCCCTTTCCATCTTTCAGATGGTGACAGATATTATATCCATACAATTAGTATAGCTTACTGCTTGAATGTGTATTGCTGGGATGCATTGCGTTTGGCACTGCAGTTGTGAGAACTTGGCCCTGTCATCGATGGTACTGGCCATTGGCCACCAGGACACAACCCACCATGCCTACATGCTGACCACTCTCACACAATATACAACACACACCACCCTAACACACACAGCCCTGCATATTGTACACATGCTACAATCTATCCTGCTACTTTGGCCGGCTCAGGTAATCTGTGCTCTACTGTTATTATACCTATACATGCATGTTACTACATTTCTACATAGGATTGTGGGGGGGGGCACACCTGACAACTGTACACACTTACTATGACTGTACTGGTATTTCAGGTACTCCGTTTCATTCTGTATTCTGACCTATCAAGCAGACTAGAGGCATATCAGTGTACTACAGTTCTTAGGTTTTATTGACCTACATTTCAGTTTCAGACTTCTTACCCTTCAGAAGTAACATCCCACTGCCTGACCTGTTGAAGTCTGTCTGTGTAGGTCTGGAGGGAGGCTGTTCTCCATAGCCATAAATCAGAGGCCTTAGCACAACCTTTCTTTGTGTTTGTCTATGCCTGTCCTGCTGGCTGAGACTGTTGTTGGGTGTGTGAGCCTCACTGACTTGCATGTGTGTGTCCTATGGACACACATTTGGCCCACCACATTTCCTGCAGTTGGTTTTGTCACCTTGTCTAGTACTGGCTGCTATGCTGACACCAGTATTTGTTACAGATTTCATTCTGCTGATATAGGTGTCTACTATCTACTGGCATCCCATTCAGCCACCCGATTCCCTTGCATGCTCACATCCATACCATAGATACAAGTAGCAGAACATACTACTCCATTCAGCAATTGATAGGGAGAGTGACTTACCTTGTGGCTGTGCCAGTATTGAGGATGGCGCTGGAAGTCTGACAATGTCAGATGCACATAGTACACTCCCTATACATGGTTAAGCACAGGTAGTGTCATGTTTGGCATCCTTTTTACTGTATGTGTGAGTAGAGAGAGGTGTCATTCCCTGGGTTCCTACCATGTCAGTGTATGTGCTATGCGTAGCCTCTTTGCCAAGGCCTGGGCATACTGGGCACACCTTCTGCCTACTGGGGCAGGCTCAGGTTGTTCCTCCTCTGAGTCACTGTGTGCCTGTGCAGGCCTTGGCAATGGTGGGGGTCTGTGTGGCCCTGCCCATGTGCTGTTCCTGTTGCAGCTGTTTCCACAGGATCATATTGTGTAGCATGGCATCTACAATGACAATTTGGGTACATGTAGCTGGTGAGTACTGAAAGACTCCACCGTATATGTCCAGGCACCGGAACCATGACTTGAGCATCCCAAACATACGCTCTGTTATGATTCTGGTCTGTGCATGTGCCTCATTATGGAGTTCTTTTTCAGGTGTGTGTGCATTTCTGATGGGTGCCATCAGCCAAGGCTCCAATGTGTAACCAGCATCCCCCTCTAAGTGGCCATATGGGATGTCCTCGTTGACAAATCTCTGGTACAGCTGCATCATATGACAGATGAGGGAGTCATGATAGCTTCCAGGGATGCCAGCATACACATTCTCGCACATGACCTGGCAGTTGATGGAGGGGAAGCCCTTGCAGTTTATGTAGACTCTACCCCACTCGCTGGGTGGTGCTTTGATGTGTATGTGCGTGCAGTCTATAGCACCCACTACATCAGGGTATTCTGCTATTTGGTGGAAGAGATGCATATTGCTGGTCAACACCACACAGGTGTTGGGGAAATATATGTGCTCACCGGCATGTGCTGACATGACATCCAGGAACTGGTGGAGTACCCTGGATGCTGATGCCTGTGAGATCCTCATGATATCCCCAGTTGGCCTTTGGAAGGTACCTGTGGCTAGTATTCTTAAGCCTACACATACCTTGATATCCAATGGGATGGGTTCCCCTCTGTTGGTTCTGTGTGTGAGGTGTGCTGGCACAGCTCAACAATTTGCTGTAGGAGGTCCCTGTCCACCCTATAGTGCTCCACTATCTCCAGCTCATGTAGCATCTGGTAGATTACCCTGGGTCTGTACACTCTTCTCCTTCTCCTCACTGTGGGTTGGTCATCAGCATTCTCATCCTCACCACCCTCAGCCTCTTCCACATGTTGATTTATGATAGCGAATGCAGCCCCTTTCATTTTGTTGCTTTTGTTAGGTAAAATTTCCCTTTTTGTGTCCACGGTGGTGTAGAGTTTGTGGGAAAAAACAGAGGGAATGTGTTTGCATAGTCTGTAGTAGTGTGCTGGGCTGGGCCGGGCTGCTTCCTGTGTAATTGACTGATTCTAATACATTTCACCTGCCAGCTATGCTAGATCTCCTTGATTACCTTCCTACTGCTGTTTTCCCTTCACATTGCCTTCCTGTTTAAGCCTAGAGGCGCACCACACAAACACAATGCTCAGATGTGCACGGAGCTGCTATTTCCTGGTTTACGTTTTCTTTTGGTTTAAAACCTGGTATGTGGTGCGCACACCCGTTTAGGCAATATAAAGTGTGCTAGGCAGCTTCAGACACACCCCTTCCTTAGCTCTGCTAAGCTAAGGGCAAACCCGAGCCACAGGACTCCAATAAGCTTGCATTATGCCTGACACACCCCTCTATGATGTCAGCTAGCTCTTAGGCTTGCACCATGGTCTTCCTGCATCTACATAGTTGGGTGCAGGCTAGCCATGAGAGGAAATCTGTGATTCAGTATCATTCCCCTCATTTGCATAGGATTGCCTGCTAATGCCTAGATATAAGTCCTACACTGAGCCTTCCCCCTTAGCAACCACTATTCACTGGCTTTGTTGTCTTCTGCCTGCTATTGACTATAATGGCAAAATTGTGATTTTGCAGATAAAGCTTTTTTCAGAGTTTTTCTTTTATTTTCCGGCTGATCCCATTTGCACGCCGCTGCCCTACATTTAAATGTCTGAAATCAGCCAAAAAAAAAAAATAAAAGTTATTTTTTTTCCCCAACTGTTTTCCATGCCAATGGCCATATATTTGGCCACTGGCATGCTTTACACATTATATACACCCTTTATTTGGAGCTGTCATGGCTCCATACCTCCCAACCGTCCTGAATTATAGGTTCATAGGTTCATACTAGGCTATCTGCCCTAGAGCATTTATAAGCCTAGCCAGAATGTGTTTGGCTTTCGCCACCCATTTTAAATTAATTTTGCTATGCTCTTTTTTGAAGTTAGTATACTGTGCCTCTGTCTAACAGTGACACAGAAGTGATACCCGGGGTAAACCTTTGATCTCCCATCCACTCATCAAGATTCCTCTTGAAGAGAGTCAATGAGGGACTCTGCCTAACCTGGACTGGGATTTTATTCCAGAGTGAAGGGAGCCTCTGGGTTATGAATCTGTCCCTCCAGCATGTCCTATTTATTTCAGTGCTGAGGTTCAAGTCTCTCGAGCATGTAGCTCGATGGGATTTGGATTTTCTGAGGTGCAGCATGTCCATTAATTCCAGGTTGGACATGGCTTTATATGTCAGGCACAGATCGCCTCTGAACAGGCGGTATGCCACTGAGTAGAGATGGAGTTTCTTTAACTGGGCAGCATATGGCATCTGTTTGAGCCCTTTGATCCTCTTGGTGAGGTACTTTTGGGATCTTTCCAGTTGCTGCAGGTGTCTGGTAAGGTACATCCCAAAAGGGGCATTGTACTCAATTATGGGCCTGATGAGGGTTGAGTAAAGAGGCACGATGACCTCCCCTGATCTAGATGTGAATCCCTTCATGATTAGGTGGGCTATATAAAATGTTTTTCTAACCACTTTGGCCACATGGTTGTCAAATGAGAGATTGCTATCAACTTGGGTCCCCAGGTCCCTAATTACTTCTTCTGTACTTAATGGATTACCACCTATGTGGTAATTTGTGGGCACTTTGTTTTTGCCAAAGGGAATGACTATACACTTTTTGGCGTTTAGCTTGAGGCCGTGGCTCTGGCACCAGTTGTCTGTTTCTATGAGGCCCTTTTGGAGGATGCTTGTGTCGGCTGGAGAGTCGATTATGGCGCCCAGTTTGCAGTCATCTGTGAACTTGGTCAGCCGCAGTCCTTCTGTGTTGGCCTGTACCTCCGAGAAATATATACCGAACAAGAGAGGTCCCAGGACTGAGCCTTGTGGGACGCCACTTGTAACTGGTTTGGAGTCTAACATGGCTCCAGCAATTCTAACCATGTGGGTTCTGTCATTGAGCCAGTTTGCAACCCATCTAGTGACATAGGGGTTTATATTTAAGCTGGTGAGCTTATCTATAATGCCCGAGTGGGGTATTGTATCGAAGGCTTTTGCGAGGTCCAGGTAGGCTGTGTGGACCACCTTCCCCTCGTCAATGGCCTTGGTGACTGTTTAAAAAGAAATCAACCAGGTTTAAGAGGCAGGATCTTCCCTTAACAAAGCCGAACTGGGTAGGATCCAGTGTCTGTAGGTCCCCAATATCTTTATTTATGAGGTCCATGATGATCCTTTCCATAGCTTTGCAGACCAAGCTAGTCAGGCTTATGGGGCAATAGTTTCCAGGATCCGTTGAGGCACAACCTTTGTGGAGAGGGACCACAGTTGCTGTACGCCACTCTTTGGGTACATATCCTGTAGTAAGGCTGAGATTGAACAGGAGTTTTATGTTTGGGTTTAGCTCTTCTTGGAGTTCATGTAGGACGCAGCCCGGGACACCGTCTGGTCCCATTGATGCTGTGTTTTTTGCTTTGGAGAGGGCAGCTCTTACCTGAGCATCTGAGATGTCAGTGGGGCAGCACTCTGCTGGGATAGATATTTGCCTTTTTGGTGGGGAGGGGGGTGGGGTTTGCGCTGAACCTGTCAGCTAGGATGTTGGCAATGGCTGTGGGTTGGGTGTATTATTTGTCATTTTGGACTAATTCTGAGCATATCTGGGAATTACCACCCAGGTTCCTAACATAACTAAAGAAAGCCTTGTGATTATCCTTAGTGTCCTGTGCAATTTTTCTCTCGAAGCTGGCCTTAGACAATTTTATGAGTGCCTGTAGTTTTTTGCTAATACTGATCAGAGATGCCTTCCCTTTTTGGAATTTTGCTCTATCATTTAGTAGCTTCCTCCTTCTATTGTATAGTTTGTTTATGGCTGGGGTCCACCAGACAGGACGTCTGCCTTTGGAGGATTGGGTCTTTATTTTATTTGGGATCGCATGATCCATGCATTCCTGAAGGTGTTCATAGAATGCATTTATAAAGGATTCTGCGGTTTGGGCCGTATTTTCCACAGGCCCGGGGGCTTTGAAGGATTCCACCTCGGTTTTGAGGAGTGTGAAATTTGGTTTAGAGAAGTTTTTCACTGTGGTTTTCTGGGCAGGGGGTGGTGTCGGGATGTGAATATCCAGTGAGATTAGTTTATGGTCTGATCTTACCAGTGAGGGATACACTTTTGGTCTGGAGCATAGAGTCCCCATGTTGGTGATGATCAGGTCCAGTATGTTTTCCCCTCTTGTGGGAGTGGTAACAAGTTGTTCCATAGCATTTGAGTTTATAAATTCTAGGAACCTTTGGGCTAGGCTGTTGGAGCTAGAGTAATGCTCCCAGTCTATGTTTGGGTAGTTGAAGTTGCCCAATATAGTGGTGTTTGGAGAGACCTTCATATTTTCCAGTGTTCTCAGGAAGGTCAAGTGGGGTTCCTGGGTTAGGGAGGGTGGTCTGTAGCAGGCTATAAACTGGAAGGCAGTTTTACCCACTGTTAGTTGCACATGGATAGTCTCTGATGCTTCGTGCTGTGCCACCAACCTGGAGGTGTGGGTATCTTTGACAAATATTGATACTCCCCCTCCTTTTGTGGGTCGGTCCAAGTTTTGGGGCCGAAAAGCATGGTATGAGGTATAACCTGGTAGTGCTGGGGTGCTCTCGGGAGCCTTGAACCAGGTTTCTGTTACTGCACAGATATCGATGTTCTCCATGCTAAGGAGTGTTTTGAGTGCGTGCATCTT
The DNA here is from genome assembly GCF_019279795.1 of Protopterus annectens. Classification (NCBI taxonomy): domain Eukaryota; kingdom Metazoa; phylum Chordata; order Ceratodontiformes; family Protopteridae; genus Protopterus; species Protopterus annectens. The sequence goes on along the minus strand of NC_056740.1, from coordinate 24,098,934 downwards.
GAGGTTTAGACTTCTGGCATTGAGTAGCATTACTCTTAGTTTCTTATCCCTTGTGATACCTATGGAGGTGGGTTTGTCTTTTGAGCCTTGCCTAAAAAAGGCACTATGGGGGTAGCAAGAGCCTTTGCCAATATCCAAAAGCCCAGGGGTGACAGGTGCAAGCCGTCCCTAGCGAAGCATCGTGGCTTGTCGAGCATATCATCCCAGGCTGACAGGCATTGGATCCCCTTTGAAAGACACCAATACTTAAGCCAATTGTTGAAATTGATCATCTTGTCTTCATATTGTGGAATCATTCTTGGTGAGGGTAAGATGCTACTCAAGGTCAGGGTCATACCGGCCTGGGCCACATGCTCAGAGAGCTCCTCTATGTCTCTTTTCATGTAGTCCAGGGAGGTACGTCTCAGGTCATTCACACCAGCATGGACAATGACTGAGTCATATTTGTACTTGCCTTGGAGTGACCTGAGTGCTTGTGTTATGTGGCGGATCCTAGCACCCGACAGGCAGCTCACCGTGACCTTCTCCTTGTTCAGCCTGGTGAGTGGGATGTCAGTGTGCCTGACGATAGAGTCACCTATTACAAGTGTAACAGGTGTGTTGTTTAGCCTTAAGGGCTGTGACTGTTCGGCACACTGGCTTTGTGAGCTATGTGTTGCACGTGTTTTGTTTTGGGGTAGCGGTTGCTTGGGTGTCTGCTTTGGAGGTCTCTGCTGCTTAGGCAGATTTTTATTTATTTATTTAAAATTACTTACTAATTTTTATTTATTTATTTAAAATTACTCATTTTTTACCGAGTTTTGGGGTCCCAATGAAGGGGTGCCATGATTCCCAAGTGGCACCCCTTCATTTCCGATTTTTTTAAGCTATTTTTTTAGATTTTGCACTTTCGGAGCTGACATAATTACGTGCGCAATAACGTCAGCTCCGTCAGCCTGTCGGAATTAAGCTCAGATGCGCATGTTGCCTGTTTGAATACTTGCGCTTGTCCATTTGAGTTGCCTGTTTGAATACTCAGTTCGTCTGTCCGGACACTCGGGCAGATTTTAATGACATTGCTTTCATTTTAATGGAGTTGCCTGTTAATGCTGCATTTTAATGCCATGCCATGAATTTTAATGGAGTTTCCTGTAAATGCTTCATTTTAATGCCATGCAGTGAAGTGAATACTTGCAGTTATCTGCATCTGCTGTGCTGACTACTCCATGCATTGAATTGCCATGCCGTTTAGCTGCAGGTGCAGGGTGATTAGGATTGCTGAGAGGTACTGCAGATTCTTTCTGTTGAATGTGTGTGCTTGCGCGCTATTTATGTTTGTTTTCGTTTGATTAGGAACGAGTGTAGTTTACTACCAATGAATTTTTAGAAGTCATGATTGTGTTATGACAGTTATGTACATTACATTTAGTTTGCAATGTCAAAGCACTCTTAAAATCTTTGGTACTGATTACATTTGTGTTTTCTATTTCTTAGTCAAGTAGAATAGTCCCCATCCATTTTTGTAAGTATGGTAAACGGAATAGTTCTTACTTTATTTAGTCTGCCTAAAATATTTTTTTTCCTACATAAATCAGCCATTTTCCTTGTACAGCAGTGTTCAGTGATGCTTTCCTGTTATTTTATAGACTGGGTTATGACAGATTAATGACAAACACCCGACCATGTTCCTGCCAGACATTTGTTTGAATAATCATCAGGAAGGACTGACTTAACAATAAAATGTTAATGTTCTGAAGTACTTCTGAGTGAGTGACCCTTGAGAATGCCACTAAATGTATATTGTTATCAACCTTTATATAGTGGAAACGCCATACAAGATTTAAGACTTTTAGAAAAGTCAAACCTGTCATTAAGTGCTGAATAGTTAGTACGATGTTGTTTTATGTTTTTTTCAAACCATAAAATATGATAGATACTCCAAAAGTATAAGTGTTCTGCAGTTACAACTTCATTTGATCTCATTGTTTACTTCTGTTTTGCAGATTTTATATATATATATATATATATATATATATATATATATATATAGTTCCACTTGAAAACATTGAAATTCTAAATCATCGAAATTCATATGGTCAAGACCATATCACTGAGTGTTTAGAACATTGATGTTGTCAAGGAGAAGAAAAAGGTAAGTAAAAAAGGGAAAAAGCTAGTGTTTTTGTAGGGCAGCAAGGTGCCCTGCACACTTTGTCTGTGAATGTGCCATCTCTGTGATGGCACTGCAGACAGGGTACGGGAAATCTCCCATTTAGCACTTCTGCATATAGCGCTAAAATGGAGATTTCCCTTTACCTCACTTTAGTGCGATCTCGGAGTTGGTATATTAAAGTTGGGGGGGTGTGGAGGGGGCGAAGCCCCCCTGCATAAAATAGTTTTTAGAGGTTTTTTTCTTTTTTTTACATTCCCTTTGAATCTTCAGTGGTTTGAAACTCGATGTTCTGGTCTCGATGATCAGATTTCAAGCTTTTGATGATTCAAAGTGGAACTATATATATATATATATATATATATATATATATATATATATATATATATATATATATATATATATATATATACATATATATATATATATATATATATATATATATATATATATATATATATATATATATATATATACTATGTTTTCATGAGACATACAATGAATCAGGATGGAAAATTGTCAATACTATGGCTGGTTTCGATGTTACACATCACTGGTGATGTGGCAGTGATAAAATTAGCATGCTATTCCTACTGCAGTATAGGAGTCTATAACATTTATGCAGTAGGAATGAAACCAGGTTTTCATTCTGACATCTGCTTACACCCTCAGTATAAATTATGCCATGGTTGTTTGTTAAAATTAATACATTTTAGTTAAATACTTGCTGGAACCATGGCGGCAGGCTGGCAGCAGCAGTGAAATAACTAAACTACTACCCTGTACTGTGGTTTGTTTTGTTTCTCCTGCAGTAATTATGTCATTCGGTATTATTACCACCAGAAGAATTCTATATTTACCATCTGCCCCACCTTTGCCCTGCAGAGTAGCAGAGGGCGTGGAACATGTACTGACCGTTATCATGGAGATGTTCTGAATAGAGCAGTTTTGTCATTATTGGTGCATGCATTTTGCTTCATTGCCTACTGGAAAAATCTTCAAACAATAAATTTAAAATGCAATTGTGTGTGGAAGTAGACTGTTATCATGGAAATATTCTGAATAGGGCAATGTTGTCATTGGTTCATGCATTTTTGTTTCATTGCCTACTGGAAAAATGTTTAAACAATAAATTTAAAATGCGCTCTAACTTAAGTCTAACAAGTGTGCTGTATTATACAAGGAATATAGTTTAATAAAGTCAGGAAGGTGTATCAAAGAACACATGTATATTTCTTGTTTTGTGTGCAAGGGGCCTCTGATTTGAAAACAACTCAAAGGTAATCTTTATCCACTATTGGCCAAATACATTTTCTTTGGATGTGGTGTGGGTTGGGTTTCAATGCTGTTTCAATGAATGTGAGTTTCAAGGGCAGAGAAGTTTTAATGCCAGGTCTATTTTCATTGTTAGACATTATTGCTTTGTTCAGCAGGTATCTATTAATGTTTGTGGATTGTGCTATAAAATGTAAAAAACTAAAATCCAAATATTCATTGTAGAAGTAAAGCAGTATGCACTCATAATTTAGTGTTTATAGTAAATGGGGTGAAATAGCCAGGTAATGGGACACTGGAATGGCTGCAGGGGGACTCTGGTGCTATATTTTGGTTCTGTTCTTCAGTTTGCATTTCAAAGTTGGTATCCCATGATTCCATTGGAGTGGGTGGGGTTTAATTTATATATGCAAATTTTACGTTAATCAGCATACAGATTTGTACCTATTTTTCATGGGCCTTATCCAGATTTTTAATGTTTCCAGGCTGAGAGGTATGCATGAATCTGTTTTGTAGTTTGCAGAAACGTACTCGGTTACTAACCGAGTACATTTCTGCAGGTTACACTAGTCTTGCATGGACGGCTGCCAGCTTTCTAGATCACTAATTCACCTCATTTGCATGGTTTTCACCTGCAAATGGGGTAATTAGCATACAGGAGCTGTGTCTGTGCAAGAATAGTGCAGGAGCGCTCGTGCATGTCCCAGGAGCTTGTTCCTGGATCTCTCGGTGGCCATATTGCCTCCAGTATCTCCTGCATTACTCCTGCATGTCGTGTAGAGCTTGCTGAATCCTGGGGTTTGTCTTTTACTTGCATATATATAATTTCATTGCATTTTTCAAAGGCTTTATATAAAACATTGATTTACCTTTATAGAATAAAGAGTGTTTAGTATTCAAAAATGTGCATTCTGATAAGAAAGGCCAGTCAGCATGCCCATTCTAAAATGGAGTATGTCTCAAAAGAAAGAAGTCTGTCTGCTAAACTTTTCTCAAGTGGTGAGGCTTTCTATTGAGCTATTGAGATATGCTTATTACTGCAAGGAAGATTATATGTTTCAAGGATCAGAACAAAATGTGAGAAAAATCTGGGGTGTTATGCAAAAGACTTTTGCCAGTTGAGATGTATAATTACTGACAGTATTAATAACAGCAGTGTTGGTAATCTATGTCTCTGTTGACCAAACGTTTACTGAAACTCCTTGATTTTCCTCATATTTTAAAGTAAAACATCATTTTTAAAGTACAATATTGTTAGTGCAACCAATGTACACAGGAAGAAGACTGGGAACTATCCTGCTCAGATTGTGTAAAAATAGCAGTCTGCACTCAGTCACAGTGACTTGTCTTAAAATACAAGACCCCATTGCTACATACCTCTCAACTCCTTTGGTTAAGACTTCTGGGCAAGCCCAAAAGTAGTGGTGGACAATGGCCAAAAATCAGAGACAATCTTGAAATGTTACACTAATTCACATAAAAAGTTAATAGTACATTTTTCCCCTCCACATACCATTTTCTGACCAATGCAAAGTATGAAACTACAATATCTGACATTATTTACTAACTGTAATTCTGTAGTAATTTACTAGTAAGTCAAAAGTTTATGTTGATCAAAAATATGCAGCAAAGCCAGGGACATTCTTCAAAATTACAGACAGTTGACAGGCATATGTTTCTTAAAATGAAGTGCACTTTTAACATTCTGACACACACACACACACACACACACACACACACACACACACACACACACACACACACAGACACACACACTCTCTACATTTTTCATTGCACAATGTGTGTCTCATATACTTATGCCGCCAGGATGCATTAACAGCATAGTTGTAATATTTTAAGCAGCTCCTGACACCATCTTATAAATGACATTGTGTAATTTATTTGATTTCATAGCAGTCATGAAATCAAATGAAGATGACAGAGTTTTGAGAAACATCCAAGTAAAGAAAATGTTTGCCATCTCCTTATTTATCTCTTTCTTTTTCTTTTCTTATTTTTTACCAGAATCCAAGAATAAAATGGTCCACTTACTGTTACCTTTGCTTGAAAAAAAATTACACTTTTGGTTACTCACAGCACAATGTGAATTAAGTAACAGACGTTTCTGTGGCAGCCTTGATACCTTGCAATGTGTAGGCAAATTTTATATGGCATGCTTTATCTTCTTCTAAAGGCCAATATTGTTAATATGGTATGCTGTTAATTTATTGTAGCACAGGCATATACACCACAATACACAATGGACCAGAAATTCCTATAAAAAGACAACAAGATTTAGTAACAAAGCAGTGCTTACTCTCCTGACTGCATGATGTATTTTGTATTCATATTAGGCAGTTGTAGCTGCAAATAAAGAAGGAATTAATTTTCCTTCATTATTTAAAAGCCATCATTAACAATGAGCTCAGCACCCTTTCCACTCAAACTGAATGCCTTTTGTCCCATGCAACTCTAGGCTTAAATATGATTCATTCACTTCAGAGCATGCCAGGTCATGGGTATGTAACCCAACATCCGAACCCTTGATTAAGCACTTACTGAATTTGTGGCAACTAAAAAGGGTATTAATTGTTTGGGAACCCCTGTGCTCCTCAAGCCTGGGCAGCCACAGACGCAGTCTAAACCGACCTGTGGCTAACAGCCAAATAAAGGCTGTCACCAACATGATGAATCACTGTGAATCATACTCATTTTAGTTGTCTGGCTAAGGTTAAGGTCAGCATTTCTAAGAGGTAAATAAAAGTCAAATTAAATTGTTAAACTTCAAGAACACTAGAGTCTTACAGTCAGCCAGCCATTTGAAAGTTATAATAAATTGTTTTAATTTCGTTAAATAAAGGATTATTTTTTTAAATTTTTGCAGATGGTGTTTTGTGAACCTTTCCTGGTTCTTAATAGAACAATATAAGGTTTAAACAAGCAACTAGTTTAGAGACACTAGTGAAAATGGCTTGAACGGAGGATTTGTAGATCTTATATAAAATGTTGATTTCTACACCTATCCTATTGGACAGTTTCCCTGCAGAGGGAAGATGTTGCAGTTTCAAAATCAGTTTTGCTCCCACCTTCCTAATAATATATGGTCTCTTGAATGAATTCCTCATGTTTATCTTTATTCTCTACTTCAGATCTGTTTCATTTGTCTGGCAAACTTTCTATAAATAAATGTATCAGCATGCTACATCAGTTTAATGTTTTTAATGATCCACTTTTATTTTTATGGTATAAATCAGATTTCTGAATATGCCTTTGTCTCAGAGGCAATACCTGCACACTGTATGTATATCTGATATATTTGTGGGTTTCTATAAGATCCAGTAACCATTTATCTGTCTTACTTGTTTTCTTCAAGGAATGTATCTAGTTTTATATATATATATATATATATATATATATATATATATATATATATATATTTTTTTTTTTCTTAATTATATGGGTCTGTCTGTGCCTATGACCATTTTAGGAGACCTAAGGAAGAAGATTCCAGAAACACTTAACAACAGAGAAAAGAAAATCAGTTACACAATTAAGCTAAAACATGACATGGAAATAAAATATATAATCATAGTTCAGAAGGTAATAATGTAAAACAAGAGAGATGAATATTACAAGTACTTCCTTCATGTTCATTTGAAGATATTACATGGGGTTTTGGCAGTTCATACCAAGCAAGACTTATTCTATATGCTGTATACATGATATAAGTGTTCTGGTGCTGGTTCTTAAAGAGGATGCATGCTTATAGTGCCAGATGTGGGTAGGATTTGTACATAAGATTTACAGTCATTGATGTTGGATGTTTCTGCTTGATCCTGACTCTTACTTGTATTTTCAATCACAAGCTGCTGGTTTACAACCACTGCCTTTCTTCAGTTTGTATCCTTTCCCTGTCTCAGGCAGCTTACAAGAACTTAATGTTCTGTTTCGTTTATTTGTATCTCTCTGCCTCTGTCTCTGCCTCTGTCTTTGTCTGTCTCTCTCTCTGTCTCTCTCTCTCTCTCTCTCTCTCCCTTTCTCTAATTCATTGCATGCCATTTATAAGCTTCACCAATGAAACATGCTTTCACAAAAAATGTCTAATTTTCTGGAAGGGCTTCCCTGCCTAACCCATCCCCCAACATTACATACTAGCTTCTTTCCTGAATTTAGAAAATCTTAATGCAAACTGAGAATGCAGATGCTTCGAGAACATATCCAAAATCATGACTAACTGTAGCAGCAGTTAATTGTAGCATTCTGTGATAGTTTTTGTATATGTTGTGTGCATTAACCTGCTCTGTGACAGTGCTGACCTGTAATTGTAGCTGTTGTTTAAAATTATTCTTTTATTTCCCACATCATAACCAGAAAAAAAAAGTTATTTGGCAGATAGACAACTTCCCTGGTTAATAAATGAATGGGTGCATTAAGGTAGCACTTTAAAGATTTCATCTTGTTTTGTGTTGGTAGAAGATGAGGTCCCAAATACTGGTCCTCAGCCATGCAAAGAAGCTTACCCCATATCCTGTTTATATAGCACTGTCTGACTGTTGTAATGCATTATATAAAAAGACATTTTCAAAAGATTGAAGGCAAGATTCACAGCCAAAGTACACATCACTTAGGGCTAATGTAAGGAAATGCAAGGAAAATGCCAGGATATGATTCGGAGACAAATGAACAATAGTGTGGCAGAACCAATATATATTTACTTGCCAAGCACACAGTAGTCATACAGTATGTATGTATTGTATGCATGTTAATATGTTGGTACGAATTTACGAAAGCTTGCACGGAGTGCAAGAAGAGTGTAGGGGCTCACGCCGGCAATATGTCTGCAGAGACCTCCTACAGCAAATTGTTGAGCTGTGCCGGCCACGCCTCACACACAGAACCAACAGAGGGTAACCCATCCCAGTGGATACCAAGGTATGTGTTGGTCTAAGAATACTAGCTACAGATACCTTCCAAAGACCAACTGGTGATATGATGGGGATTTCACAGGCATTAGCATCCAGGGTACTCCACCAGTTCCTGGATGCCATGTCAGCACATGTCAGTGACTACGTATATTTCCCCAATTCCCATGAGGCATTGGCCAGCAATATGCGTCTTTTCCACCAAATAGCAGAATACCCTGAGGTAGTGGGTGCAATAGACTGCACGCACATATGCATCAAAGCACCACCCGGTGAGCAGGGTAGGGTCTATATCAACCACAAGGGCTTCCCCTCCATCAACTGCCAGGTCGTGTGCGATGCCCAGGGCATAATAATGAATGTGAGTGCTGGCTGCCCTGGAAGCTATCACGATTCCCACATCTAGCATCTGACACAGCTGTACCAAAGATTTGCCACTGGGGGCATCCTTGATGGTCACCTAGTGGGGGATGCTGGATACACACTGGATCCATGGCTGATGACACCCATCAGAAATGCACACACACCTGAACAAGAACTCCATAATGAGGCACATGCACAAACAAGAAACATAATTGAGTGTGTGTTTGGGATGCTCAAGTCATGGTTCCGGTGCCTGGACACATCTGGTGGAGCCTTGCAGTACTCACCAACTACATGTACCCAAATTGTTATGGTATGTGCCATGCTACACAATATGATCCTGCGGAAACAGCTGCAGCAGGAACAGCATGGGGCAGGACCAAACAGCCCCCCACCATTGCCAAGGCCTGCACAGGCACAGCATGACTCGGAGGAGGAAAGACCTGAGCCTGTCCCAGTAGGCAGAAGGAGGCGTGCCCAGTATGCCCTGGCCTTGGCAATGAGGCAACGCATAGCACATACACTGATTCAGTAGGAACCCTGGAAAAGACACCTCTCTCTCTGGCTCGCACATACAGTAAAAGGGATGCCTAACTTGACACTACCTGTTTTCAAACATGTATAGGGAGTGTACCATGTGCATCCGACATAGGCAGCCCTGCAGCACCACCTGAGGCATGAGTGCCCTATTTTAAGCAATATTAAGCACTGCTAAGCACATTTTACCAGTATTGAGCATATTTAAATACAATTGGACATAGCTGCCCACCTCACTAACCAGCGCAACATCAGGCAACGTCGGGCAAAGTTGGGCAACATTGGGCAAAGTCGGATAAACACACTCACACCTGTTTTACTGTTCCTTAACCAGTCAGGTCTGCCCAGCAGGAAAATAAAAAGCAGTGACAGGGCTTGAACTTAGGATACTGTGCACTATAGTAACAGTACTGAACCACTAAGCCATGATAGCATTTCACTGGCACAGACACAACTTAAGTCACTCACACATACCAGTTGGGGGGGTCACATACCTAACAGTCACAGCCAGCAGAACAATTGTAGATAAACGCAAACACAAACAAATGCTGTATCATGCCCTCTGAAGAGGCATATGAGTAACCTCCCCCCAGGCCTATGCAGACAGATAACAGCAGGCCAGGCAGTGTGATGTGGGCTGGGTAGACTATGAAGTCACAAACTAATATGCATGTAATTGGAAGCTAAGGTCTGTAGTACAGTGGTATGCCTCAAGCCAGTATGATAGGCAACAGTACAGACTGAAATGGAGTACCTGACATAGCAGTGCAGGCCTAGCAAATGTGTATAAGTGTCAGGTGTACCCCTCATCCTATGTATACCTACAGTAACAATCAGGTGTGCCCCCCCCGGGTAGAAATGTACAAATAATAGCTGTCCCCCCTGTATGTAGAAATGTTGATAAGTCTATGCAAATTGACTCATGGAAGCCCTGCAGGCACAGCATGCTTCCTGTCAATGTACAACACAAAGGTGAGCCCTGAAGTAAAAAACAACTTGAATTTTCACACACATATATAGTATATATATATATGCCCATAGTGGGCATGCTCACGCACAAACAAATTTAGCAAATATTAGTCAACAACATACTGAAAGGTCATACTGGGCATGCTCACACACTTAAACAAACAAAACAAATGTCAGTCAACAGCATACTGAAAGGTCATACTGGGCATGCTCACACACAAACAAACAAAGCAAATGTCAGTCAACAACATACTGAAAGGTCATACTGAGCATGCTCACACACTTAATGTCTGAGTACAGCAGTGGGCCACACATATCTGGCAGTTGCAATTCTTACTCCAGACACATGTCACTATTCACCAATCCTGCCTTGCACACACAGTGATATGAAAACAGACCCATATAATATATTGGACCCCTGTCATAATCAAACTATGTAATACAAGTACTTAAGTTGTTCAAAGAAAGTGAAAATCCAAAGAAGATCAATAAATCTCCAATCAGTATCATCAAGAAACAATCAGCACTCCTAACATTATCCAAGCCATGTTCTGGCAAAAATATTGCCAAAGAGTCCATAGAGAACCATGAAGCTTTCTTTAGCTATGCCATAAATATCAATGTAAACTCATATATGTTCTGAGTCAGTGTAAAGTGTAAATGAATACATGTACATGATTGACATTGCCAACAACTTGTCAGACAGGTATGGTGTCCTTAGCTGTGTCATATGTGAACTCCAAAACAAACAGACCCTGCACCTGAACAGTCTGTTGAGACTCACCCTATATACAGGATATGAAACTGTTGAATGGGTTACAGCAATGTTTGGCACACTCCACAAGTGTTGATGCACAACAGACCATGGGAACTATTGTCTTATAAGCCTAATAAGCCTGATCTGCAAGGCCATGGAGTCCATCATTATGGAACTCATAAACAGAGCTATTGAGAGCCTACAAACACACAACCCTACCCATTTTGGTTTGGTCAGGGGCAGATAATGGTCCATAAACCTGCTAGACAGTTTTCAAGGCAGTTACCCAGGACATACATCAATGAAATGAGTTCCACATGGCCTACATAGACCTTGAAAAGCCCTTTTCCAACATCCCACACACATGTCGTATCCACAAAATCAACAACCTGTGCATAAACACATATGTCATCTGTTGGATTGCCAACTGGGGCACAGATAGATCCCACAAGGTAATTATTGTGGTCTCCCTGTTGGACTGTAAGCTGGTAACAACTGCTGTCCCCCATGGCTCAGTCCTGGGACCCCTCCTGTCTGGTGTATACTTTTCATAAATACAGTCAAACACACGAGGGCTATGGTTAGCAAAGATTGTGGATGACTGCAAAAAGGTTGTCATAATCGATGTTTGGGACAACAGAGACATCCTTAAAAAGGGTCTCAGTCAGACAAATGTGGTGTCAAAATTATGGCCTCGAGCTACAGTCATACAAATACCACATAGATGCCAACACCCTAAATATAGAGGTGATAATAAGTGATATATGGACACGTAGATAGTCATCTCTACTTCCAGAAACACATTCACAAAGTGGTTAGAAAATCAGGCTATGTGTTCCCACAAATTGCCAAAGTCTTTGCATGTAGGTCAAAGGAGGTTCCCTCTACTCATCAGTCATCAGACCCATCAGAGAGTACCATGGCACACTTGCAATGAATCTGACTAGCCACTTTCAGCAGCTGGAAAGACCACTGAAGTACATCAACAAGAGGATTACTGGCCTCAAACAGTTGCCGCATGCAACCAGACTGAAGTAACTCAATCTGTACTCTGTTGAATACTGTCTACTCAGGCGATCTCTGCCCAACAGACAGGTCCATGTCCAATGCAGAACTGATGCACATGCTCTATCTGACGTAAACCCAAGCTCACTGTGCGACATGCTGTAGGGATATAATCATTACAACAATAAATAGAACATGTTGGAGGGATACATTACTAACTCACAGACTTCCCTTGCTTTGGAACAGGCTCCCAACCTACATTAAGCTGAGTCCCTCACTGACACTCTTCCAGAGGAGCCTTGATGAGTGTATGGGAAACTGAACTGTCACACCATGGATCACTTCATCAGCTCTACTACACAGAGGCATAGGGAACTAACCCCATGTGTGGTGATAGCTGCACACTCTGGCCATACTAATATATGCCTTCAGGCAGATAGCCTATTATCTACCTATGTACCTATATATATGTAGGGGGAACACAGTATAATAAGCCAAAGATGGATAGGCAGAGATGTGTGTAAGAGGGTAACCATGACAGGGAGCCATCCAGGACTGTCCCACCCAGCACACATCCCAATGGCACAAAAGACATGAGGTGCACACCTCACCCACTGTACATAATGGCCACCAGTATCTGTAAGCAGTGTATGTGGTGCATGTGCCTACTGTACAACATGACTGTACAATGAAGTACACATCTACTATCTGTAGACATGTACCTGTCACATAGGTTCATAGGTATGTAGTAGACTATCTTCACAACGGCATATATTAGCCTAAGCAAGTTGTGCAGCTTTCACCACCCCATTGTTTAGTCTCCTAAGCCCTAGTTCTAATAGTTAGTACCCTAAGCCCCTTTCTAGTGGGGCTGCTGATGTGATGCCTGGCGTGAATTGTCTGTTTCCCATCCACTCATCAAGGTTCCTATTGAAGAGTGTCAGCGAGGGGCTCTGTCTGATGTACATTGGGACTCTGTTCCACAGTAAGGCAAGTGTCTAGGATGGTACTCTAACCCACCAGCATGTTGTATTCATTGTTGTGATGAGGTTCATATCCCTGGAGTGTGTAGTGTGACTCAATTTTGTTATCCTTAGATGGAGCATGTTCACCAGTTATGTGTTGGACATGGCTCTATATGTTAGGCAGAGTGTGCCTCTGAGTAGGCAGTACACAACGGAGAACAGATTTAGTTTTACCAGTTGTGTTGCATAACACAACTGTTTGAGGCCAGTAATCCTCTTGGTGAGGTACCTCTGTGGTCTCTCCAGCTGCTGGATATGCTTAGTTGAGTACATCCAAAATGGTGCATTGTACTCAATGATGGGTCTGATGACTTAAGAGTAGAGGGCCATCACTACCTCTTTTGATCCTGATGCAAACCCTTTGTTGATTAGGTGGGCCACATAGGATTTCCTAATCACTTTGGCAACATGGTTGTCAAAGGAAAGATGACTATCTACTTGTGTCCCCAGATCCCTTATTACCTTGTCAGTTTTTAGGGGGTAACACCTATGTGGTAGTTTGTGGGTACTTTGTTTTCCCCAAAGGGGATTACTATGCATTCTTTCACATTGAGTTTGAGGCCATGATTCTGACACCATACATCTGTCTCATAAAGTCCCTTCTGGAGAATATTTGTGTCATCCGGGGAATCTATTATGGCAAACACTTTACAGTTCCCAGCAAACTTAGTCAACCACAACTCTCCTGTGTTGGCATGTACTTTTGAGAAGTCTATAGCAAACAGGAGGGGCCCCAGGACTGAACCCTGGGGGACACCAGTTGTTATCGGTTTAGAGTCTGACATGTAGCCAGCAACTCTTAATTTGTGGGATCTATCTGTGAGCCAGTTTGCAATCCATCTTGTGATGTATGGATTTATGCCCAGGTTGGTGAGTTCATCTATGATACCTGACTGGGGAATGGTGTCAAAGGCCTTAGTGAGGTATAGGTAGGCTGTGTGGAGCTCTTTTCAATCATCTGTAGCCTGGGTAACTATCTCAAAGAAATCCACCCAGTTCAGGAGGTGTGATCTGCATTTGACAAAGCCAAACTGGGTGTGCTCAACTGTGTGAAGATTCCCAATGTCTTTATTGTTGACTTCCATTATGATTGGCTCCATTGTCTTGCAGATCAGACTTGTCAGGCTCATAGAGCATGAATGCCAAGGGTCTTTTGTGGCCCCACCCCTGTGGAGTGGGAATAACGTTGCTGTGCAACATTCTATGGGTACATATCCTGTAGAGAGGATGTAGAGAGAGGTGTAGGTATCCTTGATGAATATAGATACATCCCCACCCTATGTGCTATGATCCAGGTTCTGATGCTGGAAGGTATGGAATGAATAGTATCCTGGTAGTGCTGGTGTGCTCTCTGGAGCCTTGAACTAGGTTTCTGTTACTGCACAGATATCAATATTCTCCATACTGAGAAGTGCCTCAAGTGTGTGCATTTGGAGGCTGAGACTTCTGGCAATGAGTAGCATTTCGCTCACTTTGTGGTTATTTGTGTTGGTTACGGGGTTTGCTTTGTCCTGAGTGACCGGTGTTCCACACCTGAAGTCAATGCCTCATTGGTCCAATCCAACCATAAGCTAATTACCCTACATATCCACATTCTGCCCCCACCCCCCATTAAGGAAACCATGTTAAAAAAGTTCTCCAAAGCCAACTTCATGCTTCTTAAGACATAAGTATTGAACTTCATGACACCCATGCAGATGGACAATCCAGTTAAGACTACTGAATCCTACACAATTGCACTTTATAAGCACTTACATGAGTGCATGGATTGTGCTATCCCAAACAGAACCGATATGTTATCCTCCAAAAAAATGAAGCCAATCTGGTGGTCCCCTGCTATATGTTTATGCCAAACTGTACAACAGAAGGAAGAAACTGTTGCAAAAGAGAGTAAAATCCCGTGAGTGGAGGAGCTCCCTGGTCAGCCTCAGTAAGAAGCTGCAATCCCTGATAATATCCTCCAAAGCTAGTTATGAAAACAAAATTGCCACTGATTCTAAAGACAACCACAAAGCATTCTATAGCTATGTCAAGAATCTCAATGGCAATACTCAGATCTGCTCTGAGTTACAGCACACAGAAACTAAATATACAGACCCAACTGATATTGCCAACATCCTGGCAGATAGGTTCAGTGCTAACTTTACCCCCCTCTCACCCATTAAAGAGCCCATCTCTATACTGGAAGAATGCAAAGTTCTTGTAATCACAGCTGCACAGGTAAAAAAACACACTCTCCAAAGCCAGGAACACAGCATCCATGGGACCAGACAACATCCCAGGCTGCGTTCTACACGAACTATAGAATGAACTGGAACCACACCTAAGCAGCATGTTCAATCATAGCCTCACCTCAGGCTTTGTGCCTGCTGAATGGCACACAGCAACGGTTATCCCACTACACAAGGGGGGAGCCACCATGGACCCCGGGAACTAGTGTCCCATTAGCCTGATGAGCCTGGTCTGCAAGGCCATGGAATGTATCATCATGGAACTTATAAACAAAGACATTGGTAATCTCCAAACTCTGGACCCCAACCAGTTTGGGTTTGTAAAAGGCAGATCATGTCTCATAAACCTGATAGACTTCTTTGAAGCAGTCACCAAAGCCGTAGACAAGGGTAAGGTGGTTCACACAGCCTATCTAGATCTTGCCAAGGCTTTCGACACCATCCCCCACTCTGGAATTATAGATAAACTCACTAAACTAGGTATAAATCCCTATGTCACAAGATGGGTTGCCAACTGGCTCACTGAAAGAACCCACACTGTGAAAGTAGCAGACTCCAAATCCGACTTCAGACCAGTGACAAGTGGAGTACCACAGGGTTCAGTCTTGGGTCCTGTCCTGTTTGGTATCTACTTCCCTGAAGTACAGGTTAACACAGAAGGTCTTTGGCTAATGAAGTTTGCAGATGACTGCAAACTAGGAGCCATAATCGAAACTACTAACGATGTGGACATCCTACAAAAGAGCCTCACTGAGACAGATGCCTGGTGTCAAAGCCATGGCCTCAAGCTCAATGCCAAAAAGTGAATTGTCATCCCCTTTGGTAAAAACTCTGTACCCATGAACTACAACATAGGCGGTAGTATACTTAACACCGAAAGTGTGATAAGAGACCTTGGGACACAGGTGGACAGTAGTCTCTCCTTTGATAATCACATCTCCACAGTAGTCAGGAAATCCTTCTATGTGGCACACCTCATCAAAAAAGGTTTCTCATGCAGAAAAAAAGAGGTCATTGTTCCCCTCTACTCATCTCTCATTAGATCCATTATAGAGTACAATGCCCCTTTTGGTATGTACCTCACAAGACATCTACAACAACTGGAAAGGCCATAGCAAAACCTCACAAAGAGGATTATTGGCCTCAAACACATGCCCCACACAGACCGTCTAAAAAAACTCCAGCTTTACTCCGTCGCATATCGTCTACTCAGAGGTGATCTCTGCCTAACATACAAAGCTGTGTCAAACCCAGAGCTGTTGGACATGCTCCACTTAGAGAAATCCCAATCCCTCCAAGCTACACTCTCTAGGGACTTAAACCTTGTCACCACAATAAACAGAACATGCCGGAGGGATAGATTCCTGTCCCAGAGACTTCCCATACTCCAGAATAAACTACCTATCTATATCAAACAAAGCTCCTCATTAGCACTATTCAAGAAAAATCTTGATGATTGGATGGGAAATAGGAAATTTACCCCGGGGATTGCTTCTGTGTCTCTGCTCGACAGTGGCACAGGAAAATAAATTTCTTGGGTGGCAAAAGCCAGGGTACCTTTTTGGCTGGGCTTGTATAGGCCCCAGGGCTGATAGCCTAGTACCTACCTACCTATAAACCTATGAACCTTTGAGCCTTGCATAAAAAAGGTAATATCGGGACAGCAAGAGCCTTGACCAGTATTCAGAAGCATAGGGGCGACAGGTGCAAACCATCTGTAGTGAAGCAACGAGGCTTGTCTATCATGTCATCACAGGCAGACAGAGACTGGATCCCCTTTGAATGACACCAGAAGCTCAGCCAATTGTTGAAGTTTATCATCTTTCTGTTATATTGCAGTATCATGTAGGTGAAGGTAAGATGCTACTCAAGGTCAGGGTCATACCAGCCTGGGCTACATGATCATAGAGCTACTATATAGCTCTTGTCATGTTGTCCTGGGAGGTATGTCTCAGATCATTCACACTGACATGTACAAAGAACACGTCATATATGTACCTGTTCTGGAGTGATGTAAGTGCTTGTGTTATGTGGCAGATCATAGCACCTGACAGACAACTGACAGTAACCTTCCCCTTGTCCAGCCGAGTGAGTGTAACATCTGTGTGCCTGACTATGGAATCACCTATTACTAGTGTGTTGGGTATGTTGTTTTGCCTTAGGGCCTATTGTGAGGCACACTGCTTTGGTGTATTATGTGTTTTCTGGCGTGTGCTTGGAGGTGCATGTTGCTTGCTTGTCTGCTTAGGAGGACACTCTCTCTTTTTCAGATTAATATTTGTATTCTCTGAGTATGGTAATGTGTATTTATGGGTGTGTTTTGCTGGTGCTTATATTGTAGGTCTATGTAAGACTGTTGGTGTTGTGGTTGTATGACCCTACTCTTCCTGACTGTATTGTCCAGTATTGGGTTGACAGAGCTTAGCCACCGGTTTGACCCTGTGTGTGCCAGCATGTGGTGCATCAACCCATATATGATATGGTCATGGCCTATGCATACAATACACTCACAATACACCTAGTATGATAAGCCTGCTGAGGTTAGCAAATGTGAAAAAAACTTTGGGCAAACTGTCAGCAAGTAATGTCTGTATTGCACTCTGTCACTCCATATTGCTTTCTGAAGTGTAAAGACGTACTTAGTTTGGATTAAGAACCCTGCAATTGCCAACTGGGTGTGTGTGTGTCTGTCTCTCCCTGGGGAGAGAGCAACCTTTTTGGAGACTACTCACACCCCTTAAAAGTGGTATACTCATCTTTGTCAGGTCTGATGATGTCACCATCCTACAAATATACCTGCAGAAAAGTGAAATCCCAGTAATGTGTATAGAGCATCATGTAAATGCGTACTTCTGTAGTATCATAATATAGTTAAGTAGGGGTTTGATTCCTGCACTTACCAATTGTGTGAGTGTGTGTGTGTCTCCCTGTGGCGGAGCAACCTTTTTGGAGACTACTCATACCTCTTAAAAGTGGTATACTTATCTTTGTCAAGTCTGATGATGTCACCATCCTACAAATATACCTGTGGAAAAGTGAAATCCCAGTAATGTGTATAGCAAGTCATGTAAATGCATACTGCTGTAGTATCATAATGTAGTTAGGTAGGGGTTTGATTTCTGCACTTGCTGAGTGTGTGTGTTTCCCTGGGGAGGAGCAAACTTTTTGGAGACTACTCACACCCCTTAAAAGTGGTATACTCATCTTTGTCAAGTCTGATGATGTCACCATCCTACAAATATACCTGTGGAAAGGTGAAATCCCATTTATGCATATAGCACGTCATGTAAATGCATACTGTTGTAGTATCATAATGTATTTAGGAAGGAGTTTGAATTTCGCACTTGCTGACTGTGTGTGTGTGTTCCAGGTGTGTGAGAGTGTGTGACACTGATAGTCAATGTGAAGTGGGTTTTGATTTTTCTAGTGTATGACATATCACAATGACAAATGTATGTGCATTACACATGTAAGGTAGCTGTGGGGCAAAGCCATATACATACATGTGACCTCAATTATTTCATAGGTGGGTACTCTGCTTTCTCCATGAAAGCATCTGTTATCTTTGCCAGAGCGAGCTGGCGCTTTCCAGATCTTAGGTCACTTCTGTATGCTTGTGACAAGCTTAGCCACTGCAGTGATCCCTGGGCTATGTCTTCTGTTTCATATCCACTCATCATGGTTTCTATTGAAGAGTGTGAGTGAGGGTTTATGCTTGAGGTATATTTGAATCCTGTTCCAAAGCAAGCAAAGTCTGGCAAAGATGACTAATCATTACAGGTGTGCAACAACCTCTGTGAATCTGCATGCAAACCCTTTATTGCTTATGTGATCCACAGAGGGATTTCCAAAACCCTTTGGTAATGTGATTATCAAAGGAGAGATGACTAAACACATGGCTCTATGTATACATTAGAACTTGTTCCACATTTTGGGGGCTACTACCTATGTGGTACTCTGGGGATACTTTGTTTTCTAAAAGTGGATAACTATGCTTTCTTTGGCTTATAGCTTTACAGCATGTGTTTTACACCAGGTATCTGTCTCTATGATACCCTTTTGGAGGATGTGTGTGTCATCTGGAGAATAAAACCCACAGTATGCATTTTCATCAAACGTGGGCAGACATATCCCTACTGTGTTTGCTTGTACCTAAGAAAGCTATATGCCGAACATGAGTGGTCCCAGGACTGAGTGCAGGTGAATACCACTTGTTACTGGCATAGAATTGTACATGGAGGCTACAAATGTTACTGTGTGGCCTACATCTGTGCGTCAGTTGTCAATCCATCATCTAACAATCGTTTATGGTCAGTCTGTTGCAGTCATGTATAATACCAGAATGTGGGTTGGATATGAATTGCTGGTGAGCTATAGCTTGGCTGTGTGGACCTCCCCTCCCTCACCTATAGCCTTGTTAACTGGCTCGAAGTCTACTAGGTGTAGGAGCCATGATCTGGCCTTTAGAGAACCTAAGTAGGTATGGTGCAGTGTTTGCAGGTTCATAATGTCTATGTTAATGAGTTCCATAATGCTGTGCTCCATAGCCTTCCAGATAACATTTGTCTGGCTTATAGGGTGAGAGTTTCCAGGATCTGTTGTAGTTCTACCCTTAATCAATTTATGTTAACATTTGCACTGGGTGTGACGAGGGTGGACAGGATTAGGAATAAGTATATTAGAGGGCCAGTCCAGGTTTGAAGGCTAGTAGACCAAGCCAGATAGGCAGGATTAAGTTGGTTTGTACATGTGCTGAGGAGGGATGCAGAGTATATTGTGAAATAGATGCTAAGGATGAAGCCGCCAAGTAACAGGAAAAGAGGAATGGCTAAGATGAGGTTTATGGCTGTGGTGAGAGAGGACATGCAGGTGGATGGTGTGACAGTGCAAGATGCAGAGGGCAGGAAGAAATGGAAACAGATGATCTACTATGCTGACCCCTAATGGGAGCATCTGAAAGGAGAAGAAGAAGAAGGCATTGTAGCTCAACCCTTATGGACTGTGAACACCATTACTGTGAGTCATTCCACAAGTATGTAACCTGTATAGTGGCTGCATCTGGACAGAGTGTTTAGGTGAGTGGTGATGTCATATGTCAGCTTGTGTATGACACAGCCAGGGACACTGTCCAGTACCATTGCCACTGTGGTTTGGACTTTGGTAAAGAAATGTTTTAACTAGAGTGTCTGTGAATCATCAGGTTTTACATTCTTCAGGTCTGGAAATGTGACCCTTGTGTAACGACAGGGTGGTGAAATCCGCATTCAAACTGTCTGACAAGAAATTGGTAATGACAGTCAGATAAGTGTACTTTGTGACCATTTACATTTACTGTGACCCGATCTGAGATTTCCCCTGTAGATTATAAACAACACTAAAGAAAGCTTTAGTGTTGTCTTTGGAATCCTTGCCATTTTGTATTTTGAAGCTTGCCTTGTATGTTTAATGAGGGCTTGTATTTCCCCAATGATACTGACCAGAGAGGTTATCCCTTCTTGGTATGTAACTCTTTTTTGGTACAACTTTACACCTTCTATTATATATTTAGTTTATGGCAGGCATCCATGAAACTAATGCACTTTTACTGTATAAGTGAGAATTTCTTGTGTTTGTGATAGCACGGTCCATGCAACCCTGTAGGTGAACAGTGTGCATTACTAAAGGATTATGCAGCTGGGACAGTGTTAACCTTAGTAATGCAAACCAATGACAGATAGCAACAACAGCATCACCCACAGCACAGTGTCAACCCATGTCATACACACCCATGCGTACTCAAGTTCCAAAATGTGTGTAGTACAATGCATGCTGGCCACCAATAGAAACTATGGAGTGTTAACACTGGCCAATACAGGGCATGTCACCCTGCCCTTGTGTCCAATATGCATGTACATGCAGACAGTGCACCTCCACCATGTTCACAAATGGACATCTGCAAACCTGTGTTGCACACACCACACACTTACTGTCCATTGTATAACGCATGCTGACACAACTACACACATCAGCCAAGTGGCACATGGACAAACAAAACACAATTGGAATAAACACTGGTGAAAACAATACAACATTGCTAATTACAGCTTTAATGCATCATGCCTGCTCAGCTACACCATCAAGGATATCATTACACTTTACTGCTGACAACATGCTACACATCCAACCATTGCTATACTTTATTAAAGTCACCCTGTGCATCAGCACCATGTTAGCCTGTTCCTGCATCAATGTTACAGATGACAGGAGGTGGCACAGGTTTCATCATATGCACAGGGTGTGTTGTTGGTTTGCCAGAGGCCTACATTGAGCCATACAATTGATGTGTTTGTGTGAGGGCCATGAGTACTGTTAAGGGGCAATGTTGATGTCATGTGTGCAGGTATGTGTTTGCCCTAGGTTTCTGGTTTATGTGTGTGTGTCTGCATGCACACAGTTCCACCATGTGGCTGCCATATATGGGGATTTGTGAGACAGGCAGGCTTTACAGATCACCATCTCTGGCTATGGATACGGAACCTGTGCCTGGCAGGGGTGCTACAGACAGTATCAAGTAGTAATCCAGATTGGGTACTATCTGAAGAGGTTGACATATGTCCACTGGATCCAGGTCCTTGCTGGGACTGGCCAGAACCACGTGCACGTGGTCTGCTAGGACGGTCTATGGACAGCCCCGCCAACATTGCTGGGGCTAGTACTGGCACTACGGGAGTGGCTGTGACCTGCTGGATGCCCACAGTGACCTCCAGCTGGTGATGTTGCTGGCATACATCCACGTTGATGTCCCAACCATCCCGCACTGTCCTGACACATATACATGACATTGTGGAGGACATCCAATGTCTCACCCCAACATCTATCAATGACCTCAGTGTAGTTACGTATGGCACCTGCTAGGTCACGGATACTGTCATTTACAGAGGTGTAATGAGCCCTCTGTGCCCTTAGCCCCTGTCTGGTGTACTGCTTCATTTGTGTCTGTGCCTCCATGACAGCCTGGAACATGTGTGTGGTAGAAAGAGGTGTGGCACGTCTGCCAGCGGCATGATAACCAGCAGTGCTCTGACGAGAATCCCTGGGCATCTGCCTATGTGGTACCGTTCCAGACATCTGGCTATGGCTGCTGTGTCCTGATACATGTGTCATAGATACCACACTGTCCTGGCCAGTGGCAACCATACACTGCCCCTCAGCTAAGGGCAATGGTGATGATGGATGTACAGGCAGTATGACTGTGTGCATGGATGGGGTGGAGACTTGTGTACTGTCAATTGGTGGCCCAGCAACAGACCCTGACAAACCTGCCTGTGCCTCAACACACCTATCCTCATCGTCACTGTCTGTCTCAGTGACATCAGGTTCCCTGCTGTACTGAACCAGCCCCACCTTGCCACCTGTGAGAGAAAAACAGGAAACACACTTTAAGACCTGAACATGACTTCAGACCACATGCACACATGCGCACATGCACACATGCGCACATGCTCACATGCACACATGCACCCATGCACATGCACACATGCATACATGCACATGCGCACATGCACACATGCACACATGCACATGCACACATGCATACGCACAAAACTACACTCCTCCCGAAAGCAGACACACACAACACCAGCAATCACAAAACATACACAATAGCAGGTGATGGTGGGGTACAGTATCACAAGCAAAACAGTCATATCACACATGTCAGCATGCAGGGCATGCGTTGCTCAACAGCATGCAGTGCAAGTGTAGTCAGTCCTTGTTACTAACAGTATACATGGCTTTGATGCATGTGTTTTGTTATTAGGTGATGGCCCTCCCCCTGGAACACAATGCATACATGGACACAGTATTGCTGTGCAGGTATTCATAACCATGTGATGTACTGTGCACCATAACTCACAGGTGTACATACCATTGCTGGATGTGTATCTGTGTGTCAGATAGGTGTCCAATGCTGCTTACAGCCTCTGTGTCTTTAGCAAATAATTGTGGACACATGTTTAGTACATGCATGATGAGTATTCACTCAGCATCATCAGTGGTGCATGGATAATTGATGGAATACCATTCAGCCACATACCCAATGTACGGTACTTATGGTGAGTGTAGATCATATTGTGGACATGCCAGTCTCATCCATGACATGGCATGCTAAAACACAATTGCATATTTAAACACTACACATACCCAATATGTGTCATATGACCTAGCCACTCAATAGCATCACAAGACATATATGTGTCAGTTGTGCAAATGGTGATTGGTATGCATACTGTTTAGAGGTGTATATGTGTGCACACATGCATCATTATGGTGTGTAGCAATGACAGCTATGTGTAGTACTGTGGTTACAATAACTGGATGGGGTGTAGTACCATAGGCCTTCATCATGAAGCATCAGGTGGTCACTCAAGGCTACAAATGTTTCACAAACCAGCACTAATCATGCTTGCCGGAACTGTACTACCTTGGCTAAATTCACCATTTCACAACCAGTTGTTACGTGAATTTGTAAGGAGGCCAATAAGGAGCATTCCCCGACATGAATGTGTAGTGTGTTGCAGACTGTTTAAATTCCCCAGGATAGGCCTCTACACCTCAGGTATATTATGTGTAATGTGTAGATGAGATTTTGGATACTGGAATGTGTCTTTGCAGAGGGTTTGGGAATCCTTTATGTGTAGCATGTTAAAATGCTCTCTGTATGACATAGATGTGTATGTTATGTGCATGTTGAGTATCAGCTGTGCCTATACAATGGTCACTACAGTCTAGCCACATTTGTTTGAGATGGTCTGGGTATTGCATGTGTTTGAGGCAGCTAATCACATTAGTGAGATGTGCGTGCTCTTACAACAAACATGCACAGCATGCATTATGGGTAGGTGTGTTACATGTGTACATGGCCTACACCTTAACTATGACATGCACTTTTTATTTACGATAATAAATGTAGAACACACTCACCAGCATCTGTCCGCTGCCATGATGTCACCCCAGAGGGACCTACATAGAGATGAGACAGTTTGTCAGTGGCCACAACTGTGGCATTGCTACTGTGTGCTTGCAATCTTACAGTACAACAACAGTTTACATTCACAAGGCTACAGATTATGTTCCAAATGATCAGTATTGCATAACAACAGGCTCTAGATCTTTGAACGACACACTCCACATCTCACATATGCATGATCTACAAATACAGATAACAGTAGTCTACAGATATGCCATGATGTTAAGTTGTCATTCTCGCCTTCATTCTTGCTGGATGGGTTCGGAGCCGATCCTCGGCTCCGACTTGGCCTATACTATAGCTCGAGAGCTATTTTTACTGGCTCGAGGCAGCCCTAAATCCCACAATACCATGCGCTAACTCCCCAGATCTCGCTGTTAAGCTACGAGGTTGTCTTTTTTTACCGGCTCAGGTTAGTAAGGAGTTTTACTTAATTGAATTAGTTTTCAGGTAGTTTTTTTCTCAGTAGTTATCTTTGTCTAGGTCCCTTCTGATTACCTTATTTTCGGGTCCCTTTCTCTTGTAGCCCTTCTTCCCTTATTTAGTTAATTTTTTATCTTGGGCCTACGGGCTTTACCTTAGTTTCCCCACCCCTTACAGTGTCTGTGTGTGTGGGTTTAGTCAGTACCCTTAACTTTTCTAATTTTAAGTTGAGTGTGTGTGTGGACTGACTGTGTTGTTACTGTGCTTAGGATTATGTCCAAAGACACTAAGGTCTCGGGATTCAAGAAGTGTGACTTGTGCTGTCAGAAAATGTCTCTGACAGACGGTCACACTTCTTGTGTCTATTGCTTGGGGCCTTTACACCTGCAGGACTCTTGTTCCGTTTGTCACGGATTTAGTTCAAGAGTCCTGCAGGAGAGGCGTAACAAGCTTATTCTTAGGGGCTTGTTAAAGCCTGATGACTCCCCGTCCAAGTCTGGTTCGGGGAAGTCATCAAAAACCGCCAAACCCTCGGCTCCAGCTTCTGAGTCGAGGGTTGGTGTTGTTGAGATGGCTCCGACCTCGGTTCCGGCTGGCTCCGAGGCGAGCAAAGTGGTTTCCGCTCTGAAACCATCATCGGAGCCGACCCCAGCGCACAAGCGCTCTAGGTCCCCCTCCCTAGAGTCCATTAGATCGGCTCCGAAATCCCGTCTCTTGTTGGAGCGGAGTCATAGGACTCATTCATTGAGGTCATCTAGGCTTTCTGACCATGACATAGAGAGGGTGGTCAGTAGACTAATAAAATCTCAGGCACTGGCCCAAATGCTCCAGAGCCCATCTCACCAGACTGCGGCTCCTTCGATACAATTATCTATTCCTCCTCCGACTCATCACTCGAGCTCGGAGCCGGAGTTTCTCGGAACCGTGACCTTGCCTACTTCGGAGACGATACTTCCTCCTTCGGCTCCGGTGTCGTCGGCTCTGACCTCTTCATTGGTTCCATCCGTGGAGAGGTCCGGGCACCAAGACTTCATTGTCGGCTCCGAGGGGGCTAGTGGCATCGGACCCTTGTCCGACCCCGCTATCCCTCTCGGAGCTTTGGCTCTGGTTAGTTCGGCCCCAACATCATTCTCGGAGCCTTCTCTGTCGGCTCCGGAGGTGGTCCCAGTCTCTTCGGAGCCGGTGCTACCTTTGGTGTCTGATAGGGTGGCCTTCGAGGTGATGAGAAGTGTGCTGGACCCAGTGTCCACTCCAAGGTTAAGTTCTGTGGCTCCTCCCTCCATAGTGCCTGTTATGGTCTCTGGCCATTCTCTTGCACCTGTCAGCACAGATCCACAGCGTGGGGAACCCACTTTGGGTGTCTCCTCCTCTTCCGAGGGCTCCCCTGAAGTTTCAGGGGGACCCCCTAGGAAAAGAAAGTGCAAGAGGAAGCACATGGACTCCCCTGAGTCTGTCATGTCGGACACCGACTTGGATGAGTCGGAAGGTTCCCCCAGATCCCCCTCTGAGGATGTCTCCTTTTCAGACATCCTGGAAATCCTAAGACAGAGGGGGAATTGGTCCACTCTTAAACCTTCCGAGGACGAGTCGGTTTACCTTGACGCTTTTGGATCTCGCCCTTCCACCTCCTGGGT
Organism: Protopterus annectens; assembly: GCF_019279795.1. Classification (NCBI taxonomy): domain Eukaryota; kingdom Metazoa; phylum Chordata; order Ceratodontiformes; family Protopteridae; genus Protopterus; species Protopterus annectens. The sequence goes on along the minus strand of NC_056740.1, from coordinate 24,072,637 downwards.
GTCTCCCCATTTTGACCCACTAATGGAGGTAGTGGCTAGAAAGGCGTGGGCAGCTCCTGATTCAATGGAACCTACCCCTAGGAGGCCTTCTAAATTTATTTCTGCACCAGATGATAAATCCTTTCTCACCAAAGGCATTTCAGTTGATGCTATGGTGGTAGCAGCAGCCACTAAGAAGGAATTGGCTGATCCTTCTGTATCTGTTCATCCTCCTAACAAGGAGTCTAGGACCATGGACAGGTATGGCAAGCGGACCTTTGCTTCAGCAACTTTTTCTATGCGATCGCTGAACTATTTATGTCATTTCACCCGCTTTCAAAGAGACTTGCTCAAAGATCTGGGTGAAACGGTACAGGATCCTTCTGCTGCGGGGTTTAAGGACAAAATAAACTCTCAGCTGGCTACCCTGAACTCCATTGTTAACTCCTCCATGCGGCTAATTTCTTACGCAGCCGATGGAGCGAGTAGGGCCGCTGGTACAGGCGTTGCGTTAAGACGTCATGCTTGGATGCGGCTCTGTAACTTTGCTGATCCCTTCAAGGTGTCCTTCACTAACACCCCCTTTGATGGTTCGGAATTGTTCAGACCTCAAGTGAAGAATACCCTCACCGGATGCGAGCAAGATGGTAAAACTCTCTCTGCCGTGGGAGTCCATTTTTCCATGCCTTCTAGACCTTATCCTAAGGGACAGAAGGGGGGAAAGATGCGGTTCCGCAAACCACAGGGAGTCACACCTGCCGCACGCGGTGATTTTCCCCCTAGAGGCAGAGGGGGAAATAACAACAGACGCTGCCCCAGGGGCAGAGGGGGTCCTCAGAACCAGGGTTCTAGGGAATCTTTTCCTGATCAACCCTTTCAGCATCGCTGAGAAGCTGCCCGACTGTTCGCCTTCAGAGGCAGTCGGGGGGAGATTATCTCTGTACCCGGAAGCCTGGCAATCCCTCTCCCAAGACACATGAGTACAGAAGATCATATCCAAGGGTTACAAAATCCCCTTTACCATCAACCGCCAAAACCCCTACCAGATGTACCACCCGCACAAAGGGGTCAGGCTCAGCTAGAAATAGAAAAGCTATTAGCAAAAAGAGTCATCCAGGCAGTCCCAGCAGATCAGCTAGGGTCCGGAATTTACTCCAGGTTCTTTTTGGTACCAAAAAAGACAGGAGACTGGAGACCTATTTTGGATCTCAGCAGGTTAAACAAATCTGTGCTAAAGACAAAATTTCGGATGGTAACACTGCAGTCCATTCTACCCTTTTTGGGCAGAGACAACTGGATGTGCTCGTTAGACCTCCAGGATGCGTACTACCACATAAAGATACACAGATGCTCCAGGAGGTTTCTCCGCTTCCGGCTGGGAGTCAGTCATTTTCAATTCAGAGCCCTGCCCTTTGGTCTCACCACAGCCCCCTGGGTGTTCACCAAATGTTTGGCAGTGGTCACGGCTCACCTGAGACAGAAAGGATTCCAGGTGTTTCCATACTTAGACGACTGGCTCATTTCCGCTACCACCAAACAGGATCTCATAATGGCCAGGGATTACACTATTCAGCTTTGCAACAGTCTGGGTATTTCTATAAATTTTGCAAAGTCCTCCTTGTTGCCTTGTCAATGTATAAACTTTATAGGCGCCGTATTAAACACCACAGAAATGTTTGCAACACTACCACCCCAGAGAGTGGCAGACATAAGGCGGAATGTTCAGACCCTGTTTCAGCCCAACAAAGTCCAAGTCAACCGAGTATTGAAAGTATTGGGCCTCATGGCGGCGGCGATTCTTCTACTTCCATTAGCCCACTTCCACATGAGGCTCCTTCAGTGGATGCTCTTTTCTCAGTGGTCCTTTCAACAGCTACCAATGACCCACAACATTTGGATAACCCCAACTTGCAAGAAACATCTCTCCTGGTGGATGGTTTCCTCTCAGCTTTTTCAGGGCAGACCCTTTGTTCTCTCCCTTCCAGTTGCCACTGTCACAATGGATGGCTCCCTGATCGGGTGGGGGGGGCATTATCAGGGCAGGATGGTCCAGGGCACTTGGCAACAGTCAGAATGCCACCTGCACATAAATGTCCTGGAGATGAGGGCAGTGCTTTTGACATTGCAAGCCCTTCAGAGCTCTCTTCCCACGGGGACTATAGCAATTCAGACGGACAATATGTCTGTGGTGAGGTACATAAACAAGCAGGGTGGAACAAAGTCCTATCCCCTCTGTCGAGAAGCACTCAGACTTTAGCAATGGGCGATTTCATCTCAACGGTTTCTGATAGCAATGCACATCCCCGGGAAGTCCAACGTCATAGCAGACAGATTGAGCAGAACTATCCTCATGCCTCACGAGTGGTCTCTAAATCAAGCGGTAGCAGACGGAATCTTTCGGAAGTGGGGCCAGCCTTGCTGCGACCTTTTCGCAACTCCCCAAAACAGCAAGTGCCTCGACTTCTTCACACTTTTTCCTCTGCCAGGCCAACCCCTCAGAGATGCTCTTGTTCACGTTTGACCCCGGGGTCTTCTATGCTTTTCCTCCTTTCCGCTGATCCCGCAATTAATTCAGAAAGCAATCGCATTGAGATCCAAAATGATCCTCATTGCCCGCTTTTGGCCTCGACAAGTTTGGTTCCCGTTCCTGCACAAATACCTACTGGAACAGCCTTGGCATCTGGAACCCCTTCCAGATCTATTGACCCACCTCACGGGCAAGCTGCATCAGTCTCTACATTCCATCAACCTCACAGCTTGGTTGCTCCACTTCCAGCCATAGCCAGGCTTCCCCTCATCTCTCCTCCTGTCCGTGATATCATTCTGGCCTCCCATAAGTCCAATACTAGGAAGACTTATGCTAGTAAATGGAAGCGTTTTTCATTCTGGGTGCAAAATAGGTCCTTAGATCCTTTTCATGCACCCATTCATGAGGTTCTGGACTTTCTGGCAGAGCTTTTTCATTCTGGATCTTCATCGGCCACTATCAGAGTACAATTAGCAGCCATTGCTAATTTTCATGTTGGACTCTCAGAAGCAAATATTATGTCCCACAAACTCTGTAAAGCTTTTCTCAAGGGCATCTTTTTGCTCAGACCTCCAGTAAAAGATCCACCTCCACAATGGGAATTGAATTTAGTTCTATCCTCATTAATTCTGCCCCCTTTTGAACCTGCAGCTTCTTGTTCCCTCAAACTACTTTCTTGGAAAACGCTGTTTTTAGTAGCTATAACATCTGCCAGAAGGGTCTCGGAACTCCAAGCCTTGTCTGTCCGTCCTCCTTATTTGGTTTTCCATAAAGACAGGGTAACTATCAGAACAAACCCTTCCTTCCTTCCAAAAGTGCTATCGGAAGCAAATTTAAATCATTCTATTGATTTACCTGTCTTTTTCCCAGACTATACCAACAGAGCTGAACAAAAATTACATTCATTAGATGTTCATCGCCAATTACGGTATTACCTAGACAGGACAAAACAATTCAGAAAATCAGATCAGCTCTTTATCTCTTATGCAGGTAAGAAAGGGCTTCGTTTCAAAGTTACCCTTTCCAGATGGCTGACATCTATTATTACCTTGGTCTATGAGTTGAGGCACAGACAACTTCCCTCTAGGCCTAAGGCTCATTCAACTAGGGCTCTATCAACTTCAACAGCTTTTCAAGCAAGGTTACCACTAGATGCCATTTGTGCAGCAGCTACATGGGCTTCCAAACATACTTTTATTGCTCATTACAAACTTGACTTAGCCTCCAGAAATAGAGCTGATTTTGGTTCCACTGTACTCAGGAGTCTGTTCAATTGAGCTGCCCAGGACTAAGATGCTAGGGACGCTGTCCCATCCAGCAAGAATGAAGGCGAGAATGACAACTTAACATTAAGAAGTTATGTCTTACCATAACGTTCCATGTTAGTTGTCTTCTTCTCGCCTTCTTTCTTGCGTCCCTCCCTCCTGCCCCCTAGCCTGGGACAGACTCCAGATTGAGTCCTTCCTTTTTGGGGATACTATATGTTGCGTCTTTTCCTGGTATACTTAGTGTTACTATCAGGTAATCTTCTAATACAGAGGGTTATAATTTTTATATTATAAGATTGTTGTTTATACTATGCCTTAGCTTCCAAACGAGATCTGGGGATTTAGCGCATGGTATTGTGGGATATAGAGCTGCCTCAAGCTGGTAAAAATAGCTCTCGAGCTATAGTATAGGCCGAGTCGGAGCCGAGGATCGGCTCCGAACCCATCCAGCAAGAAAGAAGGCGAGAAGAAGAAAACTAACATGGAACGTTATGGTAAGACATAACTTCTTATTACCTGCATGCTCCATGTGTGCTTGCTGGGTGGCTCCAACCTCCATCATGGTGTATGTCTGCTGCTCTTGTTGTTGTCAGGTGCCACCAGGCTCATGAGCAGCTCCTCCACTCTGGTGAGGGGGGGGTGGATATTAACACCACCCCCTGTTGCAAGCTGTTGTCTATGCACATCAGCGGCACGCTGACGGACATGTCTGAGAAGATCACTGCAGTGGTGGCGTACCTGCTCATATGTCCAGTTATGCAGGCCTACCTCTTTGACCCTGCGGACAACATCTTGTCACACTGCAGTATGCTCCTGCTGGTCCTGGCTGGTTAGTGAGAACATGAGACAGTAGGTTCATAGGTTCATAGGTTCATACTAGGCTATCTGCTCTAGGGCATTTATAAGCCTAGCCAGAGTGTGTTTGGCTTTCGCCACCCATTTTAAATTAATTTTGCTATGCCATTTTTCGAGGTTAGTATACTGTGCCTCTGTCTAACAGTGACACAGAAGTGATACCCGGGGTAAACCTATGATCTCCCATCCACTCATCAGATTCCTCTTGAAGAGAGTCAATGAGGGACTCTGCCTAACCTGGACTGGGATTTTATTCCAGAGGGAAGGGAGCCTCTGGGTTATGAATCTGTCCCTCCAGCATGTCCTATTTATTTCAGTTAATTCCGGGTTGGTTCATAGGTTCATAGGTTCATACTAGGCTATCTGCCCGAGGGCATTTATAAGCCTAGCCCATTGTTTTGTGGCTTACGCCACCCCTTTAGTATGGGGAACTATACCCATTATTTTGCTGTGCCTCTGTCGAGCAGTGACACTGAGGTAATTCCTGGGGTATATCTGCGATCTCCCATCCATAGGTCAAGATTTCTCTTGAACAAGGCCAGCGAGGTGCTCTGCCTCACATGTACCGGGATTTTGTTCCACAGCATAGGGAGTCTTTGGGTGATGAATCTATCTCTCCAGCACGTCCTATTAATAGCCGTGTCGAGGTTTAAGTCTCCCGCCCTTGTGGCTCTGATGGATCTAGATTTTTTGAGGTGAAGCATATTCATTAAATCTGGGTTTGACATGGCCTTGTATGTTAGGCAAAGGTCACCTCTGAGCAAGCGTGTTTACTGAATAGAGCTGGAGTTCTTTCAGTCGGGCAGCATAGGACAGATTTTTGAGACCCTTTATCCTTTTGGTGAGGAACTTTGTGGCCTCTCCAGCTGCTGCAAGTGTCGGGTCAGATACATTCGAATGGGGCATTGTACTCAATCATTGGTCTGATGAGTGATGAGTAAAGGGAGACTATGACCTCCCTTGATCTAGATGAGAATCCCTTCATGATAAGGTGGGCAATGTAGAAGGACTTCCTAACTACTTTAGCTACATGGGTGTCGAATGACAGACTACTATCAACCTGGGTCCCCAGGTCCCTGATAACTTCTTCTGTGCTCAGTGGATTGCCACCTATTTGGTAGCTAGGGGTAACCTTGTTTTTCCCGAAGGGTATGACTATGCATTTTTGGCATTTAACTTTAGGCCGTGGCTCTGGCACCAGTTATCCGCTTCTGTGAGACCCTTCTGAAGGATATCTGTGTCAGATGTGTTTTCTACTATGGCCCAGTTTGCAGTCATCTGCAAACTTTGTCAGCCATAACCCTCCTGTGTTTGCTTGTACTTCGGAAAAGTAGATGCCAAACAAGAGTGGGCCCAGGACTGAGCCCTGTGGGACACCACTTGTGACCGGCTTTGAGTCTGACATGGCGCCAGCAACTCTGACCCTGTGGGTTCTGTCACTCAGCCAGTTTGCAACCCATCTTGTGATGTATGGGTTAACATTTAAGCTGATGAGTTTTTCAATGATACCCGAAAGTGGGTATTGTATCGAAGGCCTTAGCCAGATCGAGGTAGGCTGTATGGACTGCCTTTCCCTCATCAATGGCTTTGATGACTGTTTCAAAAGTCAACCAAGTTTAAAAGGCATGATCTGCCTTTGACAAAGCCAAACTGGGTTGGATCCAAAGTCTGCAAATTCCCTATGTCTTTATTTATGAGGTCCATTATGATCCTCTCCATGGCTTTGCAGATAAGGCTTGTCAAGCTAATGGGCCAGTAATTTCCAGGGTCTGTGGAGGCACCGCCTTTGTGAAGTGGGACCACAGTTGCAGTCGCCACTCCTGGGTGCGTATCCAGAGGTAAGACTTTGATTAAACAGCTGTCCTAGCTGTGGGTTTAATTCCTCATTGAGTTTGTGGAGCACACAGCCGGGGACACCATCGGGTCCCATGGATGCTGTGTTTTTGCTTTGGAGAGAGCAGTTCTCACTTGGGCTGGAGATGTTTGGGGGCTGCACTCATTTGGTATAGATATCTCTCCTTTGGGGAGGGGAGTTTGCACTGAACCTGTCAGCCAGTATGTTGGCAATGTCTGTAGGATCAGTAATCTTCACATCATTTTGAACTAGTTCTGAGCATATCTGGGAGTTTCCTCCTAGGTTTCTAACATAGCTAAAGAAGGCCTTATGATTGTCTTTTGAGTCTTTAGCTATTTTTCTCTCGAAATTTGCTTTGGATGATTTTATGAGAGCTCTTAGTCTGTGACTTATAGTGATCAAGTGTGTCTTACCTTTTAAGGATTTTGCTCTATCTTGTAGTAGCTTCCTGCTTTTGTTGTAGAGTTTGTTTATGGCTGGGGTCCACCAGACTGGACGCTTGCCTTTGGTACAAAGAGTCTTTGTTTTGCTTGGGATTGCCTTATCCATGCAGTCCTGCAGGTGCTGGTAGAAGGCGTTTGTAAGTGATTCAGCGGCTTGAGTATTGTTTTCCGCCGGCTGGGGGGCCTGAAAGGAGACCACACTAGTCTTTAGAAGTGTGAAGTCGGCTTTTGAGAAGTTCTTTACTGTGGTCTTTTTTATTTCAGGTGGGGTGGCATGAGGACCTCCAGCGAGATTAGTTTGTGATCTGATCTCACCAGTGAGGGGTATACTTCCGGTGTTGAACATTGTGCTCCCATGTTCGTGATGATGAGATCAAGTATGTTATCTCCTCTTGTGGGGATGGTGACTAGTTGTTCCATGGCATTTGAGTTTATGAATTCCAGGAACTTTTGGGCTAGGTGTTTGGGCTTGAGTAGTGTTCCCAGTCTATATTAGGGTAATTGAAGTCACCTAGTATGATGGTGTTTGGTGATACATTTATCCCTCTAGTGTTTTCAGGAAGGCCATGTGAGTTTCCTGAGTTTGTGAGGGTGGCCTGTAACATGCTACAATTTGCAGAGCAGTCTTGCCTATGGTTAATTGCACCTGGATGGTCTCCGATGCATCGTGCGTTGCCACCAGTCTTGAGGTGTGGGTGTCCTTGATGAATATGGTTACCCCCCCTCCTTTCTTGGTATTGTCCGGATTTTGGGGCCGGAACGCATGATATGAGGTAAAACCTGATAGCTGGGGTGCTCTCAGGAGCCTTGAACCAGGTTTCTGTCACAGCACAGACATCGATGTTCTCCATACTGAGAAGGGCCTCGAGTGCGTGCATTTTGAGATTTAGACTTCTGGCATTGAGCAGCATTACCCTTAGTTTTTTCCTTTTTGTGTTCTAGGGTGGTAGGTTTAGAATTTGAGCCTTGCCTAAAAAGGCACTATGGGGTGGCAAGAGCCTTTGCCAATATCCGAATCCCAGGGTGACAGGTGCAAGCCGTCCCTTGGCAGCGTGGCTTGTCCAGCATGTCATGCCAGGCAGACAGATACTGGATCCCCTTTGAATGACACCAGTGTTTAAGCCAATTGTTAAAGCTGATCATCTTATCTCTGTATTGTGGCATCATTCTTGGTGAAGGTAGGATACTGCTCAAGGTCAGGGTCATACCTGCCTGGGCTACATAATCAGAGAGCTCCTCAATGTCTCTTTTCATGTAGTGCAAGGAGGTACGTCCCAGCGCGCTGACACCAGCGTGGACAATGACTGAGTCATATTTGTACCTGCTGTTGAGAGACCTGAGTGCTTGCGTTATGTGGCGGATTCTAGCGCCCGACAGGCAGCTTACTGTGACCTTCTCCTTACTCAGTCTGGTGAGCGGGACATCAGTGTGTCTGACTATGGAGTCACCAATGACTAGTGTGTCTGGCATTGTGTTTGGCCTTAAGGGCTGTGACTGTTTGACACTCTGACTGTGAGGTCTATGTGTTGCGGGTGTTGTGTTCTGAGGTGGTGGTTGTTTGGGTGTCTGCTTTGGTGGCCACTGCTGTTTTGGTAGATTTTTGATCAGAGCCTCCGAGTATGCCTTTGTGTGTTTATGTGTATGATTTGAGGTTGTAATGGTACTATGTGAGACTGGGTCTATAGTGTGTGTGGTAACCTTCTCCTCCTGACTGGTCTTGCCAGTCCTATGTTGAGAGAGCTCAGCCTCCAGTTTGGCCGTATAGTTGCATCTCTCGCATGTATTTGTGTTTTGTGGGAGGAGGAAAGGGTTGTCAGGTACATGAGGCAATTGAAACATTGCCTCAATAATCCCAGGTTCACCAGCTGAGCAGGAGAGGACACTAGCAACTGATCCCTCGACATGCTAGAAGGGTAGACAAAAAACTTTAAAAAAAGATTCCGGGGACGTGGGTGACCGAGAAATGGGGGTTGCCTTTTGGGGTACTATCTATGACAAGAGTGCCGTATCAAGGTAATAAGTACTGTAGGAGCAAGTGCTAGGTTTAATAGATAGAGAATAGTCTACTTGGAGTCAAGTAGAGTTGATCTTTTTAGTTATAGGATACGCTGATTTGATCAGTAGTATAGTTCGAAGAAGGTAGTTTTAAGGGAAAATTTGAAGAGTGGACTTTAGGTAGCCCGAATAGTTTAAACCTGCTTAACCGGCACTGCCCTAGTGTGCAACAGTGGCAGCTCAGCTAAATCGCTCTAAATCGCGCTTAACGGGCTTAGCTGCTTTTATACCAGGGGGCTGGAAAAAGCTAGAAACTGGCCCAAAACGACCAATAAACTACTAGTTACTGGCTGAAACCTCACAAAACTGGACAAAATGCAGCTCAATGCTTCCCACTCCCACTGGTAAGCAAGGTAGCTTCCCTTCTCCCAAATAAGGCAAGGAAACAGTACACAGGAACTACAACCAAAGCCCAGGAATCAGCAACTCTGAAACTGGACTAAACTAGTAAAGCAGGAAAGCAAGGTAGCTTCCCTTCCCCCAAATAAGGCAAGGAAACAGTACACAGGAACTACAACCAAAGCCCAGGAATCAGCAACTCTGAAACTGGACTAAACTAGTAAAGCAGGAAAACAAGAGATATTTTTTTCTTTTTTTTCTTTTTTTCACAAAACAGGCAGAAACAGGTGCAGCAAACACTTATAAATGCTATGAATCAGCTACTACAGCTTACACAGAAGAATTTGCTACAAATACAGTCAAATAGTAACAAACAAGGATTCCAAGTGCAATATTAAGTTAAATGCAGTAAAAACAGCTTCAATGTAACAGAAAGGCAGGCGAAATACAGTTGCTAGGTATTCAGATGTGGAAAGCAACAAAAAATATACTTAGTATCAAGAAAAGTCGCTTATTCAGCTCTCTGCAGCCTGGATTACTCTGCTGGCCCACGTGGAGTCTGTGCTGAGTAGGTACAAGCTGAAAGTTTTATACCAGGGGGCTGGAAAAAGCTAGAAACTGGCCCAAAACGACCAATAAACTACTAGTTACTGGCTGAAACCTCACAAAACTGGACAAAAGGCAGCTCAATGCTTCCCACTCCCACTGGTAAGCAAGGTAGCTTCCCTTCCCCCAAATAAGGCAAGGAAACAGTACACAGGAACTACAACCAAAGCCCAGGAATCAGCAACTCTGAAACTGGACTAAACTAGTAAAGCAAGGTAGCTTCCCTTCCCCCAAATAAGGCAAGGAAACAGTACACAGGAACTACAACCAAAGCCCAGGAATCAGCAACTCTGAAACTGGACTAAACTAGTAAAGCAGGAAAACAAGAGATATTTTTTTCTTTTTTTTTTCTTTTTTTTCACAAAACAGGCAGAAACAGGTACAGCAAACACTTATAAATGCTATGAATCAGCTGCTACAGCTTACACAGAAGAATTTGCTACAAATACAGTCAAATAGTAACAAACAAGGATTCCAAGTGCAATATTAAGTTAAATGCAGTAAAAACAGCTTCAATGTAACAGAAAGGCAGGCGAAATACAGTTGCTAGGTATTCAGATGTGGAAAGCAACAAAAAATATACTTAGTATCAAGAAAAGTCTCTTATTCAGCTCTCTGCAGCCTGGATTACTCTGCTGGCCCACGTGGAGTCTGTGCTGAGTAGGTACAAGCTGAAAGTTTTATACCAGGGGGCTGGAAAAAGCTAGAAACTGGCCCAAAACGACAAATAAACTACTAGTTACTGGCTGAAACCTCACAAAACTGGACAAAAGGCAGCTCAATGCTTCCCACTCCCACTGGTAAGCAAGGTAGCTTCCCTTCCCCCAAATAAGGCAAGGAAACAGTACACAGGAACTACAACCAAAGCCCAGGAATCAGCAACTCTGAAACTGGACTAAACTAGTAAAGCAGGAAAGCAAGGTAGCTTCCCTTCCCCCAAATAAGGCAAGGAAACAGTACACAGGAACTACAACCAAAGCCCAGGAATCAGCAACTCTGAAACTGGACTAAACTAGTAAAGCAGGAAAAACAAGAGATATTTTTTGGCTTTATACGTCAAACACAGATTGCCTCTGAGCAGGCGGTATGCCATTGAGTAGAGCTGGAGTTTCTTTAACTGGGCAGCATATGACATCTGTTTGAGCCCTTTGATCCTCTTGGTGAGGTAATTTTGGGGTCTTTCCAGTTGCTGCAAGTGTCTGGTAAGGTGTATCCCAAAAGGGGCATTGTAGTCAATTATGGGCCAGATGAGGGATGAGTAAAGAGGCATGATGTCCTCCCCTGATCTAGATGTGAATCCGTTCATGATTAGGTGGGCTATATAAAATGTTTTTCTAACCACTTTGGCCACGTGGTTGTCAAATGAGAGATTGCTATCAACTTGGGTCCCCAGGTCCCTAATTACTTCTTCTGTACTTAATGGATTACCACCTATGTGGTAATTTGTGGGCACTTTGTTTTTGCCAAAGGGGATGACTATTCACTTTTTGGCATTTAGCTTGAGGCCATGGCTCTGGCACCAGTTGTCTGTTTCTATGAGGCCCTTTTGGAGGATGCTTGTATTGGCTGGAGAGTCAATTATGGCGCCCAGTTTGCAGTCATCTGAAAACTTGGTCAGCCACAGTCCTTCCATGTTGGCCTGTACCTCCGAGAAATATATACCGAACAAGAGAGGTCCCAGGACTGAGCCTTGTGGGACACCACTTGTAACTGGTTTGGAGTCTGACATGACTCCAGCAATTCTAACCATGTGGGTTCTGTCCTTGAACCAGTTTGCAACCCATTTAGTGACATAGGGGTTTATATTTAAGCTGGTGAGCTTATCTATAATGCCCGAGTGAGGTATTGTATCGAAGGCTTTTGCGAGGTCCAGGTAGGCTATGTGGACCACCTTCCCCTCGTCAATGGCCTTGGTGACTGTTTCAAAGAAATCAACCAGGCTTAAGAGGCAGGATCTGCCCTTAACAAAGCAGAACTGGGTAGGATCCAGTGTCTGTAGGTCCCCAATATCTTCATTTATGAGGTCCATGATGATCCTTTCCATAGCTTTGCAGACCAAGCAAGTCAGGCTTATGGGGCGATAGTTTCCAGGATCCGTTGAGGCACCACCTTTGTGGAGAGGGGCCACTGTTGCTGTACACCACTCTTTGGGTACATATCCTGTAGTAAGGCTGAGACTGAACAGTAGTTTTATGTTTGGGTTTAGTTCTTCTTGGAGTTCATGTAGGACGCAGCCCGGGACACCATCTGGTCCTATCGATGCTGTGTTTTTTGCTTTGGAGAGGGCGGCTCTTACCTGAGCATCTGAGATGTCAGGGGGGCAGCACTCTGCTGGGATACATATTTGCCCTTTTGGTGGGGAGGGGGGGAGAAGTTTCCACTGAACCTGTCAGCTAGGATGTTGGCAATGTCTGTGGGTTCTGTGTATTTTTTGTCATTTTGGACTAATTCTGAGCATATCTGGGAATGCCCACCCAGGTTCCTAACATAACTAAAGAAAGCCTTGTGATTATCTTTAGTGTCCTGTGCAATTTTTCTCTTGAAGCTGGCCTTAGACGATTTTATGAGTGCCCATAGTTTTTTGCTAATACTGATCAGAGATGCCTTCCCTTTTTGGGATTTTGCTCTATCATGTAGTAGCTTCCTCCTTCTATTGTATAGTTTGTTTATGGCTGGGGTCCACCAGACAGGACGTCTGCCGTTGGAGGATTGGGTCTTGGTTTTATTTGGGATTGCATGATCCATGCATTCCTGAAGGTGTTCATAGAATGCGTTTATAAAGGATTCTGCGGTCTGGGCTGTATTTTCCACAGGCCCGGGGGTTTTGAAGGATTCCACCTCAGTTTTGAGGATTGTGAAATTTGCTTTAGAGAAGTTTTTCACTGTGGTTTTCTGGGCAGGGGGTGGGGTCGGGATGTGAATATCCAGTGAGATTAGTTTATGGTCTGATCTTACCAGTTAGGGATACACTTCTGGTCTGGAGCATAGAGTTCCCATGTTGGTGATGATCAGGTCCAGTATGTTTTCCCCTCTTGTGGGAGTGGTAACAAGTTGTTCTATAGCATTTGAGTTTATAAATTCTAGGAACCTTTGGGCTAGGATGTTGGAGCTAGAGTAATGCTCCCAGTCTATGTTTGGGTAGTTGAAGTCACCCAATATAATGGTGTTTGGAGAGACCTTCATATTTTCCAGTGTTCTCAGGAAGGTCGAGTGGGGTTCCTGGGTTTGGGAGGGTGGTCTGCAGCAGGCTATAAACTGGAAGGCAGTTTTACCCACTGTTAGTTGCACATGGATAGTCTCTGATGCTTCGTGCTGAGCCACCAACCTGGAGGTGTGGGTATCTTTGACGAATATTGATACTGCCCCTCCTTTTGTGGTTCTGTCCAAGTTTTGGGGCTGAAAAGCATGGTATGAGGTCTAACCTGGTAGTGCTGGGGTGCTCTCGGGAGCCTTGAACCAGGTTTCTCTTACTGCACAGATATCGATGTTCTCCATGCTAAGGAGAGTTTCAAGTGTGTGCATCTTGAGGTTTAGACTTCTGGCATTGAGTAGCATTACTCTTAGTTTCTTATCCCTTGTGATACCTATGGAGGTGGGTTTGTCTTTTGAGCCTTGCCTAAAAAAGGCACTATGGGGGTAGCAAGAGCATTTGCCCATATCCGAAAGCCCAGGGGTGACAGGTGCAAGCCATCCCTAGCGAAGCATCGTGGCTTGTCGAGCATGTCATCCCAGGCTGACAGGCATTGGATCCCCTTTGAATGACACCAATACTTAAGCCAATTGTTGACATTGATCATCTTGTCTTCATATTGTGGCATCATTCTTGGTGAGGGTAAGATGCTACTCAAGGTCAGGGTCATATCGGCCTGAGCTACATGCTCAGAGATCTCCTCTATGTCTCTTTTCATGTAGTCCAGGGAGGTACGTCTCAGGTCATTCACACCAGCATGGACAATGACTGAGTCATATTTGTACTTGCCTTGGAGTGACCTGATTGCTTGTGTTATGTGGCGGATCCTAGCGCCTGACAGGCAGCTCACCGTGACCTTCTCCTTGTTCAGTCTGGTGAGTGGGACGTCAGTGTGCCTGACGACAGAGTCACCTATTACAAGTGTATCAGGTGTGTTGTTTAGCCTTAAGGGCTGTGACTGTTTGGCACACTGGCTTTGTGAGCTATGTGTTGCACGTGTTTTGTTATGGGGTAGCGGTTGCTTGGGTGTCTGCTTTGGAGGTCTCTGCTGCTTAGACAGATTTTTATTTAGAGCCTCCGAGTATGTTTTTGTGTGTTTATGTGTTTGGTTTGCTGTCATGGTAGGTCTATGTGAGACTGTAATTTTAGTGAGTGTGGTTTCCTTCTCCTCCTGACTGGTTACGCCAGTACTGAGTTGAGAGAGCTTAGCCTCCAGTTTGGCTATATGGTTGCATCTCTCACATGTGTTGGAATTTGTTGGGAGGAGGAGAGGGTTGTCTGTGTATATAAGGCAGTTGTAACATTGCCTTAAGATTCCCAGATTCACCAGCTGTTCCGGAGAGGAGATTGACAACTGACCTTTGGACATGCTAGAAGAGTATTGGGAATTTCTTTATAATTGAAAAAAAGGGCCAATGGGGAACAAGGTACTCAAGGGGAGTTTGTGAGGGTGTAGTGCTTTTAATTTTTTAGTGCTGACTTATATAATTGCTTTAGTGAGCAAGTGCCAGGTAACTTAAATACAATGTGTTACAGGTAACTTTTATTTTTTATTTTATTTTTATTTATCATTTGTTGACCGGGAAAGTCCGACTAGGTTCCACAGAGCCTGTTTTCAGCGGAGGCCCGGGGAGCAATGCTCCAGATGCATGTCTTTGGAATGGAACTTAAATGCAAAAACGACAAACAGTAACTTTCTTTCAAGTGAAACAAGGAAATAAGTACAGTAAGCAATGCAGATATCACTAGGGATCCACAGAAGTGCAGAAAAGCCGCGTTTTAGGTGGAATTAGCATTTCAGGGAAATAACAAGCAAACAAACAACAAACACAAGTCTATGCTACAGCAAACAAGGTGTACCGATTTCAGTAAGAAACAGTTCAAATGTGCAGGCACTATAAGCCTTTAACCAGAAATTCCCAGCTCAGAAGGGCAGAGTCCAGCCTCTCCTCCCACAAGAGTGCAGACCACAAACCTTCTTAATGTAAAATAACTGGCCTGAAGCCCAAGTGCTTAAACCGGAACTAATACACTTTTAGAATAACAGACACTGAGCCCTTAATCAGCAGTTCCCAACTTAGAAGGATGTAAGCTACCTGTCCTGCCACCACAGTGCAGGCCACAAACCTTACTAATGTAAAACAACTGGTCTGAAGCCCAAGTGCTTAATCCAAAAGACTTAGAATGATAGCTACACTTTAATCAAGTTACTACCAAGCAGTAATAAATACAATTGAATACTTTAAAGAATGCCTGGATTAGTGCTCAAGTTATACAAACAAAGCTAGATTCAGCAGGCCTGGATCTAGTCTATGCTACAGCAAACAAGGTGTACCAATTTCAGTAAGAAGCAGTTCAAATATGCAGGCACTATAAGCCTTTAACCAGAACTTCCCAGCTCAGAGTGCTAAATCATACTGCTAGTAATGATATCATCTTCAGCACTACTGTAACTTGGGTTCCTGTGGTGGGCCATGATCCCTGGAAAACATAAATACAAAAATATGTCTGAGCAAGTCATATGGCACATATAACATTATACAGTACAGACATCACTGAAATGCCATATATAGCAACCTATAAGCTAACCGAGAGTGAAACACTGTTACTGCCACTTATCCCTGCTCACCCCACAACTGCTTGAAAGTGCCTTGCTCACTCTCTATCTAATGAACCATGTTCTGCACAGCAACAAAATAAAATCACTATATAAGACTATACAAGAGTACCTGGCACACTGTATGCAACACGATACACCACTTAGCCACAGCAGATATACATCAAGCTGATGTGTAAAGAAATATATCATCCGTCACAATCAGTGTAAGGTCCAGTAAATGTATTACTATTATACCACACAACTTGTTAATGCCAAACCCATGGCCAAAATATGTGCACAATTGGGAATATAGGTCACATACTGCTGTAGTACACTATGAATGTTGTTAGATATGCAGTTATATGCATTACCACACATATGTCAAAGGACATGTTACAGACATACCCACATACACATCAGACATAATTACAGGACACAAAGGTATGACAATCCAGATAAGCTTTCAGTGTGTACTATAGAGTACTGTGTGTCAGTACTTACACAACCTTAATCTTGAGAAATGTAATCTGTGATGAATACAGGGACCACACAAAACAGTGGATGCAAGCAATGTCGACATACACCATACTTTGCTGTACAGGCCCAGAGCTTCAATTAGTATTATAGTACACACAGGATTTGCATTCAACATCGGTACCAATCAATAATCATAGATGTAGTGCTTTAGCCTCCAATGACACACCCTAGTTAAAACCAAGGGACTTAATCACACTGTATGCAATAGCACTTGTTCTGCCTAGCAACAGAATACACACCTTTTGCTAGGATCAAAGCAAGGACCCATAATACTATAACATAAACAGTTTCCCACTAAGCTATCCCACAGATACATGTCTTTGACGTATTCACAAACATAGTGACCATCATAGTCAGTCAACAGTACAGAGAATCTATTGCAACAAGTAGATGTAGGTGTGTATGAGTATATATAAATATATATATATATATATATATATATATATATACATATATATATATATATATATATATATATATATATATATATATACATATGTATATATATATATATATATATATATATATATATATATATATATATATATATATACACATATACACATGCATTTGTCTACATATACATATATATGTAGGCACATATACATTTCACCTTTCATAGTGAGAATATCAGTTATACAAAGGATGTAAGGTGTACAGTAATGTAATAAAATCGCACAGTCTTGGGATAAATGCACTGAAGGTGTTCACAGCCCAGGTAGCTTTAGCAGGCCTTACTGGCTTCAACATTGCAAACTGAACAAACCACCCACAGTGTTTAACCACCACATATCATATACCAGCACTGTAAGCTGTCTTGTTTGTCACACACTAAAACCTACATACAAATATGCACATACTAGCCTTCACCAACATATATATCTACCCCCTTCACAAACAGTTGCAATATGTCCCCTGCTCTATGCACATATACAAATGTGAATATATATGACACATATATATTTCTCCGTATGTGTGTGGCATGTACACACATGGTCCACACTGTTGTAAGTCCTTGGACCTCACAGCTGAACTGTTGGGCCTTGCTGCAACACAAACAGGTGTCACACACGAACACAGACTAACATTAGGGGGGTATATATGGCAACAGATGCTAGATAAGCATACTGGACTGCTACAGCAGTTGCCAATGCTAAGCTACACTTTAATATGACTATCATGCATGTGTTGTTCTGTCACACCCATGTTTATATAATGTCAGCTAATCCCCAACAGCCATTGGCCACACTACTGTACAGAACACAGATAACATGGATCAGATCTTTGACATTTAATGCTGAGCTACACATTTCACAGGTATGTCCCACTGCCCACAGGTGCACACAGTATTGTCCATAGCAATAGTTAAGCAGAACATCTGTGCATAAAGAAGTACTGCTGCCACATATGAATGTTTCACATTATGTAAACTATTCTTCAATAACATATACTACATGTCAGTAAATACATATGTGTCACATACCTTTCCTTTGTATAATTTGGTAATATTTCTTTTTCCTTTTCTCTGTCTCTCTCTCTCTGTCACTCTCTGTCAGTCTCTGCAATAGAGTGATTGAGTTTGTTGGCAGAGATTGCTGCTTGCTTTTGTAGGAATTTGCACATGAGCATGTGATGGCCTCTGCACCAATTAGTGGACAACATTTGCTAATTGCATGCAGCCTGCTGTGTAGTAATTGCAGTAATCACTGTCATAGCAACCCAGTACTATAAATTGCTGACTCATGTAGGTGTGGCCCTTTCAGCTTTCCAAGATGGAGATCATCCTTGTTTGGTATGGACATCATTGTTTAAGACAGAAGGTTGGTATAGTTCTTATATCAGAAGCCAGGGATGTAGCCAGAGAGTTACATTTTGTACTCAGACCTAATGTTGCTGCTTCCAGTACCTACTTGTCAGTGTAGAAATGTACTCACCCCTCAAAAGGCTACCCCAAGATACATGGAAAGATGTACTTTCTTTTCAACTGTTACAATTAACTGCCATACAAAGCTAGTTATAGAAATGTATTCCTTTGGCACAATAATTGTTTGTGAACTGCTATACTGTGAATATTCATTTACTCAGTTCTAAACAGTTTGTGCTTTTTTAGTGTTGACATTAGCACAAGCTGCTCAGAAAAACTGGACACATTTCAGTACTGTGAGTATGCTTACCTACATCCTTGGTAGACCCTGCACACACGGGTATATTCTACATTTGGGTAGGGTTGCAGAAGTACAGAGAGTGTAAGTAGTATTGTGTGGATTTTATCTTGCTGGACTTACAGGGTTGCTGTGTACATTTTAGTTTATCAAGGCAAGTAGTCTGTCTGCGTAACTCCCAACTGTGGACCTAGCCACATGATAGCCAGAGAATAGCCTGTTATTTTTGTCTGTGCACCACACAGGTCTTTTCAGCAATAGAGCGTCGGCATTCTTACAGTTGGTTGCTACCAGTACATGGCTAGATCCATTTGTATTTCAGTGTTGTATTTCTACATAAGGGTATGCTTCTGAAACTCCTTCCAAAACTATTTGCACAGTGTGCAACAGCAGAAAGGCTAATATGCCTTTGTGTTTCTGCCTCTGCCAGACCTCTCAACCAATCAGGTACATATTTGAACCGACTCAGGGAAAAGTCGAGAAAAAGTCAGGGACAATCAGGGACACCTTTAAAATATTAGTGCCATTAAGTTGAAACATTGAGAGAATCAGAGCACATGAATTAATACACCTTTTTTGAAGTAAAAGAAGTGTCTAACTCTTAATTATTGTCATTATTCATTAAGTGTAATTCACCACCTTTCTGCCCAAAGTCAGTAGTTTTAGGAGGGATTCAGAGGGACAGAGCTAATATTTGTGTCAAAATCAGGGACATCCCTGAAAATTAGGGACATTTGGGAGGTATGGCCTCTGCCCTAAACAGATATGCCAGTGTTTGTCCTGCTGTGATACTGTGTGGAGTTGTAAAGTGATGGTGTAACATTATTTCCTGCTAGAATGGCTGCTTCTCTTATCACAGTCATGTAATGTAATCCCACAACAACTGTTGGTCAACATCCACAGAACAAGTTGTGTGGTATGGTATTACTAATTTTCCTTTACATTCACTCATTCTGATGCATGATATAATTATTTAAGCACCAACTTGATGTATATCTACCATGGTTTAGTGGTGCTTCATGTTGTGTAGTGTGTGCAAGGTCCGGGGTTTGAGACTTACAGAGGTGTTTTATTTTGCTCCAGAGCAGAACAAGGGCCCTCACATACAGAGTGACTAAGACACTTTTAAGCAATTGTAAGTGGGTTTGCGTGGGTTTGCACATTGCTGCGCATTGCTTAGCCAAGTGCAAACAAGCGCAACCCCGCTCACTACTGCTTAATAGTGCTTACTCCCGCTCACCCCCGCATTAATTTCTTTGAAAGAAAAGAAAAATGGGGGGATAGAAAAGTGGTGAAAAAGGGACACAAAGAGGGAAAGACAATATGGAAAATAGCTTGGGATGTGCAGGATGGGTGTAGGGAAGGTCCATAGCTGCCAGTTTCTTCAACAGCAACAGCTGTGCATATGCAATAAATTTGGAGGTAGATATGAACCTTTCAACCCCTGAAAGAGGGGTGAGGACAACAAAGTATGTTGCAATGCCAATTAAATAACATTTCATGTGTCCAGTGGACATGTGTGCAAAATGGGTAACTATGTATGGGACGTAATTTTTTTTGGGAGCAGATTGTCCTTTTTTTCAGGTGAGAGTGGAATGTGGGGTAGGGGAACTAGGTATATTTGGGGAGGTAGGTTCGGGAGGTAAACAGACAAGACAAACAAGATGCATACAGGGGCAGTATATGACACATGTGGTGGATGAACACCTTTGACGGGGAGGAATGTTTGGAAATCACTAGCCCATGAACCCCCAGATGGGAACAGTGGGGCTGAGGTCCCCACCCATGGGAGTCATCACTGCACCTTCATGGCCCAGAGGGTGGCTGTGCTGGGGGCTGTGTAGGAGGGGCAGGCTGACCCGGGAGTTGCACCACTCGGGCCTCAAGCTGGCGTAGAGGTTCTGCAACAGAACGTTCAATCTCTACGCACCACAGCCCTGACCGTTCGAAGGGTGATAGGTGACCCTCCGCCCACGCTTGCACTGGGGGCCAAGCCCCATCCCCTGCAGTGCTTCCACGTGAAGGTGGCACAGGACCAATGGAGGAGGAGGCCCCAGGCTGGGCACCAGATCTGCTGGTGCCAGGTGCCATGGCCAGCTGAGGTGGGACAGGTGGGTCTGCTGGGACCGGCTTTCCCATATGAACTATGTTTTGGAGAGTTTAATAAAGATATGGGTTAGTAACAGTCAACAGCATTCCCAATTAGTTATAACAGCATGCAGAAGTATTCCCATTAAACCAACACACCATATTTTCAACAGTTGAAAAGCAAGCATAACGCATGCATATATAGAACATTAGTGGACATTACAACAGCATGCAGGTTGACTTGATGGCAACAGGCCACCAATATTGTGGTATATTAACAGGGCACATGCATATAAATAAATGCAAATATTTATAAACCAATAGGACATATGTCCCAACAAATGTTTTGAGATTAGACATACCGATTGAGGTGTGGAGTTGCATTTTTGTGCACATACAGTAGGGTGGGAAAAGATAGCTCAATTAACAACTTATATATCCTTCTAGTTTCACTACATTCCTATTAACTGCAGTTATATGTCCCTTACATGTATTATTACACTACCCAATGTCTTTATATTGTGCAATTGGATTTTGGTAGATCATTATATACATGAGCTGTATCTTACATACAAACTGTCCAAGATGCAGATGTTACTGCAATATATTTTGAGAGTTGCTCACACACACTACTGCTAAGATGATACACTGACAGATCTACTTTCATATAATTATCTAGATATGTTCAGGTGAAAGTATCAGTTATATGTTAACAGCTCCCTACATTTCTGGCAGCACACTGACATTTCTGGGAACACAATACCAAGCTACGCATGTGCCAGATTAACCTGTACATGCTGGCCATGAACCAACAGTTGAGAGCTGTACATATGCATATAAGATACTGGCACTCCCTTCATCCACGTTATATGGGCCTACCCAAGTGTGGGTTGACACTGCTTAATACAACACTACTATTTGCAGAATGCAACAGTGCAACATCATATCAAAGAAAATGACACAGACGCACTCCATGAATCATACATTTATTAAAGGATTATTACACCTTTATTTATTGGGTTAAAAGACTTTTTGAAGGCTCTCTCATTTATTTTATATAACAGTACATGCAGAATAATTACTAACCTGCCTCATGGCACAGCCTTTTTAGCCTATCTTCATGGGTTTGCTGGTTCATAGCCCGGACACCTGCAGCTGTGAAGTAAATGCAGTGATATTGAGACATACCTATCCATAGTATAGACAAGCATAGCAATTCTTAACTACTTAATACAATGGCTACTTACTCAGTACTGGGGCATTAGGCATTGTATGGGATTCCTGGATCCACTGGTCCAGTTAATCCTCCCTATGTCGCTTCAGGTCAGAATAATGGTGCCTGACCTGTTCACCAGTCCGAGGAACACCAGTGGCAGTGGTGACATCACGGACAGGACTGTTCCAGGCTTCCATTTTATATTGGGTACCCTGGTACTGGCCCCGCAGGAGTCTTTCCTCGTGATTGTGGACAAGGAGCCAAACCATTACTTTGGACTCCCGGATGCCCCAGCGTTGCACTCTAAATCGAGTGCCTTCACAAAGACCAGCCATGCTGACTGCAGAAAGAAGCTACAACCAGTTATAGCAAGTATTCCCACCTGTGGAGCTTAAATATGCCATATTTCCTGCACTTATATGTGATTGGCCAGTTTTGGAAAAACTCAGCTGTAGGCACGCCTGCTTAGCTGATGTTGGCAATGTTTAAAATTCCTTTGATAGATATGCATCTGTTGAAAGTGCATGTTTGTGAAATGTTGTCATGGCTTAGTGGTTAAGTACTGTGACTATAGTGCACAGTATCCTGAGTTCGAGCCCTGTCACTGCTTTTTATTTTCCTGCTGGCCAGACCAGACTGGTTAAGGTACAGTAAAGGAGGTGTGAGCGTGTTTAACCAACTTTGCCCAACTTTGCCCGACTTTGCCCAACATTGCTCGACGTTGCCCAACATTGCCCGACGTGCTGGTTAGCATGGTGTGCAGCTACTCGCAAATACGTTGTGGTTGTGCTGGTTAGCATAGTGCACAGCTATGCACAATTGTATTTAAATATGCTCAATAATGGTAAAATGTGCTTAGCAGTGCTTTACATTGCTTAAATAGGGTACTCATGCCTCAGAATGCATAACCATTTCACCTTCATATATATATATATATATAATTCATTCACTACTACATTTAACATTTCAATGCTTTTTACAAAACTTATACATAAAAAATGTCAGGAAATATTTTTGTACACAGATTTCCCACAGAAAATGGAACATGTAGTACTGGGACTCAAACCGGGAATGCCTTCTCTTTGTGTGAAGGCTCTAACCACTACGCTATCTTGCTTAATTTGCATATATTTTTCTTATTAACCTCTTCTGGTGTCTAAGCTGCTAATTGTAACTAAACAATGGGCAAACCCACGCAAACATGCTATATCGGAAGAAAAAATATATAATTCTTTTTATTTTTAATTTTGTCAGTTGTTTAACATATGGGGGAGTGTAGTGTTACATTGTACACATGTGAGCGAACTCGCTCATGTAACTTGAAATTGTGGCGTTTCTTCATTGCAGGGTCGTGGATTTTTGGACTGCTTGGCAGTACAACACGTCCCCTACACTCGTCCACACTCCATGTAAGCTTTAGAGTTGAGGCAGCGTGCTCTCATTAATATGCATGGCGCGCTGCCATCATACTTTACACTGGCGCTTCTGTGTAAGACTAATCTAGTCTTACATAGAAGATTAGTAAATCCGGGGGGTTGTCTTAGCAGGAAAAACTGTTAATGCAGTACAGAGGCAGCTACTGTGCACCAAATCCTTGTCTTCCAAAACAGCATTATACAATTTTACAGAGGAGCACAAACCAAACAGGACAGATCTCAGTATGCTGCTACAGCAACACAGTTATCAAAGACAAATGGACACAAGTACCTATATATATATATATATATATATATATATATATATATATATGTGTGTGTGTGTGTGTGTGTGTGTGTGTATCTATACACACACAGCATAAGCAAAATAGATTAAACTTTTGACATCATCATGCCATCTGTTTAATGCTGCTGCTGATGATGATGTCACACAGATGTAATGACATGTAAGGACAGCCTGCACTGGCATCAGTACAGCCAAACAATGACCTGTAACATGATTGAACAGGAAAAATATGTGAAGCCATTTACAGAAAACAAAGCAAAAATTAAATTAATTTGAGAAATAATATGAATTAATGGGTGATTAGCAAAACACACTTCAATAACGTTATGATTTGATCTTCCTGTTTTGCATTCTAGGATAGACACAGTAGTCCAAAATGTTTAGAGCTACAGCTTTGGAACTGTCTACTGCATCTGATACACACAAACATTCACACACACACACACATAGACATGTGCAAATGCAGACACACAGATTTATATTTTTGTTTTGATGTATGGACTTGCCACATGCAAATGTATGCTTACGTACGGACACACATACAGATGTACACACTCAAACACACTCATACTTACATGCAAATCCATACATATGTGCACAAAAATACACACACACACACACACACACACACACACACACACACGCCATACCTCTCAGCCTCTTGGTGCAAGAAATCAGGACAACGCCTAAAATAATGCAGGACAAAGGCTTGAAAATAAGAACATATTTTAAATATTGTTCTTATAAATTTAGAAAGTTGCTAGAATAATAGGGTTTATGTTAACATGCTTTTTCTGAAGGGCATGAAGTCTGAAACTCAGATGTATGTCATTGTTTAGTAATTTCAGTCCTCAATGATTTGCCAGAAGACCACAACTTTTATGAGAAAAAAAAAAAACAAAAATATGAGGCAATAATCTGGATAGTCTGTGAAAATATGGACAGTTGAGAGGTATGCCACACACACAGACACACACACATATGCATGCATGTGTGTGTAGGTATGTGTATGCTTGTGTATGAGGTAAGTCACAAAATGTAAACATTCTCGCTGACACACACAGTTCTGACCATGATTCTGAGAACCCTGTGCGTATACTATATCCAGTCTCTCTGAAGCCCAAAGAATGTTCTGTTGCTTTCCTCCATTATGTCAGGTGCACACTGTCACCCTGCTTTAAATCCTGATTGGTCCCATAAGCTTCCTATAAGCCCCTCACAGTGTAGCTCATGCTTTCACTTGTCCTCACTGCTCCAATAAATTGAATAGCACAGCATTTTACTGCTCCTTGTGGAATTAATTTCATTCTGTAGCCCACGGAGCACCTCCACAGAGAAACAAGATTCACTTTCTGCATTGTGCACTTATCAGTACCAAACATAAAGTAGCCAATTGTACTTAATTTAGTATTCAGTATATGTGGTGGTCTACGAATCTGACCACTTAGTCAAATTGGAAAACACAGCTGTGCAGCCTCTGTGTTAATGCTTGGCAGACACTAACATGGGAGCTGGATACATATTCAGTCCTGAAGCTGCTTGCAGCTTTGCTGTCTCTGCTGATGCAATTTGTACCACATTCTGGGTGCTGAGTTGCTAACTGCTTTTTCTGCAGAGGCATTGTTTGTTGCAAGCAATTCCAAAATAAAAAGCCCCAGACTATGTTAGTCTTTGAGGTGAACTATAAAAGCTAAGGGTATTGGCTAGCTGTCTGCATCCATTACTTTATATTATATTATTGTGTGAGTAATGAAGAGGTAATCTACCAACCGCATCCTGAGACCGACTGAGCTAACTACGTGACTATTAATTTAAAATCTATCGCTAGCTCATTCTAGTTTAACAGACTCATGCTACTGTAGCACATACCACTTAACAAGGAAAATAAATAGATGCCATGTTCTTTAACTAAGTGGCAGTTTTAAAAGGAATTTGGGATTCTTTCTAAAAGATATAATTGAATCACTTATAAGCTAATTGTTTGCATTCTTGCTTGAATAAAATGATCACATTTTTATACTACTGCTTTTGTTATAATAATGAAATGCTAACGGATGCATCATTACTTATTTTAATTTGAGCATTGCAAATCTTTAGCTTAGCATTCTTTTAACAAGTGAAAGATGAAAGAAGTGTCTGTGAAAAAGAATCACCACATTATAGGCTTCCTAGACGAAAGGAGAAATACCAGTGTTAACGGCAACTCAATACTTAACTGTTCAGCATCTCCTTGTTAGTATACAGACAGTGACTGCCATTCAAAATATAGGAAATCATGGGTTCAATTCCCAGAAAAGAGTCAGCATTTTCCTTCTGTGCTTCAGTTGTTAAAGCAATGCTAGGTTGAGGGTCTGTACTGCATCTGGACGTGTATCTGTAAAAATTGCCATATTGGTGGTTTCCTTGATGAAAAGTGAAATAACTGTCCAGCAACTCCTTATTAGTGTAGAGACAGTGAAAACTAACTAGAATGCAAGTGTCCAGGGTTCGATTTCCAGATGGGGTCAATGTTTTCCTTTTACATTTCAGGTGTTAAAACAATGCTAGATTGAAGATTTATACTATATTTGGATGTGTGAATGTTAGTGATCATGTTACTCATAGCTTCCTAACAGAAAGAAGAAATAACTCTTCTTAAGGGAAAACCACAACTTAACTATTCAGAGATTCTTGTTAACCAGAGGCAGTGACAACCCCATGGAATAAGGGAGGTCCTGGGTTAAATTCCCCAGCAACAGTCAATGTTTTGCTTCATGTTTCAGTTATTTTAACTTTTTGGTTTATCCATCTGGAGTTTCTTAGGTGGCCATCTTGTTAGTCAGCAGCCACTACCTCTTTATGAACAGAAGGTTCAAGTTCAGGATGTGACATAGTCCTTCCAGCAGGCTGCCTTTTGTACTTTCTTAGCATATTCTCACTATGGAAATAAATCAGAGTGTAGATGCAAATTGCTGATGGTAAGCTGTTGATCTGATCAGGCTTATGGATATGAATGACTTTAGGATGATCAATACTGCAATACATAGCACTGGAGAACCAAAAAGCATATCTAAAAATATCCAGGAGGTCATAATAATATGCCAAACCTTTATTCATCACTCTTCATAACAAACAGCCTCACTGATGAAGGTGCGTATACTTCAGCACTGAAACCAGCATGGGTGAGTGATTGTTTTTTATTGTTTACTCACTGAATATTATTGTATCGATGCTTTGGTTTTGTGATGTATATAGAAAATGTTGTTTCAAAATCTACATTTATTTGTAAAGCTGACTGTGTGATATGACATGGGGATGCAGGATTATTTAATGCTGACATTTAACTTTTTAAGTAAGTGCCGACAGCCTACTCAGCTAGTAAGTTTTGCAAGATGTATTTGGGACTACTGGCTTTGCCAGCTTTTGCCCATGGTTTTGGCATAGGTTAGGGTTAATGCTATAGAGTACTACATGCTGCTTGACCTCTATTGCAGTTCTTTGCAGTCACAGTAATGATCTAATGGATGCTGGTAATACATCCACAGTGCATGTGTCATTTCAAATCACTTTAGTGTGTTACATGGTATCACACATTCATTTTTGTTTTCATGTTGTTGAGTAGTGTGTAGATCAGAAGTATAATTTGCAGCTGGAAATTAATTTACATTGTCAAAATAAATTGACTATTTGATGAGACCTTTTTATATATCAAGCAGATGCCTGTCTCCCTTGGCTGCTTACTATGTAAATATATAAATTGTTGTAATTATACATTTAAATTTTGCTAATTCAATGCAGATGTGATAATATTTATGTGAAAAAAAAATACTCTAAGCATTATGACAGCTGTGAATTTGGAGAAAGTGGTGGAAAAGGTAACTTTAGAAGAACTGTCAGCAGAGGGTGGAGTTGATAGATTCATAGGTTTATATGATTATACTGTGCTAATGACCACCAGGCCCTTTATAAGCCTAGTCATAAAACCCAGCCCAGTTGTGTCCCTGTGTATAATTGGCATTTATGAAGAGGGGTTATGTTAGTTAGGAAGTCTATGGAGGTTATGTGGGGGGGTTAGTTCGGGTATTACTGCCTCTGTCTATGATTGCATGGATGTCACTGATCTAGAAATCAAGAAGACAAAAGGTGTTGATTATGATGCTCTGTTTGAAGGATGTTGATTCTACAATGGAAGGCATAATGCATGAATTAAGACATTTACTGAGGTTGTAAGTTCCATATGTAAATGTAGTGGACACAAGTTAATTACTGAAAAAGATTGAAGGAAAAACAGGATGCCAGGTTGCCGTTAAAATAGAAGGCTAGTAAAATTCAGGATTAGGCAGATGTAACATGATCAAACAGTATGCACTGAATAACAGCTGGTTGCACTGGAAAACAATGAAGCAAGCAGACAAAGTTGATTATGGTATGCATTGTCTTGATTTTGTTAAAACAAAGATGGCACTCTGGATGGCATTTAGTTAAATTCCACGAGTACAGAGAATGTTTATAGGTTGCCTTCTTAATGTTGTTAAGATGAAGATATCACTCTGAATGGAAGTCTGGATGGGATTTATGAGTAACCAGTGCCTGGAAGAGAAAAGACATATGGGTTGCTTTTACCACAAACTGGAGAAATAGGGCGAACATGGGATACTTTGGTTCAGTATATTTACTGGAATTAAAAAAAGCATGTATTGTGGCGATTATAACAACCAGGAAAAAATTGAATAGTGGAAGACTGATCTATTTTATAGAGCACAATTTTCAGACACCACAGTTCACCCGAGGTCTCAATTTACTTTAGTAATTAATTGATGTATATGGCAGAATGTTACATATAAACTGACTTTTCTGACAGTTGAAAGGGTATTTTTATGAATGGAAAACATCCAAATTCCAATGCAACAGGCAGATTGTGATTATTGTCAGTATCACTGGGTCATGATATAGAACAGGTGGAGTTTAACAGTCCCGTTAAGACTGGTGATATTTTGAATTCTGTGGAATTAGAAGACTAATGGGATGAACAGTCCACTAATGGAATAAATGGTGCTTATGTTACTTGACTATTGAGGTGTGTCCAAATAAGTTGTATTATTCTACATGACTGACCAGATAATTGTGTTTTGCATTGGCTAACCCACAGAATTACAAAATATTCTAGTTATACTTATGTATGAATCAAGGTCATGACAATGCTTTCAACAATTTGAAAATGGTATGGTAAAAAAATGTGATGGAGTTATTTTTATGGACCTGGATAGAACCACTGTTAAAGTGATTTTTTTTTTTTAATATATGACCTTGAGTTAATGGATTAACTTTTAATAAAGAGACACTTAATTTTAATTAACTATAAAGATCATATGTAATTTCTTATGTAAAGATTATTTGTGTATTTTGTATAACACTGTAACCTGTCTAGCTAAAGTAAGTTGAACATGAATATTTTATGAAGATGGCTGGCATATTAACTTTAATTGGATTAATAACAGTTGATCAGATTGATGAAACATTTAAACACGATTGATGCCAGCATGTTATTCAATTAATTTACAGAAAACCTAAGCCTATTAAATGCCTAAAATATTGAAACACAAAAGATAACACAGAAAACCAAACAGTTTCCTTTTGCAGTCTGTTAATACAACCCTACCACTGACTTCGGACATGAATTGTCTAAATAGTGGTAGTGTTATGGAAAGTTTTTTCTAAGGCTAAGTATTGGTTTTAGGTTATTGGCAAGGATGGGGTTTGAATTAACATGTATTAGTAAGGTTTAATTGTAGGCAGAGTGAGGGAAATTACAAGTAGACAATTAAAGGAATGGACTGAAGAAATGAGAGTGTGCAATATATAAAGCAGTCAAATAATAACCGGACTATGAAGCATTATGTGCACTAACAGTAATAGAGATAAGAATGATAACAGGGTATATAAAACTATATTTGATATTGAAGCCTTGTGTATTGGATGGGGCTATAAGAATGATAAGTGCTCAGTGTTTACTTTATCTTGTAAAAGCTGTAGTAGAAGAAGAAGCTCACAAAGGTGTAAAAGAGAAAAAAAAATGAGTGTTCAGAAGAATTTCTACATTACTGAATCAAAGCAAAAAAAATTAATAGTGCATACAAGAAGCTAAGTCTGCCATTAATAAAATAGAAAAAGATGGTACTGTGAAACCAGGGAGCAAAGGGCAACAGAACAAGATTGCCAGTCTGATTGCTGGCAAGAAAAGCTCAGAATTATACACAGTGCTGAATTTAAAGTAGAACAGGTGCAGAATGTAAGATTATGCCCAAGTCAACCTTTAAAGCAGCGGACCTAACAGGCACTATAAAGGAAGCAGTATGTAAATGATTTTTGTATTTTGCCACTCGAGATAAAGCAATTAGGCCAAAGTCTATTGATAGGTGAATATAAAATAAAACATATAAGATCATGTTTAGCACTGAGTAATGAAGTTAATTTGCCTAAAGGTTTAGGTTGTTTGTCTTGGGTGAAGTTGAACGTGCTGAAATGTATTCTCAAGTGCACACAGAGAGTAAATATGTACATAAACTGTTACAAAGTCACACAGATATTTTATATACTATTCAGAGAAGTAGCAATGGTATCATACATGACTATGCTGATTTATGTACAGAATTGGGTAGCTTTCCAGGAGAACAATTGTATTCAAATAACTTCAGAATCTATGGCAGTAATACATGCTGTAGAGAAAGTGCTAGTATCTCTCAGGGGTAGACCTAGCTAAACTGAAGTGAATAGAGAGCCAATGATTCATTAAGAAGTGATCTCAGCTACCTTCTTTTTAGCAGCATATGTAAAGCATGCCAGATAAAGCCGTATGAAGAAAACTGACTATTGTGTATGTTTAAAACTGTAAACTGTGCTAGATATATATAGATTTTCAAAGCTAGCACCTGGTGTACATCAGCAACAGAGGTGTTTCTAAAAGGTATTTTGAATGTAACCAAACCGAAGGCTCAGAAAATTATATCAACATAAGGTATGCTCTGTTAGTGTGAGTAAGACACAAGGAGCACAGCACAAGAGACTGATACAGTTTTGAACTGACTGATACAGTGCAGTTTTAAATGATATAAGAGCAAGTGTAAAACGTATGTGTCAAAAGTCTGAAATGTAGTGGTCATAACCAAACATCAGAGAAAGACTGAAACCAGACTTAGAGAAAGTCAGAGCAAAAGGCAAATGTAAATGCCAGAAAGCAAGTAGGCTCTAATGAGATTTCTGGAAATGATACAATGTGTTGAAAAAAATTGTATGTTATCTGTCTGAGGAAGCTAAGCCTCTTATTAGCAGTAGTGTATGGGTGTGTCACTTTACTCTTTTGTTGAGTATAAAGTGGATGCCATTCCGATTTGTTGAAACCAACTTGAGCAGTGGTATTGATTCTTTCTGGCTGGGATTTTTTTGTTTCCTTCATGAAAGAGGGTCTGTGAAGTTAGTATATTTATGTAAAGGGGTGCAACAGTGAAGTGTGTACATGTGGGAGTGCGTGGAGCTTTTCCCTTGCAAAACACTTCTAAGGGGATTCACTGAGCTGCAAATTTGACTACTTTATTGTGTTTAGCTGAAGGTGCAGTAAGTGTTAACTCAATGAAATTTAGGGGAGTGATATGGGTGTGATAAATTCCATGAACACATTTATAGCTGAAACAGAGCATAAACCCTGGAAAGTATTTTTCACAGAATTTTTGTATGACACCAGTAGAATAACAGAGGATAGTGGGTGTTTTATCCACTGAAATATGACCTGGAAGTGAAATACAAACCAGAGAGGTAACTATGGATAGCAGATGTGTTAAATACATCATATTTAATGGAAAAGAATGAAGATTTGGTAGAAAAAGAGAGATTCTCTGCATGATTACTCAGTTTGCAGTCACAGAAGAAAAAGTAAAACAATTTATTAGATATACTGCTGCTGAATTAGAAATTCAGTTACTAAAATATGTCATAATGAGATGTTGGCCACAGTAGATGTTATAGTTCAGAAAGAACTTTACTCTAATTGTTTTCCTCCAAAAAGGAAATATGTCCAAATCTTAACATTCAGAACTAATAAGATTATTGTACCTAACCAGCTGTAAGTACAGATACTTGACAGAATACACTGGTGCCATCATAGAATAGTACAATGAACAGAAAGAGCTAGAGGCATAATACATTGGTTAGGAATGTCAACGCTGACAGAATAAGAGGTGCAAAATTGCAATGTGTGCAGTCAGTACTATAATAACAATCTGAGAAAAGAATCTTAGCTCACTCTATGCCAGATCAGCTGTGGAGGAGAATGGACATAGATTTGTTACATTTCTAAATATCCTGAAATGATTACTCTGACATGTATGTCAAATGGAAGCCATCAATGCACTGAAGTCTGTATTTTCAAGACAAGGTATTATTGGTATCACTGTATCCAACAACAGTCCACTACATATGAACCTCAATTTCAAATTTCTTAACAAACAGCGAGGATTTAAACACATAACTACACATCTGTGTTAATCATACTTGAATGGACTGAAGGAAAGAACAGAAAACAAATGAGAATCTGATGAAAAGGAGCACTAACAAAAGACATAAGGCTGGATTCATGAATGGCTAATTTCCACTCTGCTATTGTGTGCACATTGTCGCATGATGTGCACACGATAGTGCACTATTTTGTATTTACTAAACAGCTCTACACATTCTGTAGAGCCACTGAACAAAGGTAAACAGCAAAGTATGCTAATGAAAGCTTAAGCAGCTGAATTATATATCAATTGACCAGTCCAAGATGGCGGAGACATTCAGGAAGCTACAAACTAACCATGTAGCAATTGTGTAACTCTTTGCCATGAACTGCAAAACTATTGCAATACAGCCACCCTCACATTTAGAAAGAAAAAAAAAACAGTGTTAGGGGCTGCTGCTGCTCTCTTGCATGTGTGTATACAATAGGCTTAAATCCATGCTTCTGCTGCTGCTAATGATAGATCTCATCCAAGGAAAAGAAGAGTGTTCATATCCCATTTAACATATCATGGACTGCATGATATTGAAAAAGTACAGTTACAGGGTTGATAGCGAAACACTGCAGGAGCTTTGCAACCTATGCCGCCCCCACCTCGGACCCAGGGAAATCAAGGAGAACCAACACCAGTGGAAAATAAGGTATGTGTAGTATTAAGCATATTACCTACTGGTACACTCCAGATACCCACAGGGGATATACTAAGAGTGTCACAGTCCTCATCCTTCAGAATATTGCACCAGTGTCTTAATGTTATGCTACAACATACAAGGGAGCACATCTATTTTCCACACACACCAGAGGAGACAGCAAGAACAATGCAGAAATGTTATACTGTAGCATGCTTCCCTGAAGTCTTGGGGGCTATAGAGTACAATCTTATAGAAATGAAAGACCCACCTGGTGAACAGGGAAGGACATACATGAACAGGAAGGGGATCCACTCAATCAACTGCCAGGTTGTCTGTAATACCTGATGGATCATCGTCAATGTGTATGCAGGCAACCCAAGTGGTTACCATGACTCACACATATGGTACACCTTACAGCTGTACACAAGGTTTGCTAGGGGGAGATGTTCCACAAGGCCATCTACTGGGTGATGCAGGTTATGTGCTGGAACCATGGCTCTTGAAACCATACCTCTCAAACTCTTAGTGCTAGAAATCTGGACAAAGCTTGATAAAATGGGGGGACAAAGGCCCAAACATAGGGACATATTTTAAATATTGCTCTTATAAACTTAGAAAGTTGCTAGAGTAAAATAATTTGTTTTAACATAAATTTTCTGAAGGATTTGAGGTTGGAAACTCAATGTATGTCATTATTTAGTGACTTCAGTCCTCACATCATCCCAGTAATTTCTCAGAAAACCACAAATTTTATGAGGAACAGGTAAAAAATATGAGCCAAAAATCTGGGCGTTCTGCAAAAATCTGTACAGTTGGGAGGTATGCTTGACACCCCTCATAAATGTACACACATCTACTAAGGAAAGATGCAACAAAGCCCATGATCAAACTAGAAACATCATAGAGAGTGTGTTTGGCATGCTAAAGTCATGGTTCTGCTGTCTAGACACATCGGGGGGTACTATGCAGTATGACCAAGGCATCTGTACAGAAATGTTCACAGCCTGTGCCATGTTGCACAATATCATCCTGAGGAAACAGCTGCAACAGGGACAGCAAGGGCTGGAACCATACAATCCTAGACCACAGGCAAGGCCAGTACCTCCAGCACATACAGATGAGGATCTGAAGGAGAATCTCCAGCTGCAGAGGTAACTGGCAGATGTAGGCATGCACAACATGTTCTTGCTCTGGCTAACAGGCAAAGGATAGCACACATGCTCACCACTTAAGACTCAAAGTTTAGTACACATACTCAGCAACTAAAAGACAAAGGACAGCACACACAGTCACCAGTGAAAGAAAACACATAACAAACTAAGCACATGCAAATATTAAAAGTGATGCCATCCAATATCCACAGACTTTAACGTTACTTACACATGTAATGGCTGTGTATGGATAGCATCAGATATGACAACCCCAAAGCACATAACTCATAACTGCAGTAATGTCAAGGTAAGTGTAGAACCTATAGTATACAAACAAATGTATAAGAAGATAAACTACCTGCATACTGTCAGACTCTTACCTATCCACTGTGTGTATCATATATATATATATATATATATATATATATATATATATATATATATATATATATACACACATACACACACACACACACACACATATATATATATATATATATATATATATATATATATATATATATACATATAGATATATATATATATATATATATATATATATATATATATACACAACCCTAAGTAAAACCCAAGTGAACAAAGGCCATGGCACAGTCATCATCATTTGCACAGGGTAGGGTTGGGGTGCAGTAAACCAAGAGTGAAACCGAAGTAGTGAGCATGTGTGAGTAAGAAACACAGAACATCTGTAAGAGGGACACGAAAAGGAGATATAGATCAACATTAAGTTTTTTTCCTTGCATGTGTGTGGTTCAGTATGTGCAGGTTTATGAAATGTGTGTATGTCTCTGCATGAACACAGTCAAGCTCTGTGCTAGCACAACTATTTATTTTATTTATTTATGTATTTATGTATGTATTTATTTATTTATTTATTGACATTTGATTACCAGGAAAGTCTGACTAGGTAGAAGCCCATTTTCAGTGGAAGCCCCGGGAGAAAAGCTACAAATTATTACAAAACATTTTAAGAACAATAATTTTACAATCTTCAAAAATAAAAATAAAATGTCTGCAGTTTAGATAATTGTATGAAATTAGACATAATTATAACAAATTAGATATAATAGACATAATATAAAAATATTGGGACAGGTATGAGCCATACATGTTAGAGTTGTCTGTTCAATGTCATGCTCCTGACCATGAAAACTCCCTGGTTCAAAGTTCAGGTGCTACCTGAATGTGACTGATGTTTGCTGAACAAGCTGTCTTCACAACTATGTCCAGCACCATGACCTAATGGCCTACCATGTGTGGGTGTGGACACCTCAATCACTGACGGAACAGTGGAAGTACTGCCACTATGGGAATGGGATCTGGCAAATTGGCTAATACCAGAGGATGTTGTGTCTTTGCAGACATGTGGATGCTAGCCCTCCCCCAGCAGACATTCCATCACAGACACTACCTAATCTGGTGTATCACTCATCCTATTCAATGAGTCACCCATACAGTTGAGGCAGTCATACAATAACAAATGATAACATAATACTGTGATGTAACCATGCTAATTTGGAAAACACAGCAATAAGTCACATATGTACTGCATACCAGCATTATTTTTTTAAACTGCATGCATATCAAAATTGTTTTTTTTCATTGCATATTGAAATACATTCAAAATATGAACATGCAAGCAGGTTGTTAAGAGGACAAACATTACTTATGAAACAGTAAAGTAATCTGTAGTACAATATCCTACAAACAAGTAACTAGCAGTAATTGCCTGTCTCTATGTAATCAGTCTCCCCTCCTTCCACTCCCATAACTACACCATTACAATTCTTTAGTGTAGAGTCAGCCTTCTGAGCACTGTGGATATGCAAATGAGGTGTGAAATCATTAGCATTCCTGAATACCCAAAACATAAATAAAATCAGGTAGTAAAAGGGATGTAAACATGGTATAAGTAGCTACACTTTTGTGTGCACATGCCCTAGGACTTCAGGAAGGATCAATGACAATTGTAAGCTGCTAATGGCTTGGAAGTGTTACAGATTGATCTGACTACAATAACAAGCAATACTGTAGTGACTCTTCTCTCTGAAGTGTTTGTATCATGCAGAGTAGACTTAAAATAAAAAAAAAGTGTAAGCACCTTGAGAGGTATAAGACCTTAACAACATTGATATCCTTGACCTAACAGCACATTGTCTATCCCCTGCTTACAATCTGTCTGAAATGCTGACCAGCTATATTATACATTGAAATAAAGATGCAAATAAATGGCCATGGCATTGTACTTCTGTAGTTAAACTGAGAGGAGGGGAAGATACTCAGAAAATAAAGAGAAGAAATAGCTAGCAGTGTTGGCAACCTAACATTAATATGGTGTTGGCTATTACTAGCATAAAGTATTTGTCAATATCACATTGATCTAGACATACTCAAGCACATAAGAAAGGAACAAAGAGGGATAAGAAACATAACAAGAGTATATGTTATTGTACTGATTTGAGGGTTCAATTCCAGATAGTGTGCTGACTGACAGAGTTAATGCATATTTCCTGGGCATATGATCAGCTTGTGTTTTGTTGTGCAGAATAAACCTGTTATATATGTTCTTTTGCCTGTGTAATGGCATCACTGCTTAGCTCACAGGTGAAGAACAGAGTGAACAATTTCATTCCTATAATCTCCATTATTACAAACACTTTTGTCACCAAAGAGCGGTATTTCTAATGAGTGAATGATGGCCACATGCTGTATAACTGTTTCTGTGGCAGAAGCTGTAAATGCCCTGACTTTGGCCCTTTAACAGAGTTACTCTGGTGTTCAAATCAATACAGTGTGAAGGGAGTGCAGAAAGTCTTACTCCAGATGTATGACTTATTTTCATGAAACATTTTTATGCTTTTTTTCCTGTTTCTTGACTTGGGCAGTTCCTTGCTGCTGAGCAGCATGCAATCAAGCTGACCTGCTTAAGGAATAAAGTGAAACATTTTATTTGAAAAAGCCTTCAGTAGTGTAAATAGGCTTACCAGCAATGAGCAAATGTCAGCACTCTGGACAATGAACTAACTTTAGAGATAGAACACAGCTGATAGAAGGTTCAAATGCAGACAATTATTATTATTATTATTATTATTATTATTATTATTATTATTATTACAAAGGCTGTCAGAATGCAATTTCTAATACCACTTTGATTAGGAATGTAACACTACATACAAATGGCTATCATAATTAGGTTTCTTGCAAGAAATATCTCATTAATTATTTGATAAATATTTTTTTCTAAGTAACATATCCCGTAAATTATTTAGTTATGAAACACAGTTGAATGTATGTGTGTGTGATTGTTTAAGAAGAATAATTATGATAATGAATTAAAATGCACTTGCATATCTATGAATATCTATAATGGGTGGAATACTTAAGCTAAAATCATCTTACTTCTCCCATAGCCCAACTCTGTGTTTATGACAGCATGTGTAGTGAAATATGTATGTATCATACCCCAACCTGTATTAATCAGCTCATGATTGTCTATCCACCTAACTTACATTTAGAAACAGTAATACTGCCTACTTCAAGAGAATGCAGTTCACAGGACTTCCAATAAGTCAGACACATACAGGCCTATCTGAAGTATAGACCCATTCGTACTGCATGCAGTTTATCTGTATTGAATAGGGTTGAAATGGAGTCTTCCTGTATCATTGGAAATAATTACCTTGATTACATTTTATGCCTTATTTCTTCCTTAGGCTTGATTCCCACATTGGTCAACTAACTTCTTACAGTGTGTAATTCCAGAAAGAAAGTGTGAATAGGTTGTGCATCACAAATGGCAAATCTCATTGCCATGTTTCACACCTTCATTGCTATTTGATAAACTACTTTTTTCTTGGCTTGCAAATGCCTATCTGTGTTTTCAAATGTGCAAATGCAGTTGGCATAGTTGTGTGCGTTTGTACACTAGCTGTTTAATGCTAGATTGCAATTTGGCCCCAGTTCAGAATCAGAGTTGTTGCTTGACTTCTGCAGGCATGGCTGGTGCGGGAGTTGATGGTGCTGAATTTAGAGCACAGAGGTGGTTTGTTGAGGAGTCCATGATTTTTGTGGCACTCCTCGTGAAATGCTGCAGTCATAGGATCCTGCAAGGGGGCTATACTGGGTCTCACTATAAGACAGAGGCTTGGAACAGATTAGTCAAGGCTGGCTCCTGTGCAATTGCCATCCCACACACTGGAGAGGACTGTCATCACCAATATAGTGACCTGAAACGGCACAAGAAGGACCTCCTTAGCTGATGAGAGGATGAGTTTAGAACTGCTGACATCCCTCAATTGTGTAAGTATCCTGGCCCATCTGACCCAGCCAAGACTGTTATACAATATGCTTTCATGTCTCTTCTTCTCTTATTCTGTATTGTGCAGCTGCTGAAGACATTGCAGTGAATGGGGAGGCACACCAACAGGTCAACTCACCTCAGAGAGGCACAGGGTACATACGTATCGGGTCTTACTGTAAGCCTAATAACTATTGTAATTGTAATATGGCAGTACTGTTATAAATGGTTGTATTTATGATATTAAAGCAGTACAGTTGATTAATGGTACAACAGAGTAAGACCTTCCCATCATAACTGGATATGGCAAAGGTGTATAGACTGTATAATCATAATTATAGTTTTCTGAAATTATATAATCATGCGATATACAGCAGATTTAATTCTCTCTCTTTTTTTGTCTTACCCCACCCCTTCGCTCTCTCATTTTTTTTTTTTTATTTTGGGGGATATTTTGAATGCCTAAAAATTTTCTGTGGTCATACATTTTTGCTTACAAAAACTGACATGCAACACAGAGAGGTACACCGACCATTGCAGATCAGCCTGCCATCCCTACACAGATTGCAGCATTGATATCCAGCACTTTAGGGTCCCAAGCTGTCAGTGCTACCTCCACAAACCCTGCCCTACTTGCCCCATCTGCATTAGGTAGCTGTGCTCCAGTAGTTGGTGCACTGGTACCCTCCAGGAGTAGCGTTGGTGGAGGTGGAGATTTTGTCACCCACCTAGAGCTGACAAGGCTGGTGGGGGTATAATGGAAAGGGGCCTCAGTGCTTAATTTGGACATGTAGAAAAGGTGCTTCATCACATTACCAAGATGTTGCCACATTGAGTACTGACACAGGAAACTGAGACAGGAAACAGTGATAATAGTTCTGAGGCTGATGACTCAATTCTCACTGTTCCCAATGTTTTCAAGCTTGATGTGGATTCACCTCTGCTGTCCCCTACCTATCCCCAATCATGGTGTCCCCAATGCTTTGTGTCCATTAGCATCCTTGCCCATCTAGTTTGTCCTGTATGTCTGCACCTGCTTCCTCATCTAATGTTCCTACCTGACCCTCACATTCCTGAGCTCCTTCCTCAACATTCCTCTCTCTTTGAAAGAAAAATAAGT
The DNA here is from genome assembly GCF_019279795.1 of Protopterus annectens. Taxonomy (NCBI): domain Eukaryota; kingdom Metazoa; phylum Chordata; order Ceratodontiformes; family Protopteridae; genus Protopterus; species Protopterus annectens. Next base: position 24,033,448 of record NC_056740.1, on the reverse strand, counting down.
AAAGAAATGGACACCTGTCTCACAAAAAATAATGACCTATCCATCGCTCTCCACATCACATATGTGTATGCTTGACACACTTGATCTGGTACAATTAGCTGTACAACATTATTCTGTTATTGTCACCTACCTTTGGTGTGGTGACAGTCCAATTTCAGAAAATTCTGTCTGCATTTCTACATTTATGTTATGAAGAAGTGGATAGCTATGATTTTCTCTCACCACCTTCCTCCAAATTCCTCTATTCTTTCACCTGTGTCCATCAGTCTGCTTGCTCCCCCTCATTACACCACTTTTCTGTCAACCCCACTTTCACATATTTATTCTGGTCAAAAAATAGAATCATACACAACACACATGGCCAGAAATGGCTCATAAGAAAGTCTTCACTTCTTGTCCTCAGCCTTTGCCCAAAGTTTGGCATTGCACACCAATGCAGAGTAACAGAAAATAGCAATTCTTGCCTTAAGGGAAAACCTGGTCAGTTGTTGCTGTCACTCAAAGTAGTCTGGCTCGCCTAACACAATGGTGTTTAATAATACTGATCTATCAGAATACAGAGTAAAGTAAGAGTACAGGAAATCATTGGCAACAGTTACTCCAACAGTTCTTTGACTATTGGATGCAGTCAAGTGCAACATCCTCTGTGGGGTGTTGACATAAATCAGTTGTCTGTAGATTCATTTTTGACCATATCATCAAGGGTTCGATTCCAGATGTATATCACAGTATTTTATACTCTGATGTTGTGTGTCTATAATATGTTTCATGATGCATATCTTACTTTTTATCCAGTTAAGCATTTGTCAACACATCCATGACCACAAGGATGGTTTAGTAAACACCCTTACTCTACTCATGCCTTCATCTGTTTTGCCTGTCCCACATCTTCTTGATCCCCAGAGCCATCACTTACTGATGCAGAGCATGACTGATGAATACCGAGGACACCCCATAAAGATGTGCATTAAGGACCCATAACATCACCCTTTCATGTGTGTCTGTATATCTGTGTCTGTCTTCACCCCTTCTCTCTCTCACCCTTTGTACCGTTGACTATTCATTAGGCTGATGGGTATAAATGGTATGTTATGGCCATTACTTTGCTGAGGAACATCTTCCATTGCTTGAATAGGTTATCATTGTCCCTTCAAAGCTGTGATTCTGACATATGTGAAGTAGGATTTCCTTGGTGTGGTATAGAGATAATAAACAAATCTGTAAACTTAAAATTTTCATCTTGACAACAGTTCAAATCCAGCATTAGGTGAAACTCTTACTGCATGATTTTTTATGTGTCTTTCCTGTGAATGAGTTGACTATGTAGCTGTCTTAGCCCCTTCTCTTTGGTCAGTTGTAGTCCTCAACATTTTTGCAGGGTCTGGAAAGGAGCAGCTGTAGTATGTGATGCTAAATGGCCTTTCAGGTTTTATTGCAAGATGCAGTGAGTGTCTGCCTTGCACCGCATTGTACACCCAATTAACTTGGGGTTTCTCTTGAAGCATTTCATGTATGTAGTAGGGATAAAAGATTATTTCAGTAGCTATTACTCTTGCAGTTTGGCCAGGCAACATATTTAAAACAGTCATTCCCAGGTATTCTTAAAGTCATGATAAAATGTTATTATAATAATCACATTCTGACTCTGTTTGTAAAATGATCTGCATACTAGAGTTGAACCCTACTTCCGCTCTGGTTTTCATTTATTTGAAAGAGTTTATACCTTGTGTCACAGAGAAAGCTAGGGTGACGTGGATTTTCTCCACTAAGTACTGTCCAGAGTGCTGACGGCCACCCGATGCCACTAAGCCTGTTTGTGCTGTAGAAGGCAAACCAAATTAAAGTTTTTCACTTTTTCCTTCAGCAGAAAACTCTGTTTGCTCACAGCATACCATCGCACAAATGGGGAAGGCAAGCACTGCACTTCAATTTTGAACTGAGCTTTGGAACTTACATGGAAAGGTATAATACAACATGCAGAGCATATATATGTAACATTAAGATAAAACAGATCTGTTGCAAATGTATTCAGAATCACAGCATTTCCTCTCTGATTTTTGTTTGTGCAAAAGTCAGCAGGGAGACCCACTGAACACCCCTAAACACTGATACTTCACAGTCCGAGTTCAACACATTAAAGTATAATCATACAGGCATTAATACTTTTCCGACATCTATGCAAATACGTATCTCAGCATTGTACTTTAGGAAAATATTTGGAACAAAAATAACTATTGCTACTGGATTATATTACTTCATTGCATGGAAATTCTTTAATGTACATGTAAAATGCAGTGAACTGTGTGGTTAACTGACCACTTCATTCTTGACTTTTGGGTCTGAACTCAATAAAGTAGTGTCCTGGAATTAATTTTACACTAGTGCAAATTCCACATCAATGTCAGACTCTTCTCCCAACATCATCTTCTCTGCAACACAATGCTGATGTCATCTTCTATAAAATGCACTCTCACAATATGGACATCAGACTTCTGCAGTGGCACGTGTGTTAAGTACTGTGTCTTCTAGATTGCATAGCTGGATAGGTAGGGGTTTTTAATCTCACAGCAGTCAACATGTGTATGTACAGAGTCGTGTAAATATGACCATGACTCCTGCTGGTTTCAAAAATGTAGTGGCCCTCTGAAGCTTTTACTCTGCAGGGTGAGGTCACATTAGTATCAGATCCTTCTCCCAACATCATCATCTTGGTAGCACAATGTTGATGCCATCCTCTATAAAGTGTAGTCTCACACTATAGAAATCAAATGGCTGTGGGTGAGTTCACAACAGTGTCAGATCCTTCTCCCAACATCATTGTCACAGTAGCATAATGCTGATGTCTCCCTCTATAAAGTGTAGTCTCAAACTATAGAAATCAAATGGCTGTGGTGGAGTTTGCATTAACTATGGTGTCATCTAGCTTGCATAACTAGATAGATAGGGGTAGTAATCTCACAGTAGTCAACTTGGTGTGTGTGTGTGCATATGGAATTGTGCAAATATGACCTAACCTACTGTTGGCCCCAATAAAATAGTAACCTGCAGTTAATTTTATACTGCAATGTGAGTCCACATCAATGTCAGACCCTTCTCCTAACACCATCTTCTCTGCAACACAACTTTTGATGCCTTTTGTCATCCTCTATGTAATGCACTCTCACACTATAGAAGTCAGACTTCTGCAATGGTGCTTTTAAGTACTGTGTTCTCTACACTGTATAAGTACATAAGTAAGGTGTTCTCATCACACAACACTCAGCTTCTGTGTGTGATGATGAGCCCATAGCATCACTGGAAGATTAATTCAACAACTGTGCTCCTTTGACTCTCATTTGTGAGCAACATTTACATTGTCAGATCAATCCCACATCCCCTTTTTCTTCTGTCCATAAATCCATACTGTCTGCAGCACACTGATGAGGTCATCATTTCAATAATGCACTCTCACCTCATTAAAATCAGACCTCCTCTGTGGCATGTGCATATAATACAGTTGTGTGTAGACTGTGACAGTCTTGGAGTTCAAATACAGCAGTAAGACTCTTCTGATCATCTGTGTGATTATAAATGGATGCAGGAGTGACTCACACTTTTTAGTATTGACAGCATTTGCAATTTCACATTGCCGTAGAAGTCATTTTTGCACACACATGTCCTTTGCATGACACAGCTGATGTCATTCTTTCTAAGATGCAGTATGGCTCACATGCAGTCCAACTTCTCTTGTGAGATGTACATATAATGCACTTGTGTGTAGATTGTTTCAGTATACAGGTAGGGAGTTTGAATACAATAATGACTGTCATCTGTGAGCATGTGTTTCATTCTCTTAGTGTCCAGAACAGGCTGCAAATACACATATAAGGTTTATCTATACAGAGTGCTTGTGCTGCGTGATCACTTTTTAGTGGAAACATTAAGGTAATACATAATGGTGATGTCATCCATTGAACTGTATGGTATCACAGTTGTAAAATAAATCTGTAGTTGTGCTTGTGTTTCAGCAAACCTTCATTAGTCTGTGATGTTAGTTATATAGTTCAAATCCCAATGTCACTGCTTACAGTCAGTGCTGTTAACAGTGTTGTCACCCACATATGCTATGTTCATGTGTAGATGCTGTTTCCTGTTACAAGAGTTTATTCTACACTTCCTTTGGAAAGGCTGCACTGAAGACTGAAGATGTCATTTGAATAGAATGTCATTCCATAACAGTTGTAGTGAGATACCTCCTCAGGACTGAGGACATGAGACGATGTAATGTATGCTGTTGCCTAAGTAAGGCCTGTGTTCCAATACACAATTATATCCATATTATACATAATTGCTGTTCTGCCATCACAGTAACAACAGCAGGGGGCTACAGGTGTGTTTGGCTATATCTAACATTTATTTATTTATTTTACATTTGTTCACTGAAAAAACAAAATGAAAACTCCAGTAAAGCTAGAACTTCCACTGAATGACCTCCAAAACCTCTTGTATCAGAGGCTCATGGGATATATGCAAATGACCCATATGAACATCAGGTGTTTCAGCTAATTGGCAATTCCTAATGCCCATGACTTGTTTCATCGATTTTATGGACAATTTCAGGCCAATAAAGCCAAACCCCACTAGCTGTGGATATGCATATTTCGGCCTTGTTATGACCTCATCAGCACAGCACAAGTAGAGTGTTTGACTAAGCATAAGAAACACAGGGCTGTTATACCCAGCTGATGTCCATTATCATTAGGGTCACTGCAAAAATATCCCAAACAACAAACTAAAACAATAAGTGAGAAGGTCTCTGAAAAACCAATTAGTAAAAACAAAATGAAAACTCCAGCAAAGCTGGAACTTCCACTGAATGACCTCCCAAATCTCTTGTACCAGAGGCACATGTGATATATGCAAATGACCCTTATGAACATCAGGTGTTTCAGCTAATTGGCAATTCTGAATGCGCATGACTTGTTTCATGGTTTTAATGGACAATTTTTGGCCAATAATGCCAAAACTCACTAGCTGTGGATATGCATATTTCAGCCTTGTTATGACCTTGTCAGCACAGCACAAGCAGAGTGTTTGACTAGGCATAAGAAACACAGGGCTGTTATACCCAGCTAATGTCCACTATCATTAGGGTCACTGCAAAAATATCCCAAACAACAAGCTAAAACAATAAGTGAGAAGGTCACTGAAAAAGCAATCAGTAAAAACAAAATGAAAACTCCAGCAAAGCTAGAACTTTCACTGAGTGACCTCCCAAACCTCTTGTATTAGAGGCGCATGGGATATATGCAAATGACACTTATGAACCTCAGGTGATTCAGCTAATTGGCAATTCTGAATGCCCATGACTTGCTTCATCATTTTAATGGACAATTTCAGGCCAATAAAGACAAACCCCACTAGCTGTGGATATGCATATTTCGGCCTTGTTATGACCTCATCATCACAGCACAAGCAGAGTGTTTGACTAAGCATAGGAAAAACAGGCTATTATACCCAGCTGATGTCCATTATCATTAGGGTCACTGTAAAAATATCCCAAACAACAAACTAAAACAATAAGTGAAAAGGTCACTGAAAAACCAATCAGTAAAAACAAAATGAAAACTCCAGCAAAGCTAGAACTTCCACTGAGTGACCTCTCAAACCTCTTGTACCAGAGGCACATAAGATATATGCAAATGACCCTTATGAACATCAGGTGTTTCAGCTAATTGGCAATTCTGAATGCCAATTACTTGTTTTGTTGTTTTAATGGACAATTTCAAGCCAATAAAGCCAAACCAAACTAGCTGTGGATATGCACATTTCGGCCTAGGTATAACAGCCCTGTGTTTCTTATGCCTAGTCAAACACTCTGCTTGTACTGTGCTGACGTCATAACAAGGCTGAAATATGCATATCCACAGCTAGTGGGGTTTGGCTTTATTGGCTTGAAATTGTCCATTAATATGATGAAACAAGTCACAGGCATTCAGAGTTGCCAATTAGCTGAAACACCTGATGTTCATAAGGGTCATTTGCATATATCCTATGTGCCTCTGATACAAGAGGTTTGTGTGGTCACTCAGTGGAAGTTCTAGCTTTGCTGGAGTTTTCATTTTGTTTTTACTGATTGTTTTTTTCAGTGACCTTTTCACTTATTGTTTTACATTTGTTCACTGGGAAAGTCTGGATGGACAAAAATTGTTTGTTTTTACAGAAAGTCCAGGGAAAAAAGCTCCACAGTAATTTGATCCATAGTAATCACAATGTATACATATCAAAGTACAATTTGTAATAGTACAAAACATGTTATATCAACAGTACAAAAAAGCATATATCAAACTACAATTTATAACAGTAAAAAATGCAAGAAAGGTTATTGTAAAAGACAGATGACATTTTGAGAATCTAAGTTTTTTTTTGAGTAAAATTCAGAAGAGTAGGTATGTTTTTGTATAATTAAGTGTGGATAACTAATTAAGCATCAGGTAATGTTGTTTGACATACAGCAAAATTTGGTCTAAGTAGTTACAGGGACACATATTCCTTGATTCTTACACACGATGTAATGTTTTCACATAACCACACACATGACAATTGGTGATGGACTTATACCACGGGGCATTCATTGATCTTCTCAATGCTTGAGCAAGTGTTCCAAACCAGAAGTGAGTGACTGTAAGCATTTGTGTCCTTAGCTGTTCTGCAGGAAAGACGTCCTCCACAATTATACTTTGTATGTATAGAGTGGCAGAGAGCTCCCCTATCCATTTTAACAGATAAAAATTATGGTCAAATACAGTACAGCTGATTGAATGACTTAACATAGGTTGAGTTCAACAGCTGTGATAAGAGTTTCACTGTGGTGCATGTGATTAATAGCCATATTATTAGTTGGAAAAGTTGTACAGCTTGATGTTTAATTCTGACATAGAAATTAATTTTGTGTGAACGTACTGACATCACGCAACAACCAGTATATCACATCAGTCTTATCCCTGATATGGTGCATGAACATGTGTGGATGCAGCTTTGGATTTCATGGCAGTAGACATTTGTTTAAACAATGTAATGGTGACAGCGCTACTTTGGCACATGCATTGAGTACTGTGGTGTATGCGAGTGTGCTCCAGTTCTTGGGTGGTATGTGTGCAGACATACAGAAAAACCTTCCTTGACCACAGAACATTGATATAGGATTGATCACAACTGTGTGCACCTGAGCATACTCATGTAATTGCCATCAGTCTGACATGCTGATATGATATTCATTATCAGGGATCCTTTCTGAATTCACACATTAATTTAATTTGTTTGTGACAATGCACATAGTCACCTCCTGGACACAGACTGACAATGCACATTGAACACATTGCATCATAATTTGGTCTTTACATCTGTTCTTATCTGTCTGCACAATAACTGTGTCTGGCCAGAGTGCCTTACATAAGAGAATTACAAATGTCACTCTGCTCCCACATTTGTAACACAACACTCACCTACATATGGACTGCATAACCATTAGAATATTGAAGTGCATAATTTACTTCAAGAATAATCCTACTCATAGAAGTGACAGGCCTATTTCTGTGGTGTACGTAATTAATACTCAAGTCAGTGTTAGTGATGGGATGGGTTCAATTCTTGGAAAAGGAGATTGTGGCTTCTAAGTAATTCCTATTTTCCAAGTTATATTGACAAAAGGCATGCTATGTACATATCCCATAATGTATATACTGGCAAGACTGTTGTCTCAACTAAGCATGTTAATGACTTTCATATGTCATGTAATCCCATGTTACAATGTTAATTTGTGTAACAGTCACATCCTATAATATCATGGCTGCTTTTATTTACCTATATTTGCTCAGGAAGTGTGACCACCATTAATTAGTATAATATACCTATTGCAAAATGATATTATTGCAGAATTGTCTTTGTGATGTACTCATCTTCACATCAATTCACTTACTATAATTTGAACATTTACCCTCCCCTCTTACATATTTCTCTGTACATCTCTTTGGTCTCTGTGTACATTGTCCTTAGTACACTTTCCCAACCTAGTAATCCATCTATTGTAGTTTTCCTTTACGTTTTCCCTACCCTCTTACATACTTCTGTACTAATATGTTTGATTTACGTACACAGTACACTTTCCCAGCCTGCTGCAGCTTGCATTATATGCCCTATATAGTTGTTCTTGCTCTCTGCACGAACATGCTAACAGGTTTTCCCACATACAAACATGTTTGTTTACTGTGTGTGCTTGTACTGCTCAACACATTTTCCTGGCCACCAACAGTGTTGCTGGCCACAAAAACGTGCTTGTATTTGTGTAAGCGTGATGAGCAGCATGCATATGAGATTAGCACTGCTGCTCATCACGCTAACATGTAAACATTGTGCAAGCTTCGCGCAAAGCCTACATGATTGTTCATGAATCCCAGAGATAGTGGTTTTCATCTCACCATTTTGGAATATGGGAATGCCCCATTGAAAGGTTTCAGTCCTTCCATCTCAGTTGATGGTAAAAAGATTAAACAGTAAATTACTTACTGCATCATCTTTCCATGCAAGGGAATCAAGACAAACTTAAAAAAAAAATTCTGAAAAGAAAAAACTGCAATGACAGATACTCCAGGAAACTTTCTTACCTTTGGAATACAAAGTCAGAACTTATGAGAAGTGTTTTGTTACTGAGGTAGCTCAGCCCAGCTGTTATGTTGTCCATTGGAGAGTTAGAAGTTTATACTGGTAGAACAGAAAGCAAATATGTCTAAGCAAAAGGACATTTTGCAATCAGAGACAACCTAAGAGTACAAATGTGTACAAGATACATAAGATACATAACAGAATACATAAGAGAATTCAGACTAAGAGAAGCTATTCAAATTGAACTGTCTCACAGAAGAGAGGCAACTTCAGCTGTCATAAAAAAGATATTTAAGATGACAATGTAAACCCTAAATTCTGAAGCCCCCCCAGTACATTTAGATATCAGTTTCTGTCAGCCAGCCGTATACTAATACACTTCATACAGTTCTAGAAACTACATATTGACCTCTAAAGGCTGAAAAGCTCCAGAAAGTCATATTTAAAATAGGCTTTATAATGTAAATGTGATCAATAATTTGCTACTATAGAAGTAATGGCTAGTGTCTTGAGTGAATATCATTTTATAAATGATTACCTCATAATTAGAATAAATTCATTTTTTTTAAAAAGTTTCAAAGAATATGTTTGTATGAGTTTAAGAAATAGGATCATAGAATTATAGGAGGTTACTAGGCTATTGGCCCTAAGGCCTGTACAAGCATAGCCACATTATACCCTTGCTCCCTTATGGACCAAGATATATAGTCTATGTTTGTGCGTGAATCTAAGATCAGCACTAGTTGCCCCTGTCTAGCAGGGACATAGGTGAAACCCCCAAAGCAAATTCATGGTTTCCCATCCAGTTGAACAGGTTATGCTTAAATATTGTCATTGAGGAGCTCTGTTTTACATGAACTGGGAGTTTATTCCAGAGGAGTGGCAACCTCTGGGAGACATATCTCTCTGTTCAGCATGTCCTGTTAATATTGCAGGTTAGGTTAAAATCTCTAGAGTGAGTGAGTCTTGTCCCATTGGATTTGTGGATATGCAGCAGCTTCATCAAGACAGGGTCTGAGACTGCTCTGTAGGCCAGGAACAAGTCGCCTCTAAGCAGCCTATAAGATACTGAGTAAAGTGATAAGGCCTTCAGTCTGTAAGTGTAGTTCATGTGTTGTAGGCCCTGAATTTTCTTGGTGAGAAACCTCTGTGGTGCCTCCAGTTGCTGCAGATGTCTGGTGAGGTACATACAGAAAGGAGCATTGTACTCTGTTGTTGGTCTGATGTGCGCTGAGTACAGGGGAGTTATAACCTCCTTAGCTTTGGATGCTATACCCTTGCTTATGAGGTGTGCAATATATAAAGCCTTCCTTACTACTTTGGACAGTTGATCAAAATTAAGGCTGTTATCAATTTGCCTTCCTAAATCTCTCACCACTGGGTTTGAGCTAAGGGGGATATTATTAATGTTGTAATTAGCAGGGGGTTCTCCTTTGTCGAAGGGGATGATAACGCATGTTTTGCATTTAGTTTAAGTCTATGTCTTTGACACCAGTCATTTGTCTGTGTTAGCCCATTTTGTAGTATGTTGACGTCTTTGGGGGAACTGATGATTGTACCCAGTTTGCAGTCATCAGCAAACTTGGTTAGCCATAGTCCATCCATTTTTACCTGGAATTCTGAAAAATCAATACCAAATAGTAGGGAGCCTAGCATAGATCCCTATGGAAGCAATGGTAACAGGTCTGCTACTTGAGTTGGCATCCCCGATTTAGACTGTATGTGTTCTGTTTATGAACACTTGGCAACCCATCTAGTGATGTAAGGGTTAATCCCCAGCTGGGTGAGTTTCTCAGCAACGTCTGAATGAGGGATTGTGTCAAAGACCTTGGCTAAGTTGAGATAGGCAGTGTGAAATGTTTTGCCTTCACTGAGGGCCTTGGTGACATTCTCAAAGAATTTCACCAGGTTTAGTAGGTAAGATCTGCCTTTAACAAAGCCAAACTGGGTCGGGTCCAGAGTTTGAAGGTCATCTATATCCTTGTTGATAAGATCCATGATGATTCTCTCTATGACCTTGCAGATAAGGCTGGTTAGGCTTATGGGTCTATAGTTCTTGGGGTTAGTTGAGGGACGCCCTTTATGCAAGGAGATTACAGTGGGACAAAGACAGTGTTTAGGCTGAGACTGAATAGCATGCTCAGCAGATCCTCTAATTCCTGTTTTAGACCATTTAATAGGTAACCTGGGATGTTGTCTGGTCCCACAGAGGCTGTATTTTTGGCCTTGAAGAATGTGGCTATGACCCACTCTCAAGAGATACTAGGCAGAGGACTAGTGATGGGTATTTTATGGGGGTATGATTGGTGGGGAAAGGGTTTAAAGTTTTTGGCAAACCTGTCCGCTAGCAGGTTGGCAATGTTCTCAGGTTCAGTATAAGTGGTACCACCCACAGCTAGTTTGACACAAAGCTGGGCCTTCCCTTTTAGATTTCAGATGTAGCTAAAGTATGCTTTGTGATTTTACCTTAGCTAGGGATATTAATTTAGTTCCGTAATTAGCTTTAGAGGACTTTACAAGATGTCTAATCTGCTTGTTTATGCTTTGGGGGGAGTTATTTCTTTGTTGGGACCATTCCCTCTTGTTTTTTGACAGCAGTTTCTTTCTTTTGTTGTATAACCTATTTGTGCTGGATGTCCACTGGGGTGGCTTATTTTTTGTGAGCATCTTGATTTGATCCATTCTGGTACAGCTGAGTATATACATTTATATAGGTGTTTATACAGGCCATTTGTATACACCTCAATGTAGGGGTTATTGCTGTTAGTGTCGGCAGGGGATCTGAAACTACTGATTCCATTGATCATAGGTTTATAGGTTCATAGATTGGTACTAGGCTATTGGCCCTAGGGCCTATACAAGCCTAGCTATAGCAATTCCCTGGCTATTTCTTCCCACAATATTTACTTCCCTGGACAACTGTCTAGCAGGATGACTGATGTGATCCCTGGGGTAAATTTCCTATCTCCCATCCAGTCATCAAGGTTTCTTTTGAAGAGGGCCAAGGAGGCACTCTGCTTGACATGTATGGGCAGTCTATTCCAGAGTATGGGGAGTCTCTGGGTCAGGAACCTATCCATCCAGCATGTTTTGTTCATTGTGATGACAAGGTTTAGGTCCCTGGAGCATGTGGCTCTGATAGATTGGGATTTCTTTAAGTGTAGCATGTCCAGTAGCTCTGGGTTTGACATGGCCTTGTAAGTTAAGGAGAGATCTCCTCTGAGTAGATGATATGTGACAGAGTATAGCTGCAGTTTTTTTAGTCTGTCAGCATAGGGCATCTGCTTTAGGCCTCTGATTCTTTTAGTGAGGTGTTTCTGTGGCCTTTCCAGTTGTTGCAGATGTCTTGTGAGGTACATACCAAGCTGGGCGTTGTACTCTGATGGGTCTAATGAGGGATGAGTACAGTGGAACAATGACATCCTTTTGTCTGGATGAAAAGCCCTTAGTGATGAGGTGTGCCACATAGAAGGATTTCCTGACTGTTGTCATGATGTGGTTATCGAAGGTGAGACCACTGTCCACCTGTGTTCCTAAGTCTCTTATCACACTTTTGGTGTTTAGTGTACTGCCACCTATGTGGTAAATCATGGGTACATGTTTTTTCCCAAAGGGGATAACTATATACATCTTGGCATTGAGCTTGAGCCCATGGCTCTGGCACCAAGCATCTGTTTCTGTAAGGCCCTTTTGTAGAATATCCACATCATTTGGGGATTCAATAATAGCTCCCAGTTTGTAGTCATCTGCGAATTTTGTTAGCCAGAGTCCCTTAGTGTTGGCCTGTACTTCAGAGAAGTAGATGCCAAATAACAGCGGTTCCAGGACTGAACCCTGAGGTACTCCACTTGTCATTTGTCTGGAGCTGGATTTGGAGTCGGCTGCATTTACAGTGTGGGTTCTGTCAGTAAGCCAGTTGGCAACCCATTGAGTGATGCAGGGATTTATGCTCAGCTTAGTAAGTTTATCTATGATTCCAGAGTGGAGGATGGTGTCAAAGGCCTTGGTGAGGTCCAGATAGGCTGTGTGGACTGCCTGACCCTCATCCACGGCTCTGGAGACTGATTCGAAGAAGTCAATCCAAACTGGGTGGAGTCCAGTGTTTAAAGGTTGCCAATGTCTTTGTTTATAAGTTCCATGATAATATGTTCCATGGCCTTGCAGATCAGGCTTGTCAGACTGATGGGATGGTAGTTCCCAGGATCCAAGGTGGATCCCCCTTTGTGGAGTGGGATAACTGTAGCTGTGTGCCACTCAGTGAGCATGAAGCCTGAGGTGAGGCTATGATTAAACATGACACTTAGGTGAGGTGCCAGTTCATTTTTTAGTTCATGCAGTACACAGCCCGGGATGTCGTCTGGTCTCGTGGATGTGGTATTCTTAGCTTTGGAGAGTGCGTTTTTTACCTGTGTGGCCATGATTAACATAATTTGGCAATCTTTCTGTATTGAGATGGGCCCCTTAGGGGGTGAGAGGGCGGTGAAGTTGGCACTGAATCTATCTGCCAGGATATTGGCAATGTCCTTGGGATCAGCATATTTAATGTCATTCTGTTGTAGCTCAGAGCAGATCTGAGCATTGCCATTTAGATTATTGACATAGCTATAGAATGCCTTGTGGTTGTCTTTGGAGTCTTTGGCAATTTTATTTTCGTAACTAGCTTTGGAGGATTTTAAGAGGGATCTATGCTTCTTACTGAGGCTGATAAGGGAGTTTTTTTTGCATCCTGGAATTTTCCTCTTTTCTGCAACAGTTTCTTCCTTCTCTGTTGTATAGTTTGTTTATGACAGGGGACCACCAGATTGGCTTCCTTTTTTTGGAGGATAGCATCTTGGTTCTATTTTGGATATCATATACACACAAAAAATAAAATAATAAACCACAAAAACATCAAAACGGGTAGAGCTGAAACCTCTTTTACAGCATAAATCTGGTACCTCGGCTATTTGCCTTCAACGGACAATTAGTGCAAAGTGCAATCCACTTAAATACGTTTCAAAAACTCCAGTCACATTCATTTAACCATAATTGACTCCATGCTGTTAGCATTTTATCTCAATTATTACATTATTAAATATTTTTAAATATTTTTTAAAATAAATATTAAGAATATAAAGTTTTAATTTTTTAAGCAATATATAAACCTTAGAATATCTTTATATATATGCAAAATGCCTCAACACATGAACATGTATGCATGTATACCAAATACCTAGCCAGAAAGTTGTCTAGCCGTTATGCAAAACATCCTAACATAAAATATTCTACAAGACTGTGAAGCCAAAATAAATATAATCCTAATACACATAATTCACTTCGAAATTGAGACCCCTGGGTGAAAGTGTCCTATAATTCAATATAAATTTGCTCTCCAACTCCAACAATTTTCTAACTACATTACCACCCCTCTGAAAGGACAGCTGGGCCAGGACAGAATGGAAAAAGCCTGAAGTATTTCCCTGATGAACTTTCAAAAAATGTTCAGCAACCAGGTTTTTTAAATTACCATTACGAACATCCCCAAGATGTTCCAGAACCCTAATTGTTGCAGCCCTTTTCGTCTGCCCTATATGCTACTTGGTTTTAGTACAATTACACCCAATGATATAAACCACAGTGCACAAGAGACAACTAAACCTTCCCCTATACATAAATTTTCTACTATTAATACGTTCTCCCACAAAATTCTTAACATAAGCACACACTTTACAACGACCACACTTGAACATGCCCAAAGAGTCCAAAGGGACCTGACCCTGGGCCATGTTCAAAAGTTCCTTTAAATTAGCATATCGTCCATAAGAAAATTTAACAGAACCAGGAAAAATATAAACATTTCAAAGTTTATATTCTTAATATTTATTTAAAAAAATATTTAAAAATATTTAATAATTGAGATAAAATGCTAACAGCATGGAGTTAATTATGGTTAAATGAATGTGATTGGAGTTTTTGAAAGGTATTTAAGTGGATTGCATTTTGCACTAATTGTCCGTTGAAGATAAATAGCCGAGGTACCAGATTTGTGCAGTAAAAGAGATTTCAGCTCTACCCCTTTTGGTGTTTTTGTGCACTATTTGGGATGACATGATTCATGCACGAGTGGATGCGCTTGTACAGTGCTTTAGTAGTAGTCGAACTTTCAGTTCCTGTCTGAATAGGTGTCATGACGTTTGTCACTTCTGACTTGAGTAGCATGAAGTTGGCCTTGGAGAAGTTTTTTTATGGATGTTTCCTTAATGGGGGGTGGGGGTGAGATGTGGATGTCAAAGGTGATTAGCTTATGGTCAGACCTAACCAACGAGGGAGTGACCACTGGTGTGGAGCATTGATTTCCCATGTTGGTAATGACCAGGTCTAGGATATTGGAGGCCCTGGTGGGACTATGAATTAGTTGACCCAGGGCATTGGAATTTATGAATTCCAAGAACCATTGGGCAAAGGTGCTGGTACATGAGTAGTTTTTCCAGTTAATGGCAGGGTAGTTAAAATCACCCAGTATTAGGGTGTTTGGTTGTATCTTAATATTTTCCAGTATGTTTGGAAAGGTGTAGTGAGAATCTTGGGGCATGGTGGGGGATCTGTAGCAAGCTACAATTTGGATTGCAGTCTTACCTAGTGTTAGTTGCACCTGGAGAATTTCAGATGCATTGTGTTGGGCAACTAGCCTGGAGGTGTGAATATCTTTGGTGAATATGGACACTCCTCCACCTTTAGTGTTTCGGTGGCCAAAAAGTGTGGTAAGAGTTGTAGCCTGGTATTGCAGGGGTGCTCTCTGGAGCCATGAACCAGGTCTCAATTACTGCACAGATATCAATGTTCTCCATTTTTAGGAGTGTCTCCAGACAGTGCATTTTGAGATTTAGACTTCTAGTATTGAGTAGCATTACCTTAAAATTTTGGATACTTGTATCTGTTATGGTGGTAGTTTTGTCCTTTGAGCATTGCCTAAAAAAGGCACTATAGGGGTGGCAAGAGCCTTAGCAAGTAACCTGAATCCCAGGGGTGACAGGTGCAGACCATCTCTGGCAAAGCATTGTGGTTTGTCGATCATGTTGTCCCAGCCAGACAGATACTGGATCCCCTTTGAATGACACCAGAAGATGAGCCAATTGTTGAAGTCAATCATTTTGTCCTTATACTGTGGTATCATTCTGGGTGAAGGCAGGATGCTACTCAGGGCTAGTGTCATACCTGCCTGTGCCACATGATCTGAGAGCTCTTCCATGTCTCTTTTCATTTAGTCCAGGGAAGTACATCTCAAGTCATTCACTCCAACATGGACAATGACAGAGTTGTATTTGTACTTGTTGTGGAGTGACTTGAGTGCATGCGTTATGTGGCAGATCCTGGCACCTGACAGGCAGCTGACTGTAATTTTCTCCTTGTTCAGCCTGGTGAGTGGGACATCAGTGTGTCTGACTACAGAATCACCATTGTCGTGCCTTAGGGGCTGTTGTTGAGTGGCACACTGGTGTTGTGAGCTATGTGATACTTTGGTTGTGATTGGTGTTTGTTTGCATTTCAGCTTTGGAGGTCCTTGTTGCTTGGGCAGGTTAATGTTAAGGGCCTCTGCATATGTGGTTTTAGTGTTGCTATGTGTGGATGTTGGTGGTGAGGGTTTTGAAGGGCTATGTGCTGCTTGAGGTGTAGTGCAGGTATTATCCTTCTCCTCTTGATTGTCTAGCACAATCTTGGCTGGAGAGAGCTTTGCTTCCAGTTTGGCTATGTAACAGCATCTCTCGCAGGTTGTACTGTTGGATGGTAGGAGGAGAGGGTTGTCTATGTACATGAAGCAATTGCTGCATTGCCCCAGTATGCCCAGATTCACCAGGTGGACAGGAGAAATCACCGGAAGCTGACCCTTGGACATGCCAGGTTAGGTGCTTGTTATTTTTTTGTAAAGTATAGAGCTGTTTTCCCTTACCTTGGCAAAGTACTTTACAGTTATAGGCTTAGTGCCTACAATTAAGTTCTCCTTATTAACAAGGAGAGTTAAGTGGTTGTATCAGTTTAAAGCTTCCTAGTGCTTTCCAGCAGGTTTTAGAGAAAGTGCTAGTCACAGGGACTCCAACCAGAAAGAGTCAAGAATCAATGCACTCTGCTCCTACTCTCACCAGAATCAGAATATAAGCACAGATTCAAAGCTGTCACCTATAAAGCAGTTATTAAGCATTCTGGTAATCATCAGTCTCTAGGAAATAATGTAACTGCACTCCTTCTCTCACCAGGAGAAAACAGAAGCACTAATCTCAAGATGACTACTGAGAGGCAGAATGTGGGCTCTCCAATAACTGGTTATCTTGCAGTAGATGCTTAAAGGTAAGATGAAAAAAATGGTTTATCCTAAACACTGCAGTGTGTACTAGAGGAATTTGATGCGAAAGTAGGTAACTTAAGTTTTACCTGTCTAAAAAGTTAAGTTTTAGTGGAGAGTCACTATTTTGAAAACAGCAAGATAAACTGAAAGGGGGTCGTCACTTTTGTATTCTCGTACTATGGAATACAGTAGGATGGCCAATAAATTTAAATAGATGAAGGGGAGTGATTTCACAAAATGATAATGTTGTGCTTACTCACACAAGCCAGTAAAAGCAGAGAGGAAATGAGATATATGGTCAAATTAACATAAGGGGCAGGCAATTAGAAAGCCAGTGGTGTTTAAGAATACAATAGTAACTGGGTGGGAGGGTGGAAAAAATTATTTCTGCCTGGCTCACAAGAGACAGAGCTGTGGTCTCTTTTCAAGTTTTAATATGCGGTTAAAAGCAGAATATAAGTAAAACACAAGGTAAAGAAAAAAATAACAGTATTCAAACCAGAAAAAGGCAATAAAGTAATGCAAAATACAACAAATAAAAATCAAACTAACCTTTCCCTCAACGCAAAGTGTACCAGAGTCTGGGTGAGCCTTTCTGGTGGACTATAGCTTGCTTTGGAGAAATTGTTTAACCTTTTTGCTCCTGAGGGTGGGTCTGGTATGATTGTTATTTTGAAAGAAGCTGATTTATGATCAAACTTTACCAGGGAGGGCCGCACACATGGGGTGGTGCAGCAATACTCCATGTTGGTGAGCACTATGTCAAGGATGTTAGAACCCCTTATGGGGGTTATGGCTATCTGCTCTAGAACATTTGTCTTAACAAAGTCCAAGAACCTTTGGGCATGTACATTTGTGCTCATATATGTTACCCAGCTAAGCTCACCCATGACCAGGGTATTTGGCTGTACTGAAAGTAACTCAAGTAGGTCCAGATATGCTGTGTGGTTTTTGTGGTTCATTGTGGGGGACCTATAGCTAACAATGACATGGAGGGGGACTTTCTTACAGTTAGTTGGACTTGGGGCAACTCTATGGAGCTGTACTGTTTAATCAGTCTAGAGGTGTATATGCCTTTAATGAAGATGGATATTCCACCTCCCTTGTTTTTTTCATGTTCATTGTGTGGTCTGAACATGTGGAAGGCATTGTAGGCCTGCATGGCTGGGGTACTTTCTGAGGCCTTGAACCATGTCTATGTGACTGTGCAGACATCAGCATCTTCCATGGCAAGAAGTGCTCCAAGTCAGTGCTGTTTCTGATTTAGACTTCTAGCATTAAGCAGCGTAACCTTAAGTTTGTTTCTGGAGGATATGTTTACATCAGGAATTTTGTTCTTATGACATTGTCTAAAAAAGGCACCATGGGGGAGGCAAGTACCTTTGCCAGCAGCCTAAAACCTAGAGGTGACATGTGAAGACCATCTCTGGCAAAGCAGCATGGTCTGTTGACCATATCATCCCAGGCTGTCAGATACTAGATACCTCTGGGCTGACACCAGAAGCTAAGCCAATTGTTGAAGTCAATCATTTTTTTTGTTTGTATCGTGGCATCATCCTGGGTGAGTGAAGAATGCTGCTTATAGCGAGGGTTATACCTGCCTAGGACACATAATCTGAGAGCTCCATCATGTCCCTCTTCATATAGTCCAGTGAGGTATGCTTCAAGTCTTTTACTCCAACACGGATGATGACAAAGTTATAACAGTACTTGCTGTTGAGAGACCTGAGTGCATGCATGATTTGGTGGATCCTGGCACCAGACAGGCGGCTAACTTTGACTTTCTCCTTGTCCAGCCTAGTGAGGGGGGCATCTATCTTTCTCACTGTGAAGTTGCCTATGACCAAGACATTTGGTTTAAATATGTTCTGCCTTAGGGGCTTATTGGGTGAGACACTGATGCGTGTGTTATTATGTGTAGTGGGTGCTGTTGGGACTGTATTGCATGCAGAAGGTTTGAGCTTGAGAGGTCTTTGATCTTTTGGTATATTTTTAGTGAGTACATCAGAGTATATGAGTTTATGTGTTGTGTGTTTGGCATGTGTGAGAGGTGGAGTGTAGATGCTGACAACCTGCTTGGTATTTGGTTTGTTGTTAAGTGAGAGAGAGAGAGAGAGAGAGAGAGAGAGAGAGAGCATTGATTCCAGATTCATGGTATAGATACATCTCTCACATGTTGTATTTGCATGTTTTAGGAGCAGTAGGTTGTCTGTATACATAAGGCAATTGCTACATTTACTCAGGATGCCCATGTCAATCAGGCTGGCTAGAGAAATGGTGGGAAACTGACCTTCCATTATGCCAGGTGTATTTTTGTAATAAGTGGTGGAGGGTGGGCTAGATGGACTAGTTTCTGTTGTAGAACTAGCAAAATCAGCTAATCTGTGGGAAGTTTAGAAGTAGAAACCTGCCCCAACACCTCAAAATTTGCAGCTGGGTTGCTCTCTGGGCAGTAGTGTGCAACTGCATTGTGCTCCAAGAAGCAGGGAAGTTTAGGAGGGTTCCCTAACAGTTATCTAGTGAAAATTTGCTAGATTTAGTACTTCTCAATATTACTTGTCAAACGATCTCTTTGTGGACCTTGGCAGTCATAGCAGAGCTGTAGCAGAGGAATTTGGCATCCCTGACAGCACATTCATGCGACACCCACTATGAGAAACTGCAGTTGCAGGGACAGATTGTAAAATGTCATACTGATTTACTTTTTACTGTAGCAGTGATCTATAATGTAGCAATTTAATAATCCACTGCTACCTTGAAAAAAAAAACAGTTTGACAACTTACCAGCTGTCAAAATGTTTGGTCAATCATACAGTTTGGCCCCTGGAGTATCCACATCTCTGCCCACCCTTCGTACAGCTCTGAATCACAGTAAAATGTTATGGATGCTATTATTGCATCTGTGCCATCTGTCAATATCCTTATAAACATTATAAATATTTAATAAGAATTTTATGTAAGGAAACATCTGTGATTTGCCTGTCGATGTGCAAGACTCGACTTTATTCTACTTCATATTCATTTCAGCATGTTGCAGTCTCTATTTTTCATTCATGGATTGCCACACACATTTTGATGTTTCATTAATCTTTTACTTAAATTATAAAATGTTACCCCTTGGTATTATATTTTATGTTTTTACATTCAAATCACACTGTAATTTTATGGTCAAAGGTGTTTTTCTTTTTCCTTTTTTTTTTTGTTTTGTTTTGTTGCATTACATTTCTACATAGCTAAATGTTTTCACCACTTGTATTTTATTATTGTATACAAATTAATGAAATGGTTGTTCAGAAATAAAAAATTGAAATATTCCAATAATATAAACATTAATTTTAAGTGTGTTTAATCTACTAAATTTTAATAAATATTTTTCTGAATGCACAGTGTTATAAAGGCGTGTTAACCATTACATAACAGAATTGTACAAAGATAGGCAATTAATATACCAAAACTGTTGTTGGACATACAGTTCAAGAGCAATTATAAACTGATAATTTACTGTCACAAAGAAGTTCAGCAGCTTACTGAAATGCAAATCTATATGGCTAGCAAAACATGAACTATTATATCCTCTGTTTTTCCATCCTACTAATGATTGAAACTCAGACAATTTGTGATCAGAAAGTATAATTTATACTACAAAGTAACAAAATGGCGTATTCAGAAACACTTTGTGCTTCTTTGAAATGCTAAGTACAGTGAGACATTTTTTTCACTTAAGTTCTTGGAATGTGGCTGAAATGCCTAGCTATACATATAAATGCACAAGAGGCTATTCAAAAAACATTGTCACAATAGCATAATTAGTGTTTCACTTGTGCGCTCTAGTAGTGCTATGATGATGTTAAGCAATTCATGGACATGCAAGAGGTGCTTGGAGCAAAAGCTCATTGGTGGCATATTTGCATGTCTGTGAATTGAACACAGCACTCTTAGCAATCACACTAATTTTCCCCAACTGACATATTAACTCTGTTGCACAGGCACCTACAGACAGACACACACACATACATACCCACATACACACAAACACATATAAAGACAACCTCAGTCATGCCCTACACACACACACACACACACACACACACACACACACACACACACACACACACACACACACACACACACACACACACACACACCAATCATTCCCCTATACACACACATGCACACTGTCTTGCAATAATTACCTGCTGTGGCCATAGGCAGCAGTGGGTGCAGTCCATAAAAGAGACACTGTACATTCCCATTGTTTCACTTAGAAATGGTATGATAGAACTTGACTTTGAATCACAGTACCACTTGATCCTGGTGAAAGCATTAGCCCTGCCCCCCCTCTTGACTGCTGCACTTGCATGTAATGATGCTACTTGTGGCTGCATACTTCTGTAGTGCTACAGTGGTTCTGAATCAGAAACGCTTATCACATTGCATAAACCTGCTTTACACTCTATCTCTCTCTCTTTCTCTCTCTCTCTCTCTCTATATATATATATATATGTGTGTGTGTGTGTGTGTGTGTGTGTGAATACCCCCTCCCACCAAGTATTTTGGATACAGAAATAGTTCCATGCCATGAAATAAAGTGAATAAAAACACACTAGCTGACAACAGATAGGACGCCACAGAAGTTGTAAGCATCTTTGAATACTGCACAAATCTTTACTAAACATTTTCTTTAACTGTACATTAAATAGCAGCTATAATATCAAATAGTGACATGACTAAACCAGGTGCAATTGCACTAAATTGATATTCTTATGTATGTAGGCAAATGCATGTGCATTATATTGCTGTATTGACCAACATTTGGATCAATTAACAATTATAATTTAAAACCAATAACCTGAAATAATACACTGAAAATAAATGTAAAAAGATAAATTGATTTCTTAGAAACACAAAATGTAAAAACAAAAAGATGAAAATATAGCAAAGAAAGTAAAAAAAATGATAAGCAATAAGTGTTCATCTGCAGTTTAAATATTATGTAAATTAAAAAAAACAGGACATAAAACAACTTAAAGTTAGTAAAATTTATGAAAGCAAAAAAATAAATAAAACAGAACAAGAAGCAGCAACCCCTCCCAATTTTTAAGAGTGGAAAACAAAAGAAAATAAAACAAAACAATGAAAATACATGCTTAATCATCAAATCCAAAATGTAATAGCAAAACACATCATATAATAGCAGTAAACTGTTCTTCTATGTGGATATTGCTGTTTACCCACAGTCAGCATTATTTAATTACTTGGACTGTGTTCTGGTGACTAAACAATGCCAACCATGACAAAAGAGAGAGAACTACCTGCATCCAAATATGATTTATTTTTATGTAATACATGAATAGGATGTAGGTTAGGATGAGGTATACTTCAGTAAGTGTTTGGTTACCCTCATAACAAACTCTAACAGTCATCAATATGTCACAGTCAAACCTTAGGGATGACCTTACAGTATTGTAGTATAAAGAGATATCAGCCCATTTATGACACATGAGACTAGTGGCCTGGCTGCTCATGCATTCAGCCAGGAAAAAGAGAGACTGATGAGGCTCATGTATTCTCACCTGCCTCTTGAAAGAATAGTATGAGAGCATATTCTATGCTGTGCCTTATGCCGTGGTTCCTAGTGGAGGCTGTAAATCAATCGATGGTTACATAACTCCCTGAGGTGGTAAATGCCCTCATATTGTCCATGGGCATGGCCACTCTTGAACAGTGTCCAGCATTCAGTATATTTATAGGCAGAAACACAAAGAGAAAAATCACTGCGATTAGTATTGCTGGCTCTGTGAACTCTGGGTTTCTTTTCGGGTTTTACCCTGCTATAAAAATAATCCACTATACCTTTTTGGGGACTGGTAGCTCCAATTGTTTTTGGGTCAATTGAAGAGGGAGATCTAGAAATCAAGGAGAAGTGAAAAGCTCAACAGCAGATGTTCCAGTTGTCAAAAAGCAAATACAAACAAAACAAGTACTGTCGCATAATTTGTGGTCTTATGCGCTTACACATTAGAGTTATCCAGTAAGGTCAATTAGTCATCCATAATAGAACAAGGACTGAAGCACTTCCCTAACTGCTGTCTTTCTTGCATCAAAAATAACTCAGCTTTTTAATCGGCACAGTCATGCTAGATTGCTGTTCATTGTCTCTACTATATCATTTCCATGGCTGGAGAAGATTATGGACTGCTGCAAATGGAAGTCTATGTTTTTAAAAGCTAGAATAACCTCAAATTTAAGACATATTATAGTTCAAAGTTAGAGTTTGAAAGAGTAATGTGGACTTATGTGATACCTACAAAACATTTTGATGTTATCTTTGTTGGGATTTAGAACAATTACCAAGGCATTTAGCTAAGTACTCCCCTTATTGAACGCCTATACAATAGTCTCTCTATGGTCCACCTTAAAGGATCTTGTATAAAGTAAGATAGTGTCATCTGCATTCTTCAGTAGGAAAATCTTGTCACATTGTTAAACAATGGGATCAACAGTGGCCTAAGCAGTAAGTAAGTCGTCTGACACTCAAAGAAGCACACCCTTTGGATGTCAATAGTGTGTCTTTCTATTTGATTCTAATTGGCCCATCATTTGGACTTAGATCTCACAGAGCTCAGCACAGTTAAGTAATTCATGGAGGCTAAAGCTTTTGCTAGAGTTGGGAAGATTGCTTTTCTGACACTTCTGTCATCTAAGTTTGACTGAACCAGGTCAGACATTTTGACATAGAGCATGCCATTTTCAAAGACACATGAGAATTCAAGCTTGGCATCATCCAATAAATTATGCTGATCAAGATGAGCTGTTAGTTGTTTAACCACTGTTTTTTTTAGATCTTTTCCTGGGATTCAGAGATTCTCTCCTCCTGTGTTAATTAGCTAACAGTGGTTGGTCAATTAGCATGATGGCAAGAATCTCCAATTCAGAGAAAAGGTATAATGCATAGAAAACACCTCATTAACAGCTAATTATCATGTGTCTTAATTAAGCATTGCATTGTCAGGCTTGACTATACTGGACTTCTCCCTGCTAAGCCATGTATTGTGGTGGCATATGTAGCCTCCCACTTGAAATCATATATACATGCACACTCCCACACATTCTACCCCATGCAATTAAGGTTTCCGCATTGCAGTAAGCCTTTCTGAA
The DNA here is from genome assembly GCF_019279795.1 of Protopterus annectens. NCBI lineage: Eukaryota > Metazoa > Chordata > Ceratodontiformes > Protopteridae > Protopterus > Protopterus annectens. The sequence continues at coordinate 24,009,330 of NC_056740.1, read as the reverse complement.
TCACAGGGCTTGATATCAGTCTGAGCAGTGAGATCGTTTTTGAGTACATTCTTGGGCCCTACCTTGGGCAATAGTACCACAAGCATCTTTCTGCATCTTGGGGAAACATTTTTTTGTTTTGCAACAACTTCTAAAGGTAATTTTATATAGTTAGCAAGGACGACATCGTATCTTGTATTTTTTTATATCTTTTGTATTTCTGAGAAATTTGTATACTTTCTACTTCTTGATTTTATTTATTTACCTATTTTTTTTATGAATGATATGAATATATGTGAAGGCTGCCAGCCTAGCTAGATAGAATATTGTAGATAATTCTATGTCATTGTAAATATGAATATAATCTACATGCTTGTCTTCCTAAAATGTAAGAAAACTGTGTTAAATTTTTAACTTCAAAATGTAACCACAGTGCACTCTGCTGGGAGAAAGCTGATAAGTCAAGCATTGTATGATTGTTGTATCTCAAAGCTTGGAGACATAATGTCTGGACTAAGGAATTCCTTCTATGGTTTTGAGACCAGAGTTAATTGCTAGATTTTACATATATAATGTCTTTTATTGCTGTAGTTTCCTGGCCAGGTGCAAGATCAAAGAAATGTTAAAACTCTGAGTTTCTGTTAGCATGGGAACCAGTGAAGAATGATGTTATCTAAAATGAGTCAGCAGTGATGTATTATTTTTAAGACCTTCTCAGAGAGAGAAAGAATCAGAGCAGTTTGGATTTTGTCTGAAGAACATCACTCACCAGTACTCTGCCGTTGCTCTATATGTAAGTTTATTTAGAACAGTGATTGCTCTTAGAGTTAGATAGGAATTTAGTCAGATTTAGTCTAGCTGTTTTCTATATTTATGTCAGACTATTCTACAGTATTATTTTAAGCATTTTCCTGTGATTTCTGAACTCTTGACTAGCATTGTGTTTTATTGAGAGAAGATTTGTCTAGTTTTTTTATTATTTATTATTAAATATTTTTAAACCTTTCAACTGTGGCTGTTTTGTGTAGAGATAATTTAAACTCCAGAGTACATTGCATGCATATAGTGATACTGTACAAAGCCACTCCAAATATGCCTTGCTATTCGTCACACGTACTAATTGGATAATAATATTGCGCAGTAATAATTGGACACCCTTGGGTAAGGGCCATTTTAGTAGCTGATAAGAGTAGTTGGTGGCAGTGATTACTACCATATAGCCTGGCAGGAGGGGGCATAGCTCTAGTACCTGTGCCAGCCTTCCCCAGAAGTGTCTGTGTGTTTGTATATAAACCAAATCTCAAAATGTGTGTGTGTGTGTGTGTGTGTGTGTGTGTGTGTGTGTGTGTGTGTGTGTGTGTGTGTGTGTGTGTGTCTCAGCTACTTGGGCAGGGACATGAAGCACTGGTTGGACAGAGAGGGTACTGGAGGTTTTGGCTTGACTACTCAGCTGACATCTGTACCTTACAGCTGTGTCAGTGGGGAGTCTTATTGGGGATCTGGAGAAAAAAGAAAAAACCTACTCCAGACTGACTGTGATCTCTGTGTGCTCTTAAGGGAAATTGTACTTTACTGTGTGTACATTTGTTAACCTTCTCAGTGTGGATGCCCCTCACTAGTATTAGTGGTGAAGATTGAGGCTCCTTGATTACTGGACCAGTGCATGGGCGTCACAAATGGATGGATGATTTTGAACAAAATATGCCTTTTTCAGCTTGCATCAGACTTAATGTCACACATTTTATAAGTCCTTTGTTCTACTTTTTGTCAAAAAAATCTTAAAGACAAAATCATTGTCCTAGGGTCCAGTTACCATCACTTACTTATTCAAAAAGAAAATAATTTCTGTAGTATGGAATAAAGAGAGCTCATTTCTATGTATGATACATTTTGAACAAGTCTGATTTTGGTCACTTTCTCACTTAAGCAGAACAACAGTGGGCTACTGGCATAAGCCATATCTCTGGCTACCTATTGTATAGTTGCCCACTACGCCATATGTCTTTGCATTTTGTTACATTGAGCCTCCACAAAATCTACAGACTCCTTGAGCCTCTTCTAGATATCAAAACACTTGTAATAGGATTTGACACAGTACAGTTTTCATATGCTATTAATCCGCAACCAGATACACATATTCATTGACTATTTTATTTCTGCATACAGCCTGATATTTGGTAAGAGACACACTGAACAGTTAATTTTTACCTCTACAGTGTTTTCAGACTTTCTTGGATTTCTCCTCTAAAAGGCCTAGGCCTCTGTAGGGAACATAGCATCACCACTTAAGAAATACCATACTAGACTAACAAGAATATCAGTGCCTTCTCCATTTTGATCTGTCTGTGGCACAAAGAGAAATATTAGCCTGGTAGTTTATTACATACTTTCTCTCAGAATGGAGGACTGGGAATTAACATGGATAAGGGTTGGGAGGGTGGCCTAATGATTAAGGTGTGTGCCTTACAAACATAAGGTGCAGGGTTCGAGTCTCACAAGGGATAATTGGCTAGGCTTAAAAAAAATGTCTCGCAAGAGCAGTTAGCCTATTACTAATCTATGAACCTATATGGATATGTACTTTTGGTAAAAACAGACTTTAGGGAATGTAGATCTTCTTATTTTGCTAAACAAAGCCAAAAGAAATAGTGTTTGCCACAAAAAATATAAATATATATCCTGAATATATATCCTCACCCCTCTCAGGCAGAGAAAGAGTCCCTGCATTGTTATGTCTTGCTGCAAGTTTGCTACACCATGAAGAAGAGAACAAGTCTGTTTAACAATCAAATTCAGAAAAACAGATATTTGCTCAGCAGAATTCCAGCAAACACTGCTTGTACAACATGGTGTTACCAAGTATATAACTCCCCTTTCTATTAGCTTTTACTCTTTTTTCCAAAATACCACAGTCATTAAATGTTTCCTATACTTGAAGATATCACATGACAGATTGTAACAGGGTGAGATAACACTGGAAAACCTTGTATGAAGTGGAACATGATAAATGGAATCCATGCCATTCCTAATGAGGTTTTGGTACCAGTGATGGACAATAAAGCTGTCCATAACCGCTTGATCCCAGCAGAAGGTTGAAACATAACAAATTACAAGACAGTTATACGAGAAATAGGATCCAAAACTGTCATCATCTCAAACAACTATACATTTTGTTTAGATGTTTGTTTTAAAAATGACACTGACTAGAAAGTAGTCATTGATTGTTTAAAGTAATAAAAAGTAACTTAAAAAAGTCTTAAAACATATGATTCATAAACTAAATGAAAACATAAAATATCCATTAATCTAGTTTACATCATGGTTAGAGTGGATTATACAGCAAGAAATTCATAAAAGTATAACAGTTAATCTGGTTTATTCCCTTGTCATAACAGATATTTTTTTGTGTTTCAGCATCCAAGTCTAAATCCTGTCACTTTTCTATGATCAAGCATCAAGACACCACTATCAGTGAACATTTACCTAAGTTAGATAATGCACCATTTAGCCACATTAAATTGGTGAAATTCAGCATAAGTGCCTGATTTACGTTATGCTTGCTATTACCTGTTATTTTGCAGCTTTCCTGTTTATAGTAATGGATTTATTTTTATTTGGGTGTAGTACACTTTTATGTTTACATTTGCAAGAAACTGTTTCAAACTATGTACACTTTCTAATTACTTCTGGAATCAATCATTCATAAGGTTACTACTTATTATACTAGTTGTTCAAAATGCAGTTGCACTTGAATGGTCACAGCTTGATTTCAAATGATAGTGCTTGCCTTGTGTGAACTCTGACCCTGCTGGAGCAATGGCATCTCTGTTGCCTTCCTGCAGTTGAGAGTTACTATTAAAAATAGGCCTGACTAATACCGTACCCTACACTGTTTGTTTGGTTTGACTTTTTTTTTTTCAGGTTGGGGAGAGAGGGAATTTATTCCTATCTTCCTTTTTGAAACTCTAAAACTCTAAAAACATAAGGTATATTTCTGCGGGGGAAAACAGAAAGTGCAACACATGAAAACTGCACTGGATTTCTTTGATTTTATTTTTTTGCCAGTTGCTTGAGTTCCAGTTAACTGAGAGTTTACTGTATTCCTAATGACTGCACTGGCTGTGGTCACATGGTTGTTCTGAGATTCTGGACCTCTTTTTCCACTGTGTCAGCTATTAAATGAAGAATAGATAGGTTAACACTTCTGTTTGTTTTGTTCCACTGCAGTTTCATATTCTGGGATCAGAAATGAAGATGTTTTTTAACATATCCACATACATAATCCATCCATCCACAACCTCTTTATCCCATATTTGCTCATGAGGTCCGGGTGTCACTTCAATAGTAATTAAAAAAGAATGATTGCGGATTGATTTTTTATATGCAAAAAAGGATATTTACCTTTATAACCTACCACCTTTAATGCTGAAGCAAGAGCCGAGTTTGTTTTACTCTACACATATGACAGCAGTTTTTTTCATCTTCACAGACACCATCACTTGCAGAAATGGTAGTATATAAAATGTAAATAATGAAACCAGGTCTTAACCGCTATCGCAGGCATCATTCATTATTAGCCTACAGCAGATCACTGCCACATAGATCAAGCTGCACTGCTTTTGCTGCAAGGACTGAAGTACTTTTTGTGTGGTACTAAAACATAAAAACCTTTTTTGTTTTGTTTTTTATAGGAGTGTAGAGGACCTGGTGTTCCATAAGAGAGAGGTGATGAGTGCCAGATTGGAGAGGGGACCTGTTTATTTTTTGCCCTTTATCTTAAAGTTGACTGGTGCCAGAACATGTAGGGGCACTGGGTGCTAGCTGAATAGTCTATGGTTCTGAAAGTGATGGTTGAAAGTTTCTTGCATAAGGATTAGTGGGGCGTCTAATATACTTTCCCAGCCTAAGATGTGCACCACCACAAGGCCAAAGAAAAGGATTAGATTTCACTCAAATTCTTATGGGGGGGGGGTTAATTTCACAAATGATCTTAAGGTCCCTATGTATTTTGAATTCATTTTTGGCTACCAAGAATTCAGTCTCATTTATCTTCCACTGTGGTAGATGGTAAGGGATCCGGAGGAAATAAACCACTGTTTTCCAGCTTGGGTAGAATATCCAAAGGGTGTAAATACCATGATTCTACCAGTCAAATGACCAGAACATGCACCATAGACCCATGTGACCCAGGAATGGAAGTCTTCATGTCACCTAGTGGTAGTTTGGTGGTTGCACTCATTGCCAAAGCCTCATTTTCCTAGATCTCCTCTTGGGCCCACCAAGGCTCAATGAACTAGGTAGTGTAGGTTTCATCAGATCTTCCCATGTGAGGGCTTGTGATTAAAGCCTTTCTCTTCAGGCAGCTGTTTGAAGTCTGATGGGACCTGCTCTTGCAGGAGCAGAATTGCAACATTAGAAAATTTGGCCTGATATCAGTACCAGGCAGTGCCTGACATGCCCCTTCATTACCTTTTTTTTTCAGGGGACACCTTGAGTGCCATCTCTCTGTTGCACAATCTTCCAGTATCTATCTGTCACATGCTTGACCACACACACTTCTGCTATGTATAAGTTTAGTCCTCCTTACACTGTCTGAGGGATTCTTTTCACATTAGCTTACCATGAAGAGTCTGAGGTCTAGGAGGCCATTATCTCCAAAACTCATGAGGATACGAAATCTTCCCCACCCTACACTTCCTTCCCATGTGAACCCTTCTTCAGGGAAAGGTTATTGCTAATACTGTCCAGTATGAGCTGACTCATGGCCCTATTTCCTTTACTCCAGAAATATCTTAATAAGTATCTGGAAAGAAGTTGGAAAAGCAATGAGTCATCCCACTTTTGGGAACCAGACATAAAGAAAACCAAATATGAAACCTGAAAAAATGTGGTCTCTACTTCTGCAGCTTCCAGTAAAGAAAATGCCCTCTAAATGCTGCAACTGAGAGAAATGAGATTCTGATGTAGTATCCTTGAGCTGACTCCTATGTGATCCACTCAGTCCAGGACATGACCAGAAAGGTGACAGCATTTTGCTACAGAAAATGAGTTTAAAAACTTGGGTTGGGCAATACAGTATTTTGCTTATACTGTAGTGGAATATAGACTATGTTCTAACCATTAATAGCCAAAATGGCATAAAAGAAAACTAAACTCATAAAATGAATCCCAACCAAGCATGTCAACCAAAGCCATACTAAAATATTTAATAATTTGTTTCATTCATCATTAAATCAGAATTCATTTTAATAAGAAACTCCTACAACATCATTCAGATGTATCCTGTCAACATCATGACATAGTCTAAATATACCAATCATAAGTCATGTGACCCACCCACAATCTTGAAAAATAACTGCACAATAAATAGCGAGGTTTTGCAAAATAGCAATCATTTAAAAAAATCTTAGCAACCCATATTATAATTTCGCTGCCTGGAATATCAGATCATTATTTGTAGATTTACTTTCAATAAACACAATGTATGTGGGGCTTCCAAAATTAATTGCCAATATACGTCCCTGTATTCTAAGTAAGTCTGCTAATCTCTTCCACAATTTAGAAAAGGAACTTTTTCTAGTAGAAAAAATAAGAGTGTCATATTTTTTATGGTATTGTATGTTTATATAAAGCAGTGATAATATCCTGTTTTCAAATGCTGTAGTTATCTTCATAATTTCTCTGTTTTAATATTTTTCTGAACTAGCATCATACTAACATAAAAAGCTTGACAGGACTTACAATTTACTCAGCAAGCCATTCCTTTTGTATGTCAAGTCTACCTTCCTCTAAATGCTTTTAATAATTCTTAACTTGCACTTCCTTAGTCTCATTGATAAACAAACATTGGATACAAGCTCCACAGTTAACCACTCATTTATAAACACCATGACTATTATTGATAACATTAGAATTCTTTTCCAAAAATACTTTTTAAATTACTACCCTTTTAAAAGCAAAATCCAAATTGTGTTCCAATCTTTTGGTGATAGTATTGTTGGAATCTATCATAATGTTCCAATTTTAAATCATAATTGATTTAATATAATTATGATTAATGCAAATTAATAAAACAATGTATTTTCTAAAAGCACTGGATGCTTTGCTGAAAATAGTACAGTGGATCAAATCCTGAATTTTCCAGGCTTGGATATTTATATACTCTGTAAGTTTGCTGTCCACTACAAACTTGTAGCTATTTGCACGTCTGAGGGTATGAGTGTTACAACTGAATGTGGGGCATCAGTGGCTACAGAGTCATTATGCCCTCACATATCTCCCGGTGTCAGATCCTTTTTACAGGGCCCTGGTTTGGAAGACATTTCCCTTTAGCCTTCAAATGATATCCCATTTCTGTAGCTAAACCCAGTTGCAGGTTCTGATGACAGTGTTTCATTGGCAGCTTGAGGCACTCACCTTGGCTTCTCCACAGTTCAAGGGAAGTGATGCTCCTGAAGAAGAGCTTCATATCAGATCTCACGAGAAAATGAGACATTTGTGTGTTTTTTCTTCATGTGACTCTTAAAAGGAATTAAATGATTACAAGCACATTCTCCTTTTCCAACCTCAGCCAAACACCTAGTGGGCATGATGAGGCACTCCAGATAATAAAGTAAATCAATACCTCATCTGTGGATTTCCACTGCGTTATGGTGGAAAATATTCAAGTTTAAAAGAGGTAGTACAGGCCAAGGAAGCATTGCCAGTTTACCAAAGACAATTGATGATTATCCAACCAAAGTTAGATTATAACACCATTGTGGATCATCTGGGCTTTCTTCTACCTGCAATTACATTTCCTCAGAAAGCAAACATATTTCTTTATCCCATGGCATCTGTGGATAAGGAAAACTCCAGACCATGAACATTGACTATGATGATTATAACTTTTTGTTTTTGGACCCCTTGCCCCTCCCAATCCTAATGTTACCTTTGGAGAAACTTGCAATGTCATGAGACAATTCTATGTTTTGAGGACTGAAAAAGTTTATTTTCTGAAAACAGCTTTTTCCAGCTAATGAGATGTCAATGATCTCAGTCATAACCTTGGAGGATATCTTTGTAAATCTAAATACTTCATCATTACTATCAGAAGTAATTCACACTTCCACTAAAGCTGAAATACCTCTGAGTAGAAAGCTTTGCCTAGCAAAAAGAAAAATGTTACAATTATGAGCAGTTGTGATAAAACCCAAACTCTTTCACCTGAAGAAGGAGAATTGGTGTTGGATACTTAAAATACCTTGCCCCTAGCCAGCTTCTCCAGTGCCTGGTCCTTTGACTGGACGTGGGTTATTTGACTCATAGTATGTGCTCCATCTCTGTACACTATAGAAGTAGCTTTCTTTCTTTCTTACTTTCTTTCTTTCTTTCTTTTTCCTTTTTTACTGGTATCCAGTGATATTACTGGCAAGCATACCTTTCATGTTATTGGCCTAAGAATTCTCAACAAAGACCAAAATGAAGGGACAAAATCCCCAAATCAGGAACAATATTTAAATTTTACTATAGTCCAATTTAATAAGTTAATAGAACAACATGTTTTGCATCAATACTAATTTTCTTAACATTAAAAGGCATAAAATTATAATGGTGGCATTACTGACTGACTCTAATACTCAATGATTTACCCTAAAATCAAACAATTTATGAAAGGCAATGCAAAAAATATGAGACAAAATCAATGGCATTCTGCAAAATTAGAAACAGTTGAGAGGTGTACAAGTGAAGTAAGGACAGCAACTGAAAAAGAAGAGCCTCTATGTACTATTTAAAGAAAATCCCGTGTCCACACTTAAGATTATAACATGCAAACTGCATCTGGCCTAAACCAACTAACTGAAAATTTTGAGGATTAAATTCCCTTCTTCATCATGCACTTACACGACTATGTGTAACAGTCAGATTTGTGGAATACAGAGAACTATGGGGTAGCTTTATTCTCTTTTGCTACATATTATAAGTTCAAATTTTTACAAACATGTATGTTCAAACTGACAAAGATGGCTTAGAGGATTGTACTTTAACATGTTATTCATTCAGATATTTTTTTCAAAGGGTCAAGGACAAGTGAGTTACACCACTGAAACTAAACTCAAATTTGTGTGAGATAACTGATGTACAAGTCAGTCTTTCCATATGACAACTCCCCAACTACATAATAAACAAAAATTGAAATAGTTAAAGAAATGAAAGTTATCCACTTCTTATAGGAGAAGACTGTGTCTCATTGTAGGGCAATGCATAGTCTGCATCTCCCCTCTTAATATAATCCATTTGAAGTTTCTGCAACCTGAGAAAGGGAACAGTCTTATAGTTCTGTGGTACCTTCCCTCCATAAAACCCTCATAGCAACACAGTGTACAAAGGAAATACTGCAACTAAAATAAAAAAAAAAAAATGAATAGACATTGTAGCAGCTCAGTCAAAATGTCTTCTTCATAGCGCAGCAGTTTAGTCCAAGGCGCTTTTGTGTACTCTTCCTTCCTCCCATCTCCTAAAAATTGCTGACTGGTTGGCTACACTAAAGTCTCTATATATATATATGTTGCATTTACCTTTACCATTGTGGCAGGGGTGACGTATGGAAAGAATTTAAAGGAAAATCACTAACGTTGTTAAAAAGAAAATAATTTAAAAAATAATATTAAATATCCCTGTAAACTAAAGTAGTCTATGTAGACATTAACTCTCCCATAAAATATATTGGAAGCACCACTTAAGACAAAATAGCAACTCATACTGTACTTTGGATTCACAATAATGCAACTCACACTATATGCATTGACTCTGTTCATCTATATGCTTGCCAACTGCTACATGATGAACAAAAAGTTGTCAACGTAATGCATACTTTGAGGCTTTGTCACAATGTTTCTTGCAGATGTAATAATATCAATATTAAAAAAAACCCTCATGTGCAGCATTTGTGTGAATGTCTTTTTCGGTTTGGACGTCATAGCCTTGTCAAGAATTGGCAGTAGCATGATTTTTTTTCAGTAATCTATACATAACATATATCATATATCATAGTATTGTCACATCAACATTCTTTTTATCTTACTGATCTGTTTTAATGACTTTTCTTTAAAATATTTTTTTAACAGTTTTGCTTGCTGTATTAGTTGCTTGGTTGGTATATGTGGATTTGTGCACGCACACAGACACACAAATGCACACATAGTATTTATGTGCTATTTCCTGTAGCAGGATACAGGTAGCCCATGTTATTACTTATGACAGAATTCTGTACTTCTTTAAGGCTGCGTTTCAACTGAAGCATATTTTAAGCAAGGCATTCTGGCTGCTGTGGTCTGGAAGGTGTGGCGAGTCCAGCCTTGAGAGGCCCAGTCTGCTATGAGCTTCTTATCAGTATCCATACAGTCTAAGAGTTGCATCAGCTATTTATATAGGGATAGTTAAGCACACATTTCAATACTAGAAGAGACACATTAGTGGATGATCTACTGAATAGTATTTGAAACTCATCTCTCTTCCAGTAAAATAAAACAGCTTCATATAAATTCTAGGTAGACTATATCCTTCTTTATTACTGAATTAGAAATAAATATACAACATGGGTCTTTTTAGAGGTATAGTCTTTGACTCAGTTGTGGCTGTTCTGCCTTATCTGTGCTGATTTTATTGGATGTCAGCACAGCCTTTGATAGCATTGATTCTGATGTTTTACAGGAATGTCTCAAGATGCATGTTAGCTTTATTGGTTTAGGATTAAAAGGGTTACGATCATGTTTCCCTCTCAGATGTCAGTCTCTTTTAGTGCTTTGGATTTTCTAGTGCTGGTGCAATCTGCTGAAGCATAGAACACAAATCCTAAATACTTTTTTATATTGTCATAAGAACTTCTCTAAATAAGTTGACTTATGTGTATTAAAAATATAGCCAGTGAGATTTATACATTTTGGGGCTGTGGAGGCCCCATTCCTCATGTGATTTTCTTCCATGTTCAATAACAGGTCCTGTGACAGTATTTGTGCCAGTTACAGATGCCTTTTAAAGTATTGCAGTCTCAGTTTCAGCGATCTGTAGACTGTCATTCCTCGGATATATTATAATTTTGTTCACTTCGTGTATTATTTGCTGAAAGCCAGCTCACAGTCCAGACTGTCAGTTTTATGAGTCATCCATCTAGACTGATAGGGATTATATCGGCTAACAAACGTATTGTATTATCTTGTTTTAGAATAAATGTAGCTTCCAAGAATTATGTCCACATTTTCCTCCTGCCTGTCCCAGCTGCCATGTATTTTCCAATATTTTTTTCAATACTTATCCCACAAAATGTTGCTCCTTTGTAAACCCTCTACCACCAGACTAACAGTGACTGACAAAGCTATGAAATGAGTGAAATGGGAAAACAAACAAATGGTTGGATCACCTAACCTTAAGGATTGTTATTCAGAAGAAAACTCTTCTAAATTTCCCACTTCTCAATTTTTATTAATTAAGATATGTAATTTCCCCAGACACACAATGTGTAATTTTTTATTTACTTCTTTGGCATCAACACTGATCATCACAATTCTGAACATAGGTTCATAGGTGTGTACTAGGCTAATGGCCCTGGAGCCATTACAAGCCAAGCCCTTAGGATTACCCTGGCATCATGCTGACCATAGTTCCCAGTGCCACTGTCGAGTAGAGCCACTGGAGTGATCCCTGGGGTGAATTTTCTATTTCCCATCCACTCATCAAGATTTCTCTTGAAGAGGGCCAGTGAGGTGTTCTGTTTGACATGTGTGGGAAGTCTATAACATAGCATGCTCAGTCTCTGGGTTATGAACCTGTCCCTCTAGCACGTTCTGTTAGTTGTGGTAATGACATTTAGGTCTCGGGAGCGTGTGGTGCGCAGGGATTGGGATTTCTTTAGATGTAGCATTTCTAACAAAGCTGGATCAGACATGGCTTTGTAAGTCAAGCGGAGGTTGTCTCTATGTAGGCGATATCAGACAGAAAATAGTTGGGGTTTTTTGAGTCTGTCCATATAGGATAAGTGTTTCAGGCCTAGGATCCTCTTTGTGAGGTACTTTTGTGGCGTCCAGTTGTTGCAGGTGTCTAGTGAGGTACATGCCAAATGGGGCATTGTACTCAATGATTGGCCTAATGAGGGAAGAGTAGATGGAGACAATGACCTCTTTCTTCCTGGATGCAAAACCCTTAGTAATGAGATGTGCCACATAGAAGGACTTTCTGACCACAGTGGCAATGTGGTGGTCAAAAGAGAGGCTGCTGTCAACCTGTGTTCCCAGATCTCTCATAATGCCTTCTGTGTTCAGTGGACTACCATCGATGTGGTAATTCATGGGAACCGGGTTTTTCCCAAATTAGATTACAACACATTTTTTGGCATTGAGGTTAAGGGCATGGTTCTAACAACAGTCTCATTGAGGCCTTTCTGTAGGATGTCAGCATCACTTGGGGAGTTAATAATAGCTCCCAGCTTGCAATCATCTGCAAACTTTTCAGCCAGAGTCCCTTCATGTTGGCCTGGACTTCAGACAAGTAGATACCAAATAGGAGAGGAGCCAGGGCTGAACCCTGTGGTACTCCACAAGTGACTGGTCGGCAGTCTGACTTGGAGTCTGTGGGTTCTATCTGTGAGCCAGTTTGCAACCCACCTAGTGATATAGGGGTTGATGCCTAGCTTAGTGAGTTTTTCTGTGATTCCTGATTGGGGAATGGTATCAAAGTCCTTGGCCAGATCAAGGTAGGCTGCATGAACCACCTTTCCTTCATCCACAGCTCTGGTGACTGACTCACAGAAGTTGACCAAGTTGTGCAGGCATGATCTACCCTTCACAAAACCAAACTGTGTGGGATCCAGAGTTTGGAGATTTCCCATATCCTTGTTTATTACATCCATGATAATGAGTTCCATAGCTTTGCATATCAGAATCATCAGGCTAATGGGGCGATAGTTCCCAGGGTCTGTAGTTGCTCCTCCTTTGTGGAGAGGGATGACTGTAGCAGTGCGCCATTCAGCAGGGACAAACCCTCAGGTAAGGCTGTGATTGAACAGGGCACACAGGTGAGGTGCCAGTTCACTCTGTAGTTCATGTACAACACAGCCAGGGATATTGTAAGGTCCAATAGAAGCTGTATTCTTGGCCTTGGACAGCGCTGTTTTAACCTTTGCAGCAGTAATACTGGGTGCCTGGCAATCTACTGGTATTGTGATTGGTCCATGGGGGAGGAGGGGTAAAGTTGGCACTGAATCTGTCAGCCAGTATATTGGCAATATCTGTTGGCTCGGTATAGGAGGTACCATTGTGCAGTAGCTCAGAGCAAATCTGGGTATTTCTGTGGAGATTCTTTACATAACTATAGAAGGCATTGTAGTTATCTTTACTGTTTGCTACAATTCTGTTTTCATAGTTAGCTTTAGAGAATATGATGAGGGATCTCAACTTTTTGTTGAGGCTGATAAAGGAGTTTTTCCACTATTGGGACTTCACCATATTCCGCATCAGTTTCCTCCTTCTGTTGTAGAGTTTGTTTATGGCATGGGACTACCAGATTGGGCTTCATTTTTTGGAGGAGAGCATCTTGGTCCTGTTGGGTATGGCGAGATCCATACATTTGTATACGTGTTCATACAGTGCATTGGTGTATGATTCGGCGATCATGCAACTATTCTCCATTTGCATGGGTGCTTTGAAGTTAGCCACCTCTGTTTTTAGGAGCTCAAAGTTAGCTTTAGAGAAGCTTTTCATGGTGATTACCTTTGTGGGGGTGGGGGGTTGGGAGGTATGTGGATTTCCAAGGTGATTAGTTTGTGGTCAGATCTAACCAGGGAGGAGTTGACTTGGTGTAGAGCAACAGTTGCCCATGTTAGTGATGACCAGGTCAAGGATGTTGCTAACTCTAGTGGGGGTAAGAACGAGCTGTTCCAAGGCATTGGAATTAATGAATTCCAGGAAGCATTGGGCAAGTGTATTGGTACATGAGTAGTTTTCCTAGTTAACAGGAGGGGTAGTTGAAGTCACCCAGTATGAGAGTGTTAGGTTGGACCCTAATATTCTCCAGGGTGCTTAGGCACATGGAGTGTGAGTCTTGGGACATGGTTGGGGACCTATGGCAGGCTATGAGCTGAATCACTGTCTTACCCAATGTTAACTGCACCGGAAGTATCTCTGATGCATTATGTTGGGCTACCAGTCTGGAGGTGTGTGCATCCTTTATGAATATGGAAACACCACTGTCTTTGGAGCTTTGATCCAAGTTCTGGGGCCAAAAGGTGTGGAATGAGTTATAGCCTGGTAGTGCAGGGGTGCTTTCTACTGCCTTGAACCAGGTTTCTGTTATAGCACAAATGTCAATGTTCTCCATTTTAAGGAGTGCTTCAAGTGAGTGCATTTTGAGATTTAGACTTCTAGCATTGAGTAGCATGACACTCAGATTGCATTTGTTATGGTAATTATGGTGGTAATATGGTTTTTGGAACACCACCTATAAAATGGACTATAGGGGAGGCAAGAGCCTTGGCCAGTATCTGGAAGCACAGGGATGACAGATGCAGGCCATCTCTGGCAAAGTATCGAGGGCTGTCAATCAGGTCATCCCAGGCAGACAGATACTGGATTCCCTTAAAATGACACCAGAAACTTAGCCAATTTCTGAAATAAATAATTTTCTGCTTGTACTGTGGTATCATTCTGGGTGATGGTAGGATGCTGCTCAGGGCTAGGGTCATACCCACCAGGGCTACATAATCCGAGAGCTCCTCCATGTCTCTTTTTATGTAGTCCAGGGAGGTATGTCTCAGGTCATTCACACCCACATGTACAATGACAGAGCCATATTTGAACCTGTTGTTGAGGGACCTGAGTGCATGCGTTATGTGGCAGATCCTGACACCTGACAGGTAGCTGACTGTTACTTTCTCCTTATTCAGCCTAGTGAGTGGGACATCAGTGTGCCTCACTATCAAGTCACCTATGACTAGTGTGTTGGGCATGCTGTTTTGCCTTAAAGGCTTTGGTTGAGTGGCACACTGTTTAGGAGAGTTATGTGTCTTGTGATTAGTGTTGTGTTGTGGTGGTCAAGTGCCTTTCTGCCTTGGAGGTCTCTGCTGTTTGGGTAGCTTTTTACTGAGAGCCTCCATGAAGGTGGCTGTGTGGTTTGTGCTTTTATGTGAAGGCAGTGCTGGTGTGTGTTCTGGAGGGCTATGTGTTCCATGTGGTGTGGTGCAAGTGTTGACCTTCTCCTTTTGACCCGCTATTCCGGTCTTGGCTGGAAAGTGTGTGGCTTCCAATCTGGATATATAAGTGCATCTCTCACAAGTCAGAGTGGTGGGAGATAAGAGGAGAGGGTTGTCGGTGTACATGAGGCAGTTGCTACATTGCCTCAGGATGCCCAAGTTCACCAGATTAATAGGAGAAAGCACAGGGAACTGACCTTTAGACAAGCCTGCAGGAATGGGCTGTTTCCTTGTAGAACGTTTAGTGCTGGTAGCACTTTCGTGTGCTACAATAATTGCTACAGGAAGTCGGGTAAAGTGCTAGACTAATAAGTTAGTAAAAGTGCAGGAGAGGAGAGAACTATCAGATCTAAGGGAAAAAATTGAAGAGCAGACTTTGGCACCACTCAGAAAGGCGGGAAACAAGTGCAAACGTAGGCTTTTAAACCAGAAAGTTGAAAGAGATGGAAAAACTGCCCAAATGGCCAATAAACTACAATTTCTGGGACAGAAACTAATCCTCTTGTAGTAGATAGGCTACCTAGTGCTTACCACTCCCACTGATAAGCTAGAAGGCTTCCCTCCAACACAGAAAGGCTTGGGGGGCTCAGAAGCTTATATACATTCCTGGATACAGCAAATCTCTATCTGGACCGACTAGTTACAGGAAAAGTGGGAAACAAGTGCAAAAGTGGGCTTTTAAACCAGAAAGTTGAAAGAGATGGAAAAACTGCCCAAACGGCCAATAAACTACAATTTCTGAGCCAGAAACCACTCATCTTGTGGTAGATAAGCTATGTAGTGCGTACCACTCCCACTGATAAGCTAGAAGGCTTCCCTCAACACAGAAAGGCTTGGGGGGGCTCAGAAGCTTACAAACAGTCCTGGATACAGCAAATCTGTATCTGGACTAGACTAGTTACAGGAAAGTCAGGAAACAAGCTTAGAATTTTTTTTTCTCTGAACTGAATTCAATTATTGTTTTATTCAACTTTGAACTGTTAAAAAAGTGCCAAAAGATATACTTATCAGCTGAGAAGCACACTCAGATCACAAGGAGATTCTAGCAAAGTTTTTTTTTTTTAAGTAGAGAGGGAGAAAGCAGGAAGAGAAGATAATTCAAGGTTAAGAACCTAAGTGGGTTCGCCTTCTCAAATGTTCTTTCTGTACCAGATAGAATGAGCTAATGACACTAGACTGGAAGGAGTGTCCCAGATCAAATTTACAATAGGGGCGGGCAACTGCAAAGCCACCAAGTATAAGAACAAGACACCAATAGATGGGAGGGAACTATTACAGCTACTAGCTATACTATTAGGCAGAAAACACTACAGAAATGTTTATTACAGCAGAAAAACAGCATTCATTCCTCAGTGGAGTAAGAACCATTCACAGCTCAGCTGTGAGATATGCAGCCATTAGAGGTGTTTCTTTAAGTGGCATAACCTTTTTCTGTGTACAATGGCAAGCACTCTAGGGGTAGGAGTACAATCTGCAGAGTGTTGGCGTGTGGGGATGTCACTTGCTTACTTAGGTGACAGAACACAAGCAGTTCTGTTGTGTTTGTAAGCAGATGGCTTCTATTAGCTCCCTCATTTCCACTAGTGATTATTTAATGGGAGCTAAAAATACAGCATAGAAATACAATTTAATCTAGTGATAATATTTAATAAATATATATCTATTCTGTAAGAAAAAGTACACAGATATAGCATCATAAATCACGTGTTTGACCCAGTTGTTTGGGATTTGGGAACTTGCGGACAGTGACCTATCTTTTGACCAACATATTTCCACTTTTGTAAGAAAGTTGGTCTATACTGGACAGCTTTAAAACAAAGGGATTGGGTTTGGATCTAGGGATGCCATTGTCCTCCTTCACTCAGCCTTTATTAGGCCTGTCACTGAGTATAATTCTCCTATTGGCATGTATCTGTGCAGACATGTGCAACAACTGGTATGCCCACAGAGATACCTTATCAAAATGATACAAGCTCTAAACAATATAGTCTACAAAATCTGACTCAAGGCCCTGTCACTATACTCTGTTTCTTACAGACTGCTAAGAGTGGATCTGTGTCTAACATACAAGGCAACCTCTGACTCATTACTGATGGGCCTGCTGCACATCAGCAAGTTAAATGGCAACAGACGTACTTAGTCTAGTGATCTAAACCTTTTCTGCAACATGAACAGAATGGTTTGGAGTGACAGATACAGTGGATATAAAAAGTGTACACACCCCTGTTAAAATGCCAGGTTTGTGCGATATAAAAAAATGAGACCACAATAAATAATTTCAAAACTGTTCCCACCTTTAATGTGACCTATAACCTGTACAAGTCAATTGAAAAACAATCAAGTCTGTTAGGGGAAAAATATAAAAAAAAAAAAAAAAAAAAAAACTGTACAATAAGCTGGTTGCATAAGTGTGCATACCCTTAAACTAATACTTTATTGAAGCACCTTTTGATTTAATTACAGCATTCAGTCTTCTTGGGTACACACCTGCAATCAATTAAAGAGACTCTGATTAACCCCAAATAAAGTTCAGCTGTCCTAGTAGTATTTTCCTGACATTTACTCAGTTTCCTGTAACAGCAAAAGCCATAGTTCGCAGAAAGCTTACAAAGCATCAAAGGGATCTCATTGTTGATAGGTATCAGTCAGGAGAAGGGTACAAAAAATTTTCCGCAACAGTCCCCTGGATTCACTAATCTTCCATGCAGGACTAGCTTAGTCCTGCATGGAAGTGCCCATTTAGGAGCAGGATGGCAGCGCACTATGCATAATAACAAAGCGTGCCTCTCAAGCTGACACAGAGCATGTACGAGTGCAGGGGGCATGTCTGAGAGCAGAGCTCTCAGAATAAACATGCCCCTGCAATGTAGAACAGGAGAAGGTGTTAAGAAATGAGCGAGATCACTCATAGGTGTCCTCATATCCCCAACAACAGTCGCCCATGTGTACAACAGCAACAGTATATAAAAAATCAAATGAAGAAACCCCTTTATTTATATTTTAAAAATCTGAGTACAGCTAACCGTAGGTGCGCGGGTGTGCCCATCTCTTAGCTACGGTTAAAGCAGCTTAAAAGGCTGAAGAGGATAACAAGGAAGATATATGCAAATGAAGCAGCCCAGCAATAGTGTAGTGGGTAGAGCATTTGCCTAATGAGCAGGCATGCCCAGTTCGAGTCCCACTACAGCACAGTCTATTTTATATGGCAAAGCATGTTATAACCAATATTTATGTTGCAAAACCCATGGAAAAACATATATGTATGAACTGGAGTACTGCAGGAAATGCACATGTGAAGTGTCAGTGTCATAATGAATAAGGCACTAGTAAGCAGGTGCAAGCACAAATAAGCAGTAGTACGCATATGTACGCACTAGTAAGCATGTTTAAGTGGATTTGTGTGGGGTAAGCATTGCCTACACAGATTAAGTAAAGTAGAAGCTGAGTGCAAGAAACTGTAACTGAAAGTAAGTACTGCTTAGCTCTACGCAAACCTGCTTACAACTGCTTTAAAGTGCCTTAACCACTCTGTATCCAACGGCCCATGTTCTGCCCAGCAATAAACTAAACAGCTTCTGCAAGGCTCGAACCCAGGATCCTGCACACCATAGATAAAGTGATTGACCACTCTTGTTTTCAGAAACATAACCGCCAGTCCAGGCATGCAACAGTACAGAGAATGTATACCAACCTCTAGCTGTATGTGTGTGTAAATATATTAATATCTAAACAGATACAACATATTTATATATGAATATATATATATATATATATATATATATATATATATATATATATTTCTAAAAATATATACATATATATTCATATATATGAACATATATACATGCAAATACCTACATCGACACATATATGTGTCTACACCTATATGTCTACATATACACAGCAAGTTACATATGTGTACACAAATATATATCTACGTAGGTATATAAGGACATAGTTTATATATATATATATATATATATATATATATATATATATATATATATAAGCAGATATATATATATATATAGGTATATATGGCCATACATCTGTAGATAGCAATAGCAAATTAACAGAAACACATATTTCCACATGCACCGTTAATGGAGATGATAGGCCCCACACACTATATGTCTTGTACGAATAGGCATCCCACCCCAAACACGTCCGCCCTGCAATACACTACCAGGTGTTGCATATCCCATAACCAGGACCTTACATGACATGGGCACAAGATGTTAACAGTACTACATCCCACCTGTGTGATGTCAGGCTGGTATTGGTAACATATCATGCAGCACAGTCTGCCTCCCATGGGAAACATAAAATGTGGAAGCCATCAACATCCCCATGATACAGATACACAGACACAGATATGCAGATACAGATACACACACACATGTATATATATATATATATATATATATATATATATATATATTTACAGATATAGATATACATGTGACTACACATACACGCAGATATATGTACAGTAAGATGCATATGTAGAAGGTGCACACAATATGGAACAGCCACTATGCCTGCAGTTAACACCTGAACTGCTGGACACTGTATGGGCCACCCATACAAATGACATTCGCTGCCTGCAACATATACCCACAGAGAGGTCATAGGAAAAAACACCACACACAGGTTTGCAGAAATGGAATACCTTTAATTGTGTACTATTACAGTTCTATACACCATATCATATAGCTGTTCAGACACTGACATCCACATAAACAGAGTAATGCAACTGTGAAACAGTTATACTAATACAGTAGTCTGGAAAGGTTCACAACTGTTGCTGTCCAGGCCAAGCCCTTCAAATTGTACAATAGTGAGGACAGACTGGGCCACAGGATACCAAACAATCAACAGTATGTAATGCCGGTCTATAGTTCAGCAGCCTATATCTACACTCTGTACAAAATCACTAGGTGGAAAAGACGTTATGTGACCAAATGGGTTGTAACTGTTACATAACAAGGCATAACTGACACCAGCACAAGCACAATGACAAACAGAACAATCTGTATGGCAGGAGGCAGTAGGCTTGCATTAACCTAATTTATGTAAGTAATGTAAATACAGGTGAAGTATACAGTACTGTACATCCAGATACCTTAAGGCAGCTCACCCCTGATACCCCCACATTTTTAACAGCCTAGGTCATTTATGGTGCCCCCCCCCCAGACTCAATAATACAGGGCCATATACTACTGTTATATACACTGGCCTCTGGAGTGCATAAGAGCACACATGCATTGTGTAGGTGATGCCCACACATATATGGCCCTAGCCCCACAGTATGTGTGGGGGATACAACAGCAGTGGACTAATGGCAGCAATGGCAATGTGATATACTCACAGCCCACTAAAGAACAACCCATGACATCATGTCATATGTGCAAAGCTTGGTATGTAGGTGGAGGACAGAGGCTGGAACACAGGCACAAATGTGGAAAACTGTTGCCATACACTAAGCAAGTTGCTGGTATTACAGGATTTTCTGCAACATACCCTTAGTCAGTGAGGTTAGAAACAGAAATGGATGTGGCCATGTACTGATAGCACTCAACACACACACTGCCAGTGAAATATCTGATAAAGCACCTGTGTGGTGGACAGACAACACATGATAGGCACACCTCTGGCCACCAAGATGATAGGCCCACAGTTGAGAGCTATGCAGATAGACTGCATTACAAGGTAAAGTAGTATGTACACACACACCCTGTAACACCAGTACTATACAAAGCATAACACAACTCTACTCACACTCTGTCTGTAGTTCCTGAACTTTCTACAAATATGTAGCTGCCCTGAGTGTGCTGGTTCTCCTGTAAGAGGTATTGCTACCTGCTGTCTGTAACACTGATGCCCACACACAGGAAGGATGTCCATCACACAGAAAATGTAAAGGGACCACGCCCCCATGATGTAGGGGTTTAGAGTAGGTGGTTACCATGACAGTGGTGATTGGAAGTACTACACATGTGTAATTATATATATATATATATATATATATATATATATATATATATATATATATATATATATATATATATATATATATATATATATATATATATATATATATATATATCTGGATAATGGTATGTACATATATTTCCACCATATGTCCTGGACATGGAGTGTAGCCTTACCCCAGCATTGTGGCTCAGGGCTGTAGGGTCTGCATTTGCCCACACAGGCAGGTATTGTATTCACCATCCGGTCACCTGGGTGACTATTGTGTGTGGCCAATGCTGTGCATCGCTTATCATGTATGTGTTCCTTAATCCATGACATGGACGGAGTCCGGGATGTGCACACCTCCCACATGCATGTACAGTGACATGTGGAACTGTACCTGGGGTGTCTGGCCCATGTTGTGAACATAGATTATCATCAGATGTGCCAGTCTTGCCCACCTGTGGTGGGAACTGGTAATGGGCAGAAGGTTTACCCTGCACCTACATTGATAGCATGCTAACGGGATTCCCTGGTGTCAGTGGCATCTGTCAATACAGGGCATGTTGTCAGGCATGTTATGTCCTTTGTGGGTCACATGTGATGGCACCACAGGTGTTTTAAGTGTCCATTGGGGAACATGAGGAAGGTGCACAGTCGCATGTACATGCATATTGGACAGATGGACAGGGTGCCATGCCGTCTGTAGCCCACAGCTATCACCCCATAGTTACTGTCAGTGGCCAATATGCAGTGTATTACCCACATATTGGCTGTTGCCTAGGCATGTGTGTGTGTGTGTGTATGAGACATGGGTTGACAGTGTGCTCTGGGTAATACTGGGGTTGCTAACTGTGATAGCCTGGCCTTGATGTCACATGTATGGGTATGACTTTGCACCCCAGCCTCTCAGCTATTTCACATCTGTTATCCCTGTATGGTGGACATTGTGATATATAGTAGGGCCACCATATAAGAAATATGCAAAACCCACTCCACAGGTGTCACACACTCACAACCACCTCCACACAGAATACATGCTACAAACGCACACACTTGTCATGTCAGGGAGTAGAACCCCTACCTAACTAGTTTATTACACTACAGCACTACACAGTTATAGTAATCACCATGGAGATTACTGGAGTACTCCTTCCCCAAAGGTGTATATCACATTGGATGACATCAGCAGGATTGCCAAAGTAGGACATTCGAATTGTAGTGAGTGTGACTAGCCTAAAATGCATTGCTCCCTACACAGACAGTGATACACACACAAAACATCCACCACCGACATGTGTGGGTATAGAACCCATAACAGAGGTCTATATCAGACTACAGCATGGAGCTGCTATAGGATGCACCATGGGGATTACTAGAGAGTGCCTTCCCCAAAGGTGTATTTCACAATGAATGACATCAGCAGGATTGTTAACTAGGCAATTTGAAATGTACTGTGTGTGACTATCCTAAAATGCATTGCTCCCTACACAGGCAGTGACACACACACACACAAAACATCCACAACAAACATGTGTATGTATAAAACCCCTACCAGAGGTTGATATTACACTACAGCATGGAGTTGTTATAGGACGCACCACAGGGACTACTAACAAACTCCTTCCCCAAAGGTGTATTTCACAATGAATGACATCAGCAGGACTGCCAAAGTAGGCCATTTGAAATGTACTGAGTGTGACTAGCCTATAATGCATTGCTCCATACACAGACAATGAAACACACACAAAACATCTAGAACTGCAATGGGTGGGGATGGAACCCTACCATAGTTCTAAACCACACTACAGCAGTACGCAGTTATGGCACCCCCTATGGAAATGACTGGGCTACAGCCTTCCCAGAGGTGTATTTCTAGGTGGGTGATATCAGCAGCCTTGCCAAAGTTGAGTATATGAATTGTAAGGAGTGTGAGTACCCTAAAAAGTATTGCTCTCTACACAGATGAGGTGAGACAGACACACACTTGCCATGTCTGGGATTAGTACCTACCTAACTACTTTATCACACTACAGCAGTACGCAGTTACAAGACATGCTATGGAGATTACTGGGCTACAACCTTCCCAGAGGTGTATTTCTAGGTGCTGACATCAGCAGCCTTGCCAAAGTTGAGTATACGAACTGTAAGGAGTGCGAGTACCTTAAACAGCATTGGTCTCCACACACACACACACACACACACACACACACACACACACACACACACACACACACACACACACACACACACACACACACACACACACACTTACCATGTCTGGGATTAGAACACTTACCTAAGTGCTTTATCACACTACAGCAGTACACAGCTACAGGGCGCGCTACAGAGATCACTAGACTACAGCCTTCCCAGAGGTGTATTTCTAAGTGGGTGACATCAGCAGCCTTGCCAAAGTTGAGTATATGAATTGTAAGGAGTGTGAGTACCCTAAAAAGCATTGCTGTCTACACAGTCAGAGACAGGCAGACATGCACACAAACAGTTGCCAAGCCTGGGGTTAGAACTTCTACCTAACTACTTTATCACACTACAGCAGTATGCAGTTACAGGATGCACTACAGAGATTACTGGGGTATAATCTTCCCAGATGTGTATTTCTAGGTGGGCGACATCAGCAGCCTTGCCAAAGTTGAGTATATGAATTGTAAGGAGTGTGAGTACCCTAAAAAGCATTACTCTCTAGACAGACACACACACACACACACACACACACACACACACACACACACACACACACACACACACACACACACACACACACACTTGCCATGTCTGGGATTAGAACACTTATCTAACTACTTTGTTACACTGCAACAGTACGCAGTTACAGGACACACTACGGAGATCACTGGGCTACAACCTTCCCAGAGGTGTATTTCTAGGTGGGTGATATCAGCAGCCTTGCCAAAGTTGAGTATATGAATTGTAAGGAGTGTGAGTACCTTAAAAAGGATTGCTCTCTACACAGTCAGATGCACACACAAACTTGCCAAGTCTGGGGTTAGAACTCCTACCTAACTAGTTTATCACACTACAGTAGTGCACAGTTATGGGACAAGCCATTGAGATTACTGAGCTACAACTCTCCCAAAGGAGTATTTCACACTGGATGACTTCAGCAGGCTTGTCATAGTAGGGCTATGGGGAAGGCAGTGTATGCATGGGCCATAACCCATTCATCTAGGGGTTGACACGCCGCATTCGGGCACACATGGGGTCATATGTCACAGGTACATGTATACAGCTGCTAGATGACTACTTCCTTGTACAGTCATGTTGCACAGCTGGCACATGCACCACATAGTCTGTAATGCTGACAGATACTGGTGGCTAGTATCTGCAGTGAGTGACATCTGCACTTCATGTGTTTGGGGCCCTTTGGCTGTGTTCTGGGTGGGATGGGCCTGGATGGCTCCTTGTCACAGTCACCCTCTTCCACACATCTATGTACATCTACCTTTGGTTTATTATAGTGTATTGTCCTGACACATATGTCTGTATTCCTATCCACTGTGTGTGCAAGGCATGAGTGGTGCATACTGATGAGTGCCTGCACTAACAACTGCAAATGCCAGATATGTCTGGTCCACTGGTGTTTGCAAACATGGCCTTAAATGTATGAGCATGCCCAGTATGACCTTTCAGCATGTTGTTGAGTGACATTGCCTTCATTTCTCTAAGTGTGTGAGCATGCCCAGTATGGCCATCAGTATTGAATGGGTGGATCGTGTCCAGGTAGTTTGTGCTGCAGTGCTGACCTTTGTGTTGTACACCGACAGGTAGCATGCTGTCTCTGCAGGGTATCCATTGATCATTTGGCTTTGACTGTTACTACATTTATGCATAGCAGGGTGGACACACCTGACTGTTTCTACATTTCTACACAGGAGTGGGGGGCACACCTGACTGTTATTACATTACTATGTAGGATGGGGGGGGCACCTGACTATTTCTACATTTCTACATAGGGTTGGGGGGGGCACACCTGACTGTTATTACATTACTATGTAGGATGGGGGGCACACCTGACTATTTCTACATTTCTACACAGGGTTGGGGGGCACACCTGACTCTTATTACATTACTATGTAGGATGGGGGGCACACCTATTTCTACATTTTTACACAGGGTTGGGGGGCACACCTGACTGCTATTACATTACTATGTAGGATGTGGGGGGCACACGTGACACTTGTACACATTTGCTATGACTATACTGGTATGTCAGGTACTCCATTTCATTCTGTATTGCTAACTATCATGCTGACTAGAGGCATACCAGTGTACTGCAGATTGTGGCTTTGGTTGCCCTACATATTATTTTATGACTTCTTACCCTTCAGAACTAACATCCCACTGCCTGCCCTGCTGTGGTTTGTCTGTGTAGGCCTGGGGGGGGGTTAACCATAGCCATCATTCTGGGGCTATGGCACAGGCTCTGTTTGGGTTTGTCTACACCTGTCCTGCTGGCTGAGACTGTTGTTGGGTATGTGAACCATCCTGACTGGCATGTGTGGATCATATGGACACACATGTCACTCAGCACATTTCCTGCAGTGGGTTTTGGCACCCTGTGTAGTACTAACTACTATGGTGACTCCAGTATGTGTTACAGATGTCATGGTGCCACTATGGGTGTCTACTGTCTGCTGCCATAATATTCAGCCACCCAATTCCCTTGCATGCTCACATCCATGCCATAGCTACAGGTAACAGCACATTCTACTCCATTTGGCAATTGGTAGGTTGATTGACTTACCTTGAGGGTGTGCCAGACATGCGGATGGTGCTGGAGGGCTGCCTATGTCGGATGCACATAGTACTCTCCCTATACATGGTTGAGCACAGGTAGTGTCATGTTTGGCATTCCTTTTACTGTATGTGTGAGTCAGAGAGAGGTGTCATTCCCTGGGTCCCTACTGTGTCAGTGCATGTGCTACGTGTTGCCTCTTTGCCAAGGCCAGGGCATACTGGGCACGCCTCCTTCTGCCTACTGGGAGAGGCTCAGGTTGTTACTCCTCTGGGTTACTCTATGCCTGTGCAGGCCTTGGCATTGGTTAGGGGCTGTGTGGCCCTGCCCCATGCTGTTCCTCCTGCAGCTATTTACACAGGATCATATTGTGTAGCATAGCACATAGCATAGCAATTTGGGTACATGTAGCTGCTGAATACTGCAAGGCTCCACTGGATGTGTCCAGACATTGGAACCATGACCTGAGCATCCCAAACACATGCTCTATTATATGTCTGGCCTGTGTGTGTGCCTCATTATGGTGTTGTTGTTCAGGTGTGTGTGCATTTCTGATGGGTGTCATCAGCCATGCCTCCAGTGTGTACCCAGCATCCCCCACTAGGTGACTGTAGGGGATGTCCCCACTGGCAAATCTCTGGTACAGCTGCATCAGATGCCATATGTGGGAGTCATCATAGCTTCCAGGGCAGCCAGCACACACATTCATTATAATGCCCTGGGCATCACATACAACCTGGCAGTTGATGGAGGGGATGCCCCTGCGGTTGATGTAGGCCCTACCCTGCTCACCGGGTGGTGCTTTGATGCATATGTGCGTGCAGTCTATAGCACCCACTACCCCAGAGTATTCTGCTATTTGGTGGAAGAGATACATATTGTTGGTCAACACCTCATGGGTGTTGAGGAAATATATCTGCTCACTGGCATGTGCTGACATGGCATCCAGGAACTGGTGGAATACTCTGGATGTTGATGCCTGTGACATCCCCATGATATCCCCAGCTGTGGTTTGGGAGGTACCTGTGGCTAGTATACCTAGGCCTACACATACCTTGGTATCCACTGAGATGGGTTCCCCTCGGTCAGTTTGGTGTGTCAGGTGTGGGTGGCACAGCTCAACAGTTTGCTGTAGGAGGTCTCTGTCCACCCTATACTGCTCCACTATCTCCAGCTCATGTAGCCCCTGGTAGGTTAACCTGGATCTGTAAACTCTTCTCTGTCTCCTCACTGTGGGTTAATCAGCAGCATTCACATCCTCACCACACTCAGCCTGTTGCACATGTTGTTCTATGTTGCCTGCTGCAGCCCTTCTCATTTTTTGTTTGTTTGTTAAAACTTCCCTGCTTGTATACACCGGTGGTGTAGGGTGTGGGAAAAAACAGAGGGGAAGGTGTTTGCTTAGTTTATAGTAGTGTTCTGGGTTGGGCTGCTGCCTGTGTAATTGGCTGATTCTGATATATTTCACCTGCCAGCTACACTAGTTCTCTTTGATTATCTTCCTACTGCTGTTTTCCCTTCCTGTTGCTTCCCTGTTTAAGCCTGTGTGCTCGCCATGCAGAGTGCACACATGTGCACACTTCTGCTATTTCCTGATTTAACTTCTTTTTTCTTCCCATAAAACCTGGTGTGCAGTGCGTACACCTGCTTAGGCTTTGTAAAGAGTGCTAGGCAGGTTTAGACACACCCCCTAGCTTAGCTATATTAAGCTAGGAGCAAACCCGAGCCACAGGGCTCCAATCCGCTTACAGTATACCTGACACACCCCCCTAAGATGTCACCTACCTCCTAGGCTTGCACCAAGCTATTTTTACTCTTACACTGTTGGGACCTGACTCACATCCCGGGGAAAACTGGGATTCACTATCCTTCCCCTCATTTGTATAGGATTGCCTGCTAATGCATAGTTACATGTCTCATACTGAGCCTCCCCCCTTAGCAACCACTACTCACTGGCTAGGTTGTCTACTGCCTGCCATTGACTTGTATGGAAGAATACTGATTTTAGTTAGAATGCTTATTTTAGGTTTATTTTATTATTTTCCCCCTGTTCCCATTTGTGCGCCACTATCCTATGCTTAAACAGCCGAGATCGGGTAAAAAAAAAATAAAAGTTGTTTTTTTGTTTTGTTTTGTTTGCAATGCCAATGGCCTTATACTTGGCCATTGACATGCTTACTACTTGATATGCAGCCTTTATTCGGAGCTGTCATAGCTCTGTTTTGAATTTTGCAGAAATGTACTTGGTTACTAACCGAATACATTTCTGCAGATAGCACTAGTCTTGCATGGACTGTTACGAGCTTCCTGGATTGCAAAATCACCTCATTTGTATGGATTTCACCTGCAAATGGGATGATTTGCATACCAGGGCTTAGTCCGTGCAAGATTAGTGCAAGACCGCTCGTGCACGCCCCTGCGGGCTGTTCTTGGATCGCACAGCAGACATATTGCCTGCTTGAGCTCCTGCACTTCGTGCGAGTTTTTGAGAATCCAGTGGATTGTTTATACCATGGAACACAGTGAAGGCAGTCATCAAAAAGTGGAGAAAATATGGGACAACAGTGATGTTGCAAAGAACTGAACATCCCTCCAAAACTGATGAAAAGACAAGACGAAAACTTGTCAGGGAGGCTGCCAAGAGACCTATAGCAACACTGAAGGAGCTGCAGGAATTTCTGGCAAGTACTGGTTGTGTAGTACGTGACAACAATCTTGTGTATTCTCAATATGTCTGGGCTATGGGGTAGGTTTGCAAGACAGAAACCTTTTCTTATACCGAAAAACATCCAGGCCCAGCTAAAATTTGCAAAACAATATATCAAGTCTCTCAAAAGCATGTGGGAAAATGTGCTATGGTCTGATGAGACCAAGGTTGAACTTTTTGGTCACAATTCCAAAAGGTATGTTTGGCGCAAAAACAACACCTCGCATCACCAAAAGAACACCATTCCCACAGTGAAGCATGGAGTTGGCAGTATCATGCTTTGGGGTTGCTCTTCTTCAGCTGGAACACGGGCTTTAGTCAAGGTGAGGGAATTATGAACAATTCCAAATACCAGTCACTTCTGGTCCAAAACCTTCAGGCATCTGCTAGAAAGCTGAAGATGAAGAGGAAGTTCAACTTCCAATGCAACAATGACCCCAAGCATACATCAAAATCAATAAAAGAATGGTGTCACCAGAAGAAAATTAAAATTAAAGTTTTGGAGTGGACCAGCCAGAGCCCAGACCTAAATCCAATAGAAAATCTGTGGGGTGACCTGAAGAGGGCTGTGCACAAGAGATGCCCTTGCAATCTGACAGATTTGGAGAGCTTTTGCAAGGAAGAGTGGGCAAATATTGCCAAGTCAAGATGTACCATGCTGATAAACTCCTACCCAAGAAGACTGAATGCTGTAATTAAATCAAAAGGTGCTTCAAAAAAGTATTAGTTTAATGGTGTGCACACAAACAAAGTATTAGTTTAAGGGTGTGCACACATATGCAACTAGCGTATTGTACGTTTTTTTATTTTTTATATTTATTCCTAACAGATTTGTTTGTTTTTCAATTGAATTGTACAGGTTAAAGGTCACATTAAAGGTGGGAAAAGTTTTGAAATGATTTAGTGTGGTCTCATTTTTTCATATCACAAAAACCTGGCATTTTAACAGGAGTGTGTATACTTTTATATATATATATATATATATATATATATATATATATATATATATATATATATATATATACACACACACACATATATATATATATATATATGGTTCTACCTGACATAAACGAAACCCCAAAACACCGACAACGCAATCACCGAAACCACATAACCGACAGTACAAAAACACGAAACCCCACATGCCCGACAACGAAATAACCGACGGTACACAAACACGAAACCTCATACACTGCACACACCACAATCACAACAATCAACAAACAAAACACATTCCCTGTCCAAAAACCACATACACAACACAAGCACACCAAAATCCCTACAAACCCAGACATACACAACTACCTACAACCCTAACCCAAACCCTAACCCTAAGGTCCGTCACTACCGCACACTTACCTGACCCGGCTCCTAACCCTAACTCACTTATCCGCCCTAACCCAAACACAATCACTACCGCACACTTACCTGACCCGCTCCCTAACCCTAACTCACTTATCCCGCCCCTAACCCAAACACAATCACTACCGACACTTACCTGACCCGGCTCCTAACCCTAACTCACTTATCCCGCCCCTAACCCAAACACAATCACTACCACACACTTACCTGACCCACTCCCTAACCCTAACTCACTTATCCCACCCCTAACCCAAACACAATCACTACCGCACAATTTCATTCAGCCTTACCTGCACACTGACGTTCTTATGAGCCGTCGACTTTAACTACTTTCGGCGTTTTCAGATTTCGCGCTTCTGAGGCTTCAAAATTTTCTGTCAGTGTTCTCTGCTGTCGGTGAACTAAGGTAGAACCATATATATATATAAGCATTGCATAATCCTGAAAGTCCAAAATCCTGAGACCAAAATCCTGAAAACTCAAAATCTTGAAAACTCAAAATCCTGAAAACACACAGGATACCAACATTTGCTATATTGTAGCACAAGTACAGACAGAAACATATTACACTTCAACTTCAACCCCTGCACCCCCCATGTTGGGGGCTGCGCCTCCACACCCCCTTCTACTTAAATATAACAACTTTGAGATGGCACTTCAGTACACTAAGTGCAGTCTCAGAGTGGATATATTTAAGTAGCAGGGGGTATGGGGGGCAGCAGGGGTTCTTGCCCCCTGCTTATACTTGGAGAAGAGTAATATGGTTTGTGTTTTATTTGTTTCTGTATGTACTTGTGCTGGAATATAGTAAGTGTTGGTATCCTGTGTGTTTTCATGATTTTGAGTTTTCAGGATTTTGAACTTTCAGGATTTTGGTCTCAGGATTTTGGTCTTCAGGATTTTGGGCTTTCAGGATTCTGTAGCCCTCCTAAATATATATATATATATATATATATATATATATATATATATATATATATATATATATATGTTTCCCATCTTATTTCTAATTAGTCTCCTTTGATTTTTTCATTATTGCATTTGCCATGTGCTGCAGAAATTATTTTGTACCTTTGTAGAAAGTGCTTTGTATTTATATGGTCTGGTGGTGTTATGTGTAGCTGTTTGTTTTAGTTTTAATTACTGTGCTGTTGTGTAGATGTTGATATATGTATATATGTAAACGCACACACACAGACACACACACACACACACACATATATATATATATATATATATAGTATGCTTTTGTCTATGTCTGTGTGTGTGTGTGTGTGTGTGTGTGTGTGTGTGTGTGTGTGTGTGTGTGTGTGTGTGCAGTTGTTTGCTGATTTTATGCCATTATATTACTGTTTTACATTTACTGATGTTAGTTTTGTTATTTTTATACCTTTTAGGTATCCATTTCTTTTCCTTTATGTATGAGTATTGTGTATTTTAGGTTGTCATAAGTTTTATTATTATATTTTGGATTTAAGTTATTCAAAATTTCTCACTTATCTATTTAATTTTAGGTTAGAATAGTTGGTGTTAGTCTTTTTGGATTTTGTATATATATATATATATATATATATATATATATATATATTTTTGTGTGTTATGTGTTTGCCATGTACTTCTTTAATGTTTTTGATTTTGTCTTATTATCGTGTTTATTTTATTTTGCCATTGCAAGCAATAATATTGATTTGTTTTGAAATCTATGGAAGTTTCCCATTTTAATCTATGAAGATTTAGGTCCAGCTTTGTATGTTTATTTTTGTACTGATAATTTAACCAACATGCCAATATTTTGGTTGATACCATCATAATATACACATTTTATTTACGTTTTGTAACAGATATTCTTTTTTATTGCACTCCCTTTTGAGGACCAAGATTAGGCTGCATACTTTCATATTTAATTTTTTTCTCCATGGAGCTTTTCTTCTGCTGACCCTACTATGTCTTTCCTTTCATTGGGTCTGCTTGGCCCTCCTTACTTCCACAGTCATTCTCTGATAAAGGTTGGGGATGGAGAGAAGATGAAGGTGTCCTGGGATGGTGTTATATTACTGACATAGTGTGATCCTGAATATATACCCTCCGCTACTCCCCCAGCATGATGCATCCATCATATCTCTTAAATGTACAACTTTTCACAGAATGTCCAGATTTTTGCCACATATTTTTGGTCTGTTCCACATAAAGTTTGTAGTTTTCTTGCAAATCACTGAGGATTTAAGTTACTAAATAATAACATACGTTTGAGTCTCAGCTGTCATATCCTTCAGAAAAATGCAAGCTAACACAAATCCGATTATTCTAGAAACTGTCTATGTTTTAAGACAAATATTTAAAATCTGTCCCTATTTTTGGGCCTTTGTCCTCTCATTATTTTAGACTTTGTCCAGATTTCTTGCTTTGGAGAGATATAACACCCATCCTCCTGTGACAGTGTCTCTGACACCTGAGCTGCTAACTGAACCAGGGCTGTCTAGACTATAGTCATGGCTTTGCCCCTCTGCTCTACAGTGCTGGCTAAGATTAGTACAAATATGCATAAATGCTCCCCCACACAGTCCACACACACACATATATGTATATCTATCTGTCTATCTAAGTAGAGAGATTGATAGATAGATAGATAGATAGATAGATAGATAGATAGATAGATAGATAGATAGATAGATAGATAGACAGACAGACAGACAGACAGACAGACAGACAGATAGATAGATAGATAGATAGATGTAATTCATACAGATGCATGTGAACACACAGACACATAACATTTTGTAGTGTAGGTTTAGGTTATGGTGATTACTTGGCTAATGACCCGAGGCAGGGCTTTTTAAGTCTAGACATGCTTTCCCAAGGTGAGAATCAAATCCTACACCTTATCTCTAAGGTAAACACCTTAACGATCACACCAGTACCCAACTATCAAGAAAGAATTTTCAAATGAGTGGTAAAGCCATAAGTACTGAAGTGAGCTCTTTAATCTTCACTTCAAAATATTTTATTCATATTTTATTTAGCTGTTTTACTTCCCTGTCTTTTTAAGGTTTGAATGTTGCTTTTTTGTGATCTCAAAGGGCTGTTGCAATTGCATTAGTTGTCTGTTGAACATAGATTTAAGTAGTTTCCGTAGGGTTTTATGAATTAAGTATCTTGCATTTTTTTACTGTTTTGTTCTGTGGGATTTTTTAATATTTTCTGTAATATTGGATATATTTGATGTATTTTCTTGGTGTACTATGGGTTATATTAAGATTTCTTTGTTGCTTAAGCTTTATTCATTAATTTAATCTTAGTGTAGATAGTTGACAACGGATCTTTTGCTAGAAATGCTGTTTTCAAGTTAGCATGCTGCAAACTGAACTTTATTTTATATTTTATTATTTTGCTTTCATCCATTTTTTATTGTAAAAATAAATTTAATTTCTAGCAAGTGCTACTAAATGTAGTACTCTGTTCATAGTTTCATAGGAGATTACTAGGCTAATAGCTTAAGAGCCCTTACAAGACTAGCCAATATAACCTGATTTTACCCAATCTATGGCCCCTAGGGCAAGAGGATGACATGGATTTGTGCCTTTGCATTGAATATGTTACAGATTGCCCCTGTCCATAAGGGACATAGGCACTACCCCAGGTGTGAATTTGTGATTCCCCATCCATTGATCCAAATTGTGTTGTAAGAGGACCAGGGAGGGGTGTGCTTAATGGGAATAGGAAGCCTGTTCCAAAGAAGGCACAATCTCTGAAACACATATCTATCTCTCCAGCATGTTTTGTTTTAGTTGCTGACTAAGTTTAGATTCCTAGCTTGGGTTACCCTCGTACTGTTTGACTTGCAGATGTAGCAGCTCCATCAGGGCTGGATTTATGAGTGCTCTGTGCGTCAGACATAGGTCACCCATTAATAGCCAGTAGAAGATGGAGTAAAGGGATTGGGCTTTTAGTCCATCTGCACAGGACATGTTGTTTACACCCTGTATTTTCTTTGTGAGAAATCTTTGAGGCCACTCCAGCTGCTTACGTGTCTAGTCAAGTACATGCCAAATGGTTCATTGTACTCAATTATTGGTCTAATGAAGGCTGAGTACAGAGGGAGTATAATTTCCTTGGATCTGGATGCCATACCTTTACTTATAAGTTGTGCTACATAGAAGGACATCTTCACCACTGTAGACACATGGTTGTCAAAGTTCAGGCTACCATCTATCTGTGTACGTAGATCTCTTACATCTGAGACTTCTATTAGGGGTGTGCTATTGATGTTGTAATTTGCAGAGTATTTGAATTCCCAATAGGTATCATAATGCATTTTTTCACATTTAGTTTTAGGCCATGGTTCTGCCACCAATTATTTGTCTGATCTAGACCCTCCTGAAGGATATCTACATAGTTGGGGGGGTTCAGTGATTGCCTCCAGCTTGCAATTGTTGGCAGACATTGTCATCCAGAGACCTTCCACATTAGCCTTGACTTTAGAGAAGTATACTCCAAGCAGGAGTATTCTCTGCACTCCACTAGTAAATGGCCTCTTGCTGGATCTGGATTCACCCACTCTAACCACACATGTCCTGCCCATGAGCCAGTTGACTATCCATCTGATGGTGTAGGGATTTATGTCCAATTTTCTAAGTTTATTTATAATACCTGATTGGGGAATTGTGTCAAATGCCTTGGCCAGGTTGAGATAGGCAGGCAGTGATGTATGGATTTTTTATGCTATTGTGACAATGGTGTAGGTTGGTAGATAAGGAAATAGACTTCTCTCCCAGAATTTTACAATAAAATTCCGGTCATTATTTATTATATATCCTGACAGCCCGTGCACACTTCCTTTCATATGCACTTCTCTGTCTATCTTACAAAGATATGATAATACAGAATCTTTCTTTCTGTACCTATCCCTACTGACGGGTTTTCCTTGTCTCTTTGGTTGATCACAACCCTAAAGCATTTAAGGTAACTCAGAATAAGTTTTATCATGTGTACAGTCATTTTATTTTGTTTTATATATGTCTCCTTGTTTCTGGATCTTGCAATTGGAAGTAGAAGGAAATTATCCTGCTTTTCACGTACTGTTTTTGTTAGGTAGGTGGCTATCTAGCTCAGAAATGCTGTTGTGCCATCTAAAGGTGCCCGTGCAAAACTTACCACACCTCTTACTCTCCACCCCCCCCCCCACACGCACACACACAGACATCTTATTTACTCTGCTCTTTTCAAGTGATGACACAGGCCTCGGCTTTCACAGGTCCATACATGGTTGCCATTTTATTTGCACTTAAGAAGCCACTATGTCAATAAAAAAGAGAGAGACAGAGAGACAGAGAAAAGAAAA
Organism: Protopterus annectens; assembly: GCF_019279795.1. NCBI lineage: Eukaryota > Metazoa > Chordata > Ceratodontiformes > Protopteridae > Protopterus > Protopterus annectens. The sequence goes on along the minus strand of NC_056740.1, from coordinate 23,973,971 downwards.
ATAAAAGTAAAATAAAAAGATTTAACAGCCTGCTCATTAATACAAGGGTGGAGCTCCAGTCTGTGACAAAAGTGAGTTTAATAGCCAAAGGGTGAAAAGGCTGAAAGGCTGTCACATGGTGGGGTGCACCTTTCCCTTGTATTTATCTCTTTCTCTAGGGCTGAGTATGGGCTCACTGGATGGGGATACCATTCCCACACAGGCTTGAGAAACTGCAGTGGGTAGTCACAGAGGTGGATGCAGGCTGGGGGGTCATCAGGTGGAAGATGACAGGGAACTGCTTGCAGCACATGCACAAATGTAATTTCATTTTTCTGTGGCATTATAAACGCTGTATATCTGAACAGTGGAGCTGATGTACCAGTCCCTGGATAAGGTGAACTAGTCAGATACATTACATAATTTGTACAGCAGTGTGAGGGAATGGATCCTGTCATGCCTGTCTGTTTATATAAGAATCTTACAGTTATTTATCACAACTACAGCTTATTTCTTATACAAGTATATACTTTTGAACTTCTGTTTGCTAACACATAACTCTCTCTGTCTCATTCACTCTTTCCTGACATGCAAGCAAGCAAAAATAAAATAAATGTTGATTGCTCTAGGTGTGCGTGTGTGTGTGTGTGTGTGTGTGTGTGTGTGTGTGTGTGTGTGTGTGTGCGCGTGTGCGTGCATGAGTGTGTGTGTGTGTGATATAGAAGAAGGTCTGGCAATCCATTTCCATTTTCTATCTGCCTTGTAAACTCTGTGTATGGCAGCAGTTGTTCATGGGCTTGCCATAGGAATCAGTTGTGACTCGTGAGTATGGACGATGGATTCATTGCTCATAAATTTTAAAAAATCTTTTGAAATTGTTTTCAATCTCATTATGTAGTCTTTATGAATATACAGTAAAAAAAGGATTACAATATGAGTTGGACTCTTGTCTAAGTCATACTTGTTGAGAGCACATACGTTGAATGGAAGATAATGCCATCAAAGCTAATTTTGTAGTGACAAATATGTCAACTGGCACTTTCAGTGATTATAAGAATAAGTGTCTAATGTCTTTTGTAAACAAATGTCATTCTATGCATATTTTCCTGATTTTTAGGTTAATTTTAATGATTTAGTCAGAGATAGAAGATACATATTTTTACTTTGTGTGAAACGTAGTTGCAGTTTTATTTCTGTATGGTTAAGGTAGCCTTTGCCCTTTTTTCTAAGTTGTCCATCCCCCCGGGAATGTGTGTGTGTGTGTGTGTGTGTGTGTGTGTGTGTGTGTGTGTGTGTGTGTGTATTTAGGGGGAGCAAGATTAACTTAGCAATGTTTTTGCTTTTTTTTTTTGATAGTACATTTGCTGCTATTTCTTTGATGTGATAATTCTGTTGGTTTGGGTTTCAGTGTTCTGTCCATTGATCCTGTGACATAAGTCCATACTAGTCACATTTCATTAGTCACTGTTCAGTGTGTGTGTGTGTGTGTGTGTGTGTGTGTGTGTGTGTGTATGAGAGAGTCAAGAAGACATCAATCATCTCCTGCTTTCTGTTTGCATTTATTATTTACTTTTTTGGGGTTGGATTTACAGTTCATGGTAAACTGCCTACTGGCTCCATCTGCAGACTGCTCATCATTTTCCTCATGGTTCAGACAGGGAAAAATTCTTCAAAAGATGTTCAGACTCGGAGTTGATTATTTCACTTTTTTTGTTACACATTTTAGTCCAGCCTTGCTTTTTTCTCACCTCTCTAACATAGAAGACAATCTGTTTTTAAACCTAATGGATATTCTTCTTTGCATTCATTCATTCATTCATTCCTCTATATACTTGTTGTATAGAAGCAGTTCTAGTAACACTCTAAACATATTCACCACATAAATGGTCCTTATTTGTTCATCTTTGTGCAGGTTTCACACTCTCCTGACTGCTTTATCCTTTCCACTTTTATCACTTTTTTTAATTCCTTTACTCCAGGAGCTTCGGCTTCTGTTTTCCTCATTTTTTACTACTATTTTTTTTTCTTCATACTTGTTTTTATCAGTACAAATCTCTCCTGCATTTGTTTGTTTACTTATTTATTTTGCCAAAGAGCATTTTGGCATAAAAAGTTGCTTTTTTCCAATCTCCTTCTCATTGACTGGCTGTTTAGCAGTGTATAATTGCAGCTCTATACCTAGCTCTATGCTCGAACCTCTTGTTACCCGTTACAACCTGTTTTTTTTTCTAACCAGTTTGAAATCATGGCTCAGGCATTCCATAAAACAAAATCTAAAGGGCACTAGTTTGCACTGGTTTGATGCATAAACTTGTACATTTACTATTTTTCTACTGTATAAGTGCAGTTGAAAAAAATCATAATTTTCACCTACAGTTCATGTTTATGAATGGCAACACATGGGACAAGTAGATGTTTTTAACAGTGGTGTAAACAACTTGTTGCAGCCTTGCTTTGTGGATACTTTCATGGACTTCATTCCTTCTGCCAAGCTGATAAAGCACAGATATGCAGCATCTTTTGCAAATAATATAATAGGAGTTAAGAATAACATATTGGGATTTTACTCTGTAATTCACCAAACATGAGCCTGGGATCCCTGAGTATTGTCATCTTCTGCAACTTGTCCAAGAATCTTAACTCTAATAACACTACTGATCACCTACTCTCAAACTATTTCCTTCATAGCATTTTCTTATCCACCTAGGATAAATCCTGGTGTGCTAGATTTATCTATTGTTTTTCTAACTTGTCACATTGCTGTGAGGAGCCATCAGGAGTACATACAAAGTTCTGTCCTCTCTATCATTTTTATATTAATTTCTTTATTTCATTTATATATCAGGACATCTCTATATTTTATACTAGATTTACTGCATCTAGCACCTATGGCATTCTGTTAAGGCTACTGCTACTGCCCTCCCCACCAGCCCCAATGAGGAAAATGTTTTCATCTTATCCTCATATGACTTGTCTACTGGTCACAGTACAACTGTGTCAGACTTCAGCTGTACTATTTACCCTAATCTCTAGTGGGTGTATATCACTTTGTTGAAAGCTTAATTGAGTGAATCATGATCTGTCAAACCCTATTCAGTGAAAGCTCAATTAAACAAATGATCGTTTCAGTGAAAAATTTCATAGGGAAAGGACGTGGTTGGCCATTGTAGGGAATTTGCCCTTTTTCCCACTGTAGTGTGATCTCAGAGTTGGTATATTTAGTTGGAGGGTGTGGTATGCAGGGTTTTAACTTTTGTTGTATTTGTCACAGACAGTTGCTGGTCTACTAGTTTTGATCCTCAGGAAACAGTTTGCTGAAAAGGTTGTTTGCTTGATTGAGCTTTCACTGATTTGAGTTCGACAATTAGCAATTTGCTCAATTAAACTTTCGACAAAGTGATATAGACCCCCCTCTAGTGTGGTAGGATGCTGCACTATACTGTTATGAGCTGTGTCTTAGAAGAACCTCATGCTAAGAGTGTTACCAGAACTGCTTCTATACAACAAGTATACAGAGGAATGAATGAATGAATGCAAAGAAGAATATCTATTAGGTTTAAAAACAGATTGTCTTCTATGTTAGAGAGGTGAGGAAAAAGCAAGGCTGGACTCATTACCATAGCGTGGTCTTATTCTCTTTTCCTTTTTATGGTGATACTTTTTTCTGAGATTGCTTAGGGGATCAGTCTGTTTTGCCAGTTAGTGGAAAATATTCCAATGTGCCTTTTGCCAGTGTAATCCAGTGTTTCTCGTTGCATGCTCAGCGGATTGCACCCTGTTCCTATGTATGTCAGTTGTGATAGAGTGGTTGCACACAATGCCAGTTTAAATTTTTTTAAAAAGGAATTATGCAGCATGCTGAAAGGTGCTCCCTTTACCTAACAGTTGCCTAATATATGTATATATATCTTCTCCTACATAGAGCCTTTGTCTTTACTGGTTTCAACCTGGCTGTGTATAATATATTATGATGACACTAGACAATTACTAAAGTTCTAAAAGTTGAAGCTTATCTTTCAGTAGGCAAGGGATAGTGATGCCCCACATTCAGACTATAGCTTTCCACTCATTTCTAGCACCCCTGTCAAATGCCTTCATAAGCTGCAGGTTCTCTGTATCAGAAGCTGTAGATTCTAGTTACCATCTCCAAAGTGGAAATATCACTGTAGCATCCTTAAAAGAGCTACACACAATATATATATTTCTTTCCATTTTATATTATAACTAATACATCTTAACTGCAACTCACTTCTGGCAAATAAAGTTACACTAATGTCATACACTGCTTACTTCTGTCTTAATCCAGTGGTTTAGCACTGCTGAATAAATGTATGAGTTACCCTAAAATAAGTGAGCACTCATTTTATGTTCTTAGACCCAAGAAATTCCAAATATACTTGGGAATGCACCAACCTCAAACTTTAAATCTCTGCAACTTCTCATTGTACAGATAAATCTGCTTGTAAATATTTTCATCACCCCCTGATCACTTAAATATCTTCTACCTTGTTATCATTTATTTGACCTGCTAGGTTCTTTCCATCTAGTTGAAAAGTTCCACTCTTACTACCATGTCACTTTTTATATGTATATATATATATATATATATATATATATATATATATATATGATAATTAGTCATATACTCATATAATTAAGAACAACAAGATCGACAAAAAATACGAAAAAACAAAAAACAAACAAGCAAACAAACAGGCAAGCCTCAATGCATTCCCACACCCCCTGCTAATTATCTATACCAGCTTAAAGAACTCTGTACAGTGGGGAAAGAGCAAACTCCCTAATCCCCGTTGTTCGCGATCTTACCCTGAAACAAAGCTGGCAATGTTTGATCAGTTGGGTATATATATATATATATATATATATATATATATATATATATATATATATATATATATGTGTGTGTGTGTGTATGCATACACACACACACACACACACACACACACACACACACACACACACACACACACACACACACACACACACATGGGTCTACTGAAGTTAAGTGAGACTTTAGTAGACTGACAGCCAGAACACTGGCCAAAATAAAAAGTAAAAAAATAGATGGAACAGTGCACATACTCTGAGACTTATCTCTGGGGCATGGAAATTAATGATAGTGTTTTATGCTGGCAGGTTGCACCTTCACAACTCCTGCTACTTAAATTTACCAACGTCAAGAATGTACAATACTGGAGAAAGGGTGTATGCTCGAACTCACCAGTCTTCTAATGTCATGTCTGTCATGCGCGCGTGCGCACACACACACACACACACACACACACACACACACACACACATATATATATATATATATATATATATATATATATATATATATATATATATAAAAGTTCATTTATATGTACTGCATTCTGCAATGCTATTATATGATGCATACTATATGCATTTTATTTAGCTGTGTAGCATTGTTTTGCAATAGGACTCATTACATTTTGTTCTGTCTTTGGGGCCTGATCCTGGCTTTATATGTCATAGGCTATTACTGAAAAGTATTCACTTGGATCAGTCCACTATTCTAGTTAACAAATACAAATAAATAAATTCTTCCCTCCCCTTCCCATTCAAAGACAGCCAGCACTGATCATTGGGTCATTGCTCCTAAATAGCTTTTTTGCCCCATGGACAGTGAAGCTTGTGTCCAGAACTGACAGAAAGTAATAGCAGAGATAAGGTGTGGCACCAGTGGTGGAAGGGCTTTTCATATTTCACAGCAACCAGCAGCCCTTTCTGAAATATTGTGATGAAGTGGCATATGCATTTACTGTTGTACATAGCAGTGTTTAGTACAAGTCAGGCCATGAGTTCAATTGCACCTCACAAATTGCTATTTATCAGACCTTCACTTGGGGACAATGTTGGTGCAGTAACAGTTGAAGACTGCCTCACACCAGAGTCTGCTATAAATTTTCAGTTTCTTTTTATGTTCCTTCCCTGCTTTTGGCTACAAGAAATTGATACAGTTCCTCTCAAGCTTCCAAACATGTATACATGCAAGTGAAGAATGGCTTACCTCACATGAAGACTTCTTTACCAATAATATAAACATATTCTTTGATGTATTGCATCATCACTGATATTGTCCGTATGACCATAAAATGGACTAATTTAAATTATTGTGTAAGTCACTAGCTTCAGGTGCATGGGCTTTAACTTGCACAGTCACCTGACTTTTCCAGTCACATAAATGCCAAAATCAATAAGTCAGGCGCTGGACTGCTTTTCTACTATTTTCCAGAAACTTACTTGCCATGTCTATAGTTATTCATCTTGTAAAATGATACCTTCGGTATTCAGGGAGCAGCTCCAATTATTGGTAGAACTATATAGGGGCACACAGGGGCATGTGCATCCCCCTCAGTGAAACTGTGCCCCTGTTAGTGCCTTAGTCCATGGAATACTACAAACTAAAAAAGCAGGTGTTTTTTTTTCCTAAAAAAATATCCCCATCCACTCCTACTAAAAGCACACAAGTGCTGTTCATGCTTTCTGTTTAAATGCAAGTGTGGACTTTTCTCACCTTCTCAGCTGACTGCAGGTAAAGCAGTCTAGAGAGTGCTCCTGACTTGAACTGCAGCATTAGATCTGTTGGGAGGAAAGAAAGAAGCAGAAAACATCTCTTCAGAAGAAGAATGGAATTGATGTTTAGTATGTGGTGTGTGTGTGTGTGTGTGTGTGTGTGTGTGTGTGTGTGTGTGTGTGTGTGTGTGTGTGTGTGTGTGTGTGTGTGTGTGTGTGTCTGTATGTGTAAATACTTGGTTCCTCCCTTTTTTAATTTCCCCAAATCTTTTCAGTTTCTGATACCCTGATGAGAATGGACTCCATTCCTAAGTCACAGTATGATAAAAGTTCATGAAATTAGTATTGTTTCAATCGCTGACGTCAGCCAAAAGTGCTCTTTGCAGCACCCGCAATGTGCCCAGTAATGACTCTTTCGTATAGGCTTACTTGTATTGGTAACATATCTAAATATGATTGTAGATTCTTCTTTATAAGACCCGTTGCTCCTACTACTATTGGAACTGTCTGGGTGTCTTTCTTCCACGTTGATCTTTTTCTGCCTGCAGATCCTGGTATTTTTATGACTTTGTCTCTCTCTGTATGTAAGACACTGTAGTCCCTAGGTGTAGTGATTTCAATGGTCAATGCTACTTTTATCTTCTTTTCATTGACCACTATATCCAGTTTTCTTGCATCTATCTTTTGAATTATTGGTATTGGGTGATCCCATGTGATGTAAACTTCATTATTTTCTATGATGCTTTGTGCCTCATGTTTCCAGTGTTTTTCAGCCACTTCAGTACCATAATGTTTGCACAATCCCAAGTGCAACAGTCTTGCCACATTATTATGCCTTTCAGTACACAGTCTTTCTGCCATTAGTATGTCACATACAGCAACGAGGTGAATGCCTGTTTTCAATTCTGTTTTACAAAACCTACATTTGTCTGTTTCTCCCACATGTTCAATGGACTTTGTAAACCAATGAGTACGTAGCCCAATATCATGGGCTGCTATATAAGCCTTTCATCTCTTGGTTTGAATTCACCTCTCCTTAACCATTCCTGCGTTCGATCTAGAACAACATCAGGTTCTTCCAGAAGTTTTCTATACTTGCAACTATATTTATGCATTTTCCACATTTCTTGCCTTCTCATTTGACCCTTCACTTTATATTCCTTCTTTTGTTTTTTTTTTGGCACATTCAGTTGCTACCTGATTTTTATCTACTTCTGGTTTGATTTCATTTCCTGCTGATATGCGTCTGCTAGACTAAGCAGGAAAGTCATCTTAGATTTAGTCTCCTCATGTTTCAAAACTTTCACTACATTTGGGTCTTGTGAGGTCAGCAGATATGTGTGCAGTTCCATAATTTCAGATCTATACATATAATCAGTTTCAAGGAGGCCCACATCTCCTTCGGAATGGGGAATATATAATCTTGGTATGCACTGATTTTTATAAATCATTTGGTGAGCACGAATCATCCTTCTTGTTTTCCTGTCTAATTTATTAACACATTTCGGAGCCAATCACTCCAAAACTGTAAGTTAGGACAGGATGAGCAAATTGGTTTATAGCTTAAATTTTGTTCCTAGATGTCAATGCTGTTTTCAGGATTAAAGTCTTCTAAAATATTCCTTACTAAGTTTTATTTGCATTTGTTCATGTTTTATTGTTGATCTTTCATCGATTCCCAAATATTTATACACTCCCTCTTGCTCAAGTTCTTTTATAACACATTCTTGTTCTAAAGTGATCTTTTCTTGGTGCTACAGTTTTCCTGCTTTAAAGGTTGCTTTATGCTTTTGCACATTTATCAAGACCAAATGACATTCTTATATCATCTGGAAAGGTTTTGACAACTTGCAGTTGTGCTTTCAGTTCCTCATCTGATGAAGCTATACAGTTTTAAATCACTGACAAAGAGAAGATGAGACATTTTTACACTTTGCTGTTTTCTAGGATCCAAGTTATAGCCATGGCTTAAGCTGTTAAGTAGATAGCTTAATAGGTTAAGGGCAGCAGTGACAGAGAGTCACCCTGGAATATCCTCCTTTGAATTTTTGTCCCTGAAATAATAATTTGTCCTTTATCATGGCTTAATTGCAAAGTGGTCTGCCACTGTTTCATGGTCATTGTAATGTAGTCAATCAGTGTAGTGTAAATCCTATATACTTTTAAGCACTCTTTTATCCATGAAAGTGGGATAAAAATGCTTTTTTATAGTCAATCCATGTCATACTTAGATTCTTCCCCATTTAGAGTTCTTCACTATGACTTTATTTAACAACAAATGATCCTTTGTTCTATATGACTTTCTTTTATTGCCCTTTTGTTCTATTGCCACAATTGAATTTTCTTCTAAATGACTATAAACTCTTTTGGCATCAATTCCAGTGTATAGTTTGTTAGTCGTCAGAAGGCAAGTTATCGGTGTATAATTTTTAATGTACCTTGCAGGTTCACTCTTAGTAGGAGCATTGTTTTTCCTGTTGTTAGCCAGGTTAGTGTCTGTTCAGGGTGCACATATACATAGTTCTTACTCATAGCTAAATCTTCCTGCAAAGATGTTAATACTTTTAATCAGAAGTTAGGTACTGCATCTGGGCCTGGGGTTTTCCAATTAGAGGCTTTTCCTAACTTTGTTTCAATCTCTCTGGTTGCTACTTCATACCATTTCATATCCTGTATCTTTAAATTTCTTGTTCGTTCTTTTACTTCTATCTATTTAGCATCTTTGTTATGTTCCAATGGATCTTCATAAATACTTCTCCAAAATGTATCTATTTCTTCTTTTTTTGGTGGTGTTTCAATTCCTTTTGCCTTTTTTCCCAGTTCTCTATAAAACTGTTTTGGGTCTTCAATAAATTGCTTATTTTGTACTTTTCCTTTACATTTATCTGCATATCTTCTAAGTTTTTCTGCCTGTGCTGACATTTTTAGTTTATTATTTGCTGTACTGCACAATAGATCCTGATCTGTTCTGATACTGCATGTTGCTTTTATCACCTCTATCTTTCTGAGTATTTTTGATGATCTCTTCCCTCTTCTATATTCTAGCAGTGACACTTCTTGTCTTTATTGCTTGATAGTTTTCTCTATTTGATACTTCCACGATGGCATTTCATTTCTCCCCTTCCTTTCCTTTGCTACTCCGTGCTTTTGTGGTAAGACTTTATCTGTTATTAATTTAGCTGCACAGTAATATATCCTGTTTACGTCTGTTATATTGCATGGATCTCTATAGACAGTCCTAATTATTGTGTTTATTTGTTTTATCAAACTTCTGACTTTTTGGGTTTTATTGACCTTCTTCATTCTATTTCTTTCATTGATCTTAATGTGTCTGTCTATCTCTATTAAATCAAGCAACTCTTCTCTTAGCTCAGTTTCTTCTAAACTGAGGGCACATTTTTTTTTTGTTTTCCATTTCCTACGGGCATTCTATAAAATGTTCTATAGCATCTTCCTGTGGCGCATTCTCTTTAATTTCACCCTGTGTCATCCATTGCTCTGTCATATGGGAACTCACTGGCTTATCACTCCTCAACATTGACTGCATCAGTGTTTCCATAAATTCCTGTTCCTTTCCTTGCTGTTCAGCTTCAGCTGAATGCTTATACTGGTTTCCTGTGGCAGGCTCCAAAATATCTTCATATGGCACCTGACCAATTGCTTCCTGTTCCACTGGTTTCCCCTTAATTTGGATGTCCATTGCTCTATCCTGTTGTGATGCTTTCTGAATTAGATTTTCTACACTAAATCCTTCACTTCATAGGTACTCCATAACCTCAGTTTTTATTTCTTTAACTTCTCCATTACTAATCTCCTTTTTTACTTTTCCTCTTAATCCTCTTATTTTTTGTATTGTAAAGCTTTCCATGTCTTGAGTCCTTTGCCTGTATTTCTCTTCAAATAATTCTGGTGCTGCTCTTTTTATGTTGATTAGTTTTGCTTTCTCCTTTGCATAAATATTACACCATATTAAATCTCTTTTTCTTTCCCATGTCTCCTGATCTTCCTGTTTCTCCTTACTTCGGGGACTCGTTCCATCCTGCTGTGATGTAACCTGTGTCAGACCTTCTATACCAAATCCTTCACTTTGCAGGCACTCCATAACTTCAACTTCTATTTTTTTAACTTCTACTTTACTAATCTTCTTTTCTACATTTCCTCTTTGTGATATTATTTTTTATAAATTGTATCTCACTGTGGAGCTTTTCTCCCTGGGTCTCCGCTGAAAATGGGCCACTAAGCTCAGTCGGACTAACCCAGTCAACAAATGTAAAATAAATAATAAATAATAATAAAAAAATAAATTGTGACATTTTCCATATCTGGATGCCTTTGCCTGTATTTCTTTTCGAATATCTTTGGGGCTGCCTTCTTTGCATTAATTAATTTGGCTTTTGCCTTTGCATAAATATTGCACCATATCAAATCTCTCTTCCTTTTCCATGTCCATATTTCTTTTTATACTTTTCAAAAATCTCTAGGGTTTGTTGTTTATATTTTCACACTTCTTCAGATGATTTTTTTTTTCAAACAGATCAAAGTTTTTTGGTCTATATACTGTTTGTTTTCACAAATCTGTTCTATTAATGAACATAGATTTCTATTTGAAGCTTCTGATAGTTTTTCTTGTGGAAGTATTTTTCTTTCCTGTTATTTCTCTCTTAATGTTTTTGTATATTTTGTGTCTGGAAATTCTGGGCTTTTTGGATAATAGTAACAATACATAATTTCTTTCTTATCCTCGATAGTCCACTCTATTGTCTTTATGGCTCTTCTTTGGCCTATCAGTTTTTGTGATTTTTGTGGACTGCTACTTTCTTCTATGACGGGGGGGGGGGGGCATCCTCCCCCTGGGCCTGACCTGACCCCATTGTAGGAATGTTTCCATATTTTGACGATTTTACACTGTCATTTTTTTCCAGTCCTGGGACCAGTGCGCCCACCAGGATTGGGCACTTTTTTATCATGCGTCTTGTTCACCCAGCTATCTTTTTAAATTGTTGACCTACCTCTGTCCATTATATATGCTGTATAAATACAGTCCATATATCAGTGTTGTCTTGATGAGATTTTGTGAAAAACAGGGTCCACCTTATGAAGGTAGTCACCAAGACTTAAGGATGAATTCAATTTTAGCAATACTACTTTCCTTTACTTGCCGACGTATCATTTCTCCATTTGGACCCCTTAAGTGCAAGTGTGGACTTTTCCTACCTACTCAGCTGATTGCAAGTAAAGCAGTCTAGAGAGAAACTTTTTCTTGCTCCTGACTTGAACTGCAGCATTAGATCTGTTGGGAGGAGCGAAAGAAGCAGAAAACATCTCTTTAAAAGAGGAACGGAATGAATGATGGTTAGTATGTGGTGTGTCTGTGTGTGTGTGTGTGTGTGTGTGTGTGTGTGTGTGTGTGTGTGTGTGTGTGTGTGTGTGTATGTGTGTGTAACTGGCTGGTTCCTGTATGCTGGACTAGGTGTAAAGAAAGGAACTGTTTGAAGGAGCAGCATCATATGAGCCATATTCTTTGTGTATAATCCTTGTTGACTGTTGACAATGTACTTTTTTTATTCAGCTGTGAATAAACTGGAGAGCATGAAGTCTACTAATGTTATAATAATCTAACCATTAATGTATTTTTTTATTTAACTTGTTGCTTAAAGGTACTTAAGTGTGAAATGTGCTGTATTTGGGCTACGACAGTTTGCCAGGTACTTACTGAAAATGAGTAAGGCTATAAGCTGTTAATGAACTGCTTCGTGTAGTACAGGGTTTGGTTTCCTCAGCCTTTGTTTGTCTACTGTGTGACTCTGACCAAGGCACTTCACCAGACAGTACTCCTGGGCTACTCTTGCAAAGGGACACTTGTGTCCAGTGGGCTGTTCCAAGCTGTTAGTTTGTTTGTTTGTGTCTTTCAGCTTTTCCCGGTCAGGGGACACAACAGCGGAACTCCGGTCCGCTAATGATTGGCAGTTGATTTTTACATACCGGCTTGCCAGGCCTGACACACAACCTTCAACCGAAGGTACGCCCATTCATGCATGTCTCCATGCAGAAGACACTCTAGCTGAGAATCGAACTGGACAGCGTCTTACTGTGAGGCGACAATGCTACCGCAGCACCAACACCGCGGGTACCTGTTCCAAGCTGTTAACAATTGTCTTATACATTTGTCTTTTGAATGCATCTTTCACATAGTTGCTAATTGGTTCTTCAACATATGATATTTAACTATGCATCCAGTCAGGTTTGTTCTAGTCTGATGGATTGTCAGATGCATTTGGGAGTGTTAAGGGAAGAGGAGTTTACTGTTTCTCATGCTACACTTGTTTTCAATGTTAAAATATTTTGTTTTGTTTAACAAATGACTGTGAGTGTTTCTGCTGTAAAATTTGAAATAAGCTTTAAATTAAATCCAAACCTCTTATCAGTGCTGTTCTTGAATTTGTGTTATGAAGTTCTTTTTTTTGTCTTTTTACTGAGCACAAATGTCTTTGTGCTATTCTCCCATTGTTGTTGTATTGTTACCTGTTTTGTTGTATTGCTAGCTACCAACTTGAATTGTAGCATTAAGGCATACTAACATTCCACCAAACCATAATGCTTGAGCATGACAGTTTTTTTTTCTCTGTACTGTACATGTAGCCAACATATATAAAATATATAAATACATTGTTAGACTGTGACATCATGAGCGGACAGATGATCCGCTGTGGCGACCCCTAACCGGGAAAAGCTGAAAGAAGAAGAAGGAGAGGGAAATATAGGGAAATGTTCATTGATACTTAACAGTGAGTTTGGGTGAATTGCTACCATGCATTCTATACTTTTTTTTTTTTTGGTCTTCTACATGTGTTCCATCAGAGTGCTACTGTGTCCCTATTGTGTCACAGTTAAAAAGGATACCTGCAGCCGCTGCTGGCTCCAGTATCATAACTCAGGATAGTCCTAGTTCACAACAAAGGCTGCTGAATTATCCCTTGTTTTACCTACTTCCACCCACAGTTGTAACCTTTATAACTATTGGATCATAAGCTTATTTCACCTTTCCTTCCACTTTCATTTACCTCTTACATCACTAATAGATGCAGTCAAGTTTTCTGGCTTCTCACCTCCACTGCCTTTGATATATTCAGTGTCGATTTAGAATTCATTTTTAATCATCTATATCCCGTGACATTCTAAGCCTGATAAGCGACACTGAATTCTTACTGCTAACAAATGTAACTGTTCCTAGCCGTTTTTCTACCAATATTTGTATTGGGTTTCTATACCCTCAGACCTGCATATTTCATTTGCTGTTTTCATCAATGACTGCCATGAGAGTCCATTCCCCCTTCACAGCATCATCTCCACTAGCTGCCATTTCACAGTGGCTGATGCTCTCTCATTTGCAATCATCAACTCACTGTCCACTGCTTTTACAAATATTTGTTTTTCTCATGCTTATAGTCCTGTGTCATTACCTTTACTTAATTTTTTGGGATGTTTATGCTGTGTAACAGAGCTGACAACTGTATCCCTTTTTAACAGTTTATGGATAGCACTCAGAATATTTAATTTCCCACTTTACATTACTCTCGAAGGCTGCTATTTCATTTATTTAAGTTATGTGTATGTTTTCTACATTCATTGTGCATTCATAAACTGTCTTAACTTGACTTGCAGTCTCCACACAATAATAAAGCCCTTCCTTCCTTCCTGTTACTCTTAATTTATTTCACAATTTCATTCACTTCAACAATGAAGAAAAGAATGCCTTGAAAGTTTAATACGACATTGGGGGTGTTGTGTAATTGCATTCTGATGATGTCAGCTGTGATTTTTTTTCTGCACCCACTTTAACCTTATGGCTAATGCTAAATAACCATACATGGTGTTGCTTTTTAGGTATAGTTAGGATAATTATATTCCACAGCTTTCTGATGTTAAGTGCTTGCTATTCTTGTCTGTGATAAATTGCTCAGAATGGATAATTGCTTATGAGCCAGTCTTTGAATAAGCGGCTTTCTGGACTTCTTCTTAGAACTGGGGAAGTACAGCAGAAGTTAGAGCTTTTCCTGTCTGTTGCAACATTAGCTCTCTTTGTGCCTCTGATGAGAGCTGCCATTGGATTATGTTGCATGAGGGTGTGGGAAAGCATCATCTGAGTGAGTACAGCTAGCATCTATAGCAGTTGGGCCCTGGGGCTAGGTCAGTTAAGCAGAGCCCACCGGTTACATTTAAAGTACAAAGTGCACCCACCCCCGCACTAATTGGAGACTTACATCACTAATAACATTCTTTCAACTTCTCTAGCAGAACAGTTTTCATTACACTACAGTGTATTTTACTCAGGGCTTAATTTCTCATAGAATATTTTCTGGTCCCTTCCCTTCCCCCTACCTCCAGAGTCTCCCAGTAGATGTTCAGGTTATACAGGTAGATACCTAGTTAAGATGCTAAATTCTAGAAAATTTGTGCCTACTGAACTTAAGGCCCAGATTTAAAATGTGTGTGTGAACCACATCTTAAAAGTTAGGAAACACAGTGACTGAGTGAAAGACAAATGAACTGCCCTTTTGAGATGGTATCAGATCTGTTCTGATTTCTTACTAGGTAGAATTCCACCATGTGGTCCTACATAATATCAACTGAATGTACATTTCTCTGAAGACATTAGGAATGTACGAATCAAGACTGCCAGTGCAAAATAAGCAGCATTAAATATTAAAGCAATCTTTCACAGTTTTAATGATGATTGCAGTTGTGGACATACAACTGGCCATAATATACAATATAACCAAGCTACTGAAAATGACTTGTTTATTTAGGCTAGCTTGCAGAAAGAAATTTTTGTATATAATTTTGGTGGTTTCTATATCTCGCAAGAATATGACAAGATCTGGCACAGCTGTACATTATGGACAGAAGTCATCAAGAAATGATACTTTGTGTATATCACAAAAATGGTGATTTCAAATACAGAGTGTCAAATATACATTTAACAATGCAAAACATCATAAAATATAACTGTTGTGATTGTATTCATTTTAACACTCTTTAGGGACAGATGCCTCTTTTTATGGAAAAGCTGAGAAGGATTATTGGGTAAATGGCTAAAAGTCTCATGGTGTACAAAAGGAATGTGTGAGACTCAAGCTCAGGCCTGTTGTATGAAGCTCATTAGTAGCTCATAAAATGACTCCCTATTGGAATTTTGGTACTCAAATGCCAATTGTGAAAAAGATGCAAAAAAGCACCCCCTGCACCCCCATATCCCCCAAACCTATATATATATATATATATATATATATATATATATATATATATATATATATATATATATATATATATATATATATATATATATATATATATATATATATATATATATATATACCAACTCCAAGATCTCCATACCTTGGAGAAAAGGGAATATTCCAAGAAATGGCATCTCAGACTTAGTATATGTAAGTCCGTTCTTTCTGCCATTCAGTCTCCACATTTCAGGACCTGCTCTAGCAGATCCCAGCATTTCAGATGGTTACCTCATAGTACTAACTATCTAACTAAGGGTAGGTAGTTCAAGATGCAGAGGTATATTTTGTATGCATTTTTGGTGAGGTATGAGGCCCCAGATGGATTACGAGGAACTTGGTTTGAGAACCCAAATTTAAAGAGGATGTGGGAGATATAGAATGCCTAAAATGAATAGTTACTAATGCGAAATAAGAAAATATCCCTATAAGCAGAAGCTAATAAAAAACGTGTTTCTGTTGTCTTGTAGGCAGACAAGTGGGAGACCTAGTAGCTATTTGGGGAGCAGTAAGAGATAACTTTTTGATATATTGTGTGTGTGGGTGTGTGTGTGTGTGTGTGTGTGTGTGTGTGTGTGTGTGTGTGTGTGTGTGTGTGTGTGTGTGTGTGTGTGTGTTAACCAGGGAAGGGAAATGGCCAACTGACAATTTTCAGTGCCAGCACAAACTCATAGTTCAACAGTCATAATCCAAGCATAGTTAAAGCACATGCAGGCAAAATGCAAGTATGGCAAATGCATTATAAATATTGACAACAGAATCAAATTACTATATTATTTTGTACAACGTGAAACATTTTGTTCAAATCTTCAGCAGTGCATCTAGAGTAGTGTCAGAGGTGCAACAGGTAGCACACTCACCTTTGGTGGGGGAAGACTTGAAGGCTGTGGATTCTATTCCCACTCCAGGTGGTTGGGTTGGTAACACTACAGTGTAGCATTAGGAGGTGCTGCAATTGTCCATGTGCCATCCTTTGGATGAGATATTAAAACTAAACCAGGCCCCGTCTGCTTGAATTGGTGCTAGATCAGGTGGTTGTAATAGAGTCCCCACCTACTGAAAAAAGAAGGGAAAGTTCCCTGATAAATAAACAGAGATCTCTCAGGGTAAGGTACCTGCTATGTCCCCAAACGAAAAATGCCAATATCAAGGTGCAGGTACTCCACGACTATCGAAGCCAACCATCAACCAAAAAAGCAAAAATCAATAAAAATTTTTTTATACTTGAACAGCAAAAGAACTTTATTCCATGGGTTGTTAACGCTTTCACGTCTACTCTGGATGCTTCTTCAGACTTTAATAAAACACTTTATCACTTCTGTATTTAAACACTTATCAATTAAACAGTTAACCAATGAAAGCCTTTGTATGAATACATAACTATAAAAAGTCAGAAACGTCTAAATAGATACAAAGTCAGAAACATATTGTGAAAATTCAAAATTCAAAATTCAACATTGACACTAAAATGGATGTAGTAATAGATTATTACTGTTATTAACATTTCAGATGGCAAATAGCATATAAATATTTAAAAATACAAGAGCATATAAAAACAGCATGTAATAAAAACATTTCAAGTGTATGAAACTACTGAAAAACTTCTAAAAATACATATTCCTACTAACACCAAGAAACATGAAAAAGTCAAAGGTATAGCAATAAATAACTGCTAATGCTTCAGACGATGACTGACTAGAAAGGGTTTCAAAGTAACCCTCTCATTGAGGCCATGTCCTTCATCTGCTTTCATTCTGATGATCCATTTACATTCTTCCCTTTCAGTGAAGTTACTTACATTGCCTAATCTCAATGTGGTGTGTATCAATTCAATAACTAAGAACTCAAAGGTGTGTGTGGTGCCTTGCGATAGAACATGTCTAGTCAGTGCGTTCCTGTCATTCTCCCTGTTGATCGCATATAAATGCTCTCTAACCCTTTCCCTCAACGTTCTATTCGTCATACCAACATAGAAAGCCTGGCATTTGGTGCAGATGGCTAAATAAACTATGTTCCTTGTCCTACAGTCTGCATAATGATCAAATTTATATAGCACACCTGTGTCCGGGTGCCTAAAGTTATTCCTGCCCAGTATGTATTTGCACTGATTGCAACTGCGACATGGAAAGGTACCTATTCTAACAGTAAGTGGTTGATCTTGAAGTCGCCTTTCATAACATAACATGTTCCTTAAAGATCTACTATTCTTGTAGGAAAAACTGGGGTGAGGACCTACAAGTGCTCTAAGCCTATCATCCAACTGTAGGATACCCCAGTTCTTTCTAATGACATTAGTAATACTCTTATTCTTGTTGGTATATGAAAGTACCATCCTCTTTTTACTTCTAATAAATGGCCTGCTTTGTTCCACCTGTTCACTAGTTGCTATCCTAATGTAGGGTCTTGTTTCTTCATTGCGTTCTGTTTGTTGCAGGACTATCAAATCATTGTCATGGTAACCCCTTGATTTAAAGTCAGCATCTAGGCCTATCAATTCATTCCTATATGCTGAATCATCGCTTGTTAGGTGTGAACAGCGTGCTGCTTGATTCTTAACAATGTTCTTGTGTATGTGGGGAGGGTGCATACTATCACGATGTAAGTATATGTTCTTTCTACAGGGTTTCCTATAAATGTTGGTAGTGAAACACCCATTATGCTTCCTGATGTTAACATCTAAGAAGTCAATCTGGTGACATGATCTCTCCCAGTCAGCCTAAGAAAAGATGTGGTGTTGTTGATGTAACTTAAAAACTCATCTGAGATAGTAACATCACCACTCCAAACAAAAAACACATCGTCCACAAAACGTTTATAATACTTGAGGTGCTGTGAATAAAACTCATTTCCAAAGATATACATAGATTCCCAGTAGGCTAGTATAAGGTTTGCATAAGAATTGGCACATGACGTGCCCATCGCTACCCCTGAAGTCTGCAGATAATAACCATCACCATATAAAAATACATTATTTTCTAACACTAATTCCATCAGCATGGTGATCATAATCACTTTGTTGTTAGTCATGCCCTTCTCTAGAAGAAAAAGCCTCAGGAAGTCTATCCCTATATCATTAGGTATGCAGGTGAATAAAGACTGAACATCTAAAGTCATCATAATGTCATTATCCAAGTATGCTTTTTCAAAAGCACTCTCAGCTAGAGATTCCAGTAGTTGTTTAGTATCTCTCAAAATGGAGAAGGTAGAATCAACTATAGGTCTAAGTTGCTTCTCAATATAAATTGAGATACATTCAGTTAGCCAGCCTCTCCCTGAGACTATAGGTCTGAAGGGTGGGTCAGATAATGTCTTATGCACCTTCGGAAGACCTCTGATGATAGTTACCAAAGGTTTTTCAACTAGAAAATAATTATAGAGATCATTGTTTATAATATTGGACATCAACATATCATACAATGAGGCATGAAGTTTACTAATAACCTTGTTTAGATCATACATGTGTATTTTCTTTTTTATATGTGGTTTCATCCAATAACATTTCTAACATTCTATTGTTATAATATACACTATCAAACAACACTATTGCACCACCTTTATCCGCTGGGCGGATAACTATAGTATCATTGTTTTGTAAACTTTTTAAAGCTGCTGTTTCTTGTCGGCTTAAATCGTAAAATTCTGACTTAAAACCTGTTTGTTCAAACAACATATAAAAATCATTGCAACAAACTTTCTCAAAACTTTCTAAAAGCGGATGCAATTCTGGTATAAAGCATGAAGGTTTCCTAAAATTATTAATTACTATATCCCTTGTCTCAGTGTTTCCATTATCATAAAATAAATCAAGTGCTAAACCCCTAGTAAAAAGTTTTAATTGTACTATCAACTCACTAATGTCTATCCCTTGTGAGGGCACAAATGATAAACCTCTGTTTAACACTTTCATTTCAGCATCAGTCAACTCATGGCTAGATAAATTAATTACCAGTTCATTGGAGTTTTCTTCCACAATCTCTTCTGTGATTCCCCTGACTCCCCTGAGGGTTTCCGTTTCTTCCCCCTGTACTGGGGACTCCATGTCTTGTGATCTGCTGGTAGAAATGATAAAAATGATAAAGGGAACGTAAGATTTGTGATATCTGGGAATCTATGTATATCTTTGGAAATGAGTTTTATTCACAGCACCTCAAGTATTATAAACGTTTTGTGGACGATGTGTTTTTTGTTTGGAGTGGTGATGTTACTATCTTAGATGAGTTTTTAAGTTACATCAACAACACCGCATCTTTTCTTAGGCTGACTGGGGAGAGATCATGTCACCAGATTGACTTCTTAGATGTTAACATCAGGAAGCATAATGGGTGTTTCACTACCAACATTTATAGGAAACCCTGTAGAAAGAACACATACTTACATCGTGATAGTATGCACCCTCCCCACATACACAAGAACATTGTTAAGAATCAAGCAACACGCTGTTCACGCCTAACACGTGATGATTCAGCATATAGGAATGAATTGATAGGCCTAGATGCTGACTTTAAATCAAGGGGTTACCATGACAATGATTTGATAGTCCTGCAACAAACAGAACGCAATGAAGAAACAAGACCCTACATTAGGATAGCAACTAGTGAACAGGTGGAACAAAGCAGGCCATTTATTAGAAGTAAAAAGAGGATGGTACTTTCATATACCAACAAGAATAAGAGTATTACTAATGTCATTAGAAAGAACTGGGGTAGCCTACAGTTGGATGATAGGCTTAGAGCACTTGTAGGTCCTCACCCCAGTTTTTCCTATAAGAATACTAGATCTTTAAGGAACATGTTATGTTATGAAAGGCGACTTCAAGATCAACCACTTACTGTTAGAATGGGTACCTTTCCATGTTGCAGTTGCAATCAGTGCAAATACATACTGGGCAGGAAAAACTTTAGGCACCCGGACACAGGTGTGCTATATAAATTTGATCATTATGCAGACTGTAGGAAAAGGAACATAGTTTATTTAGCCATCTGCACCAAATGCCAGGCTTTCTATGTTGGTATGACGAATAGAACATTGAGGGAAAGGTTTAGAGAGCATTTATATGCGATCAACAGGGAGAATGACAGGAACGCACTGGCTAGACATGTTCTATCACAAGGCACCACACACACCTTTGAGTTCTTAGTTATTGAATTGATACACACCACATTGAGATTAGGCAATGTAAGTAACTTCACTGAAAGGGAAGAATGTAAATGGATCATCAGAATGAAAGCAGATGAAGGACATGGCCTCAATGAGAGGGTTAATTTGAAACTCTTTCTAGTCAGTCGTCATCTGAAGCATTAGCAGTTATTTATTGCTATACATTTGACTTTTTCATGTTTCTTGGTGTTAGTAGGAATATGTATTTTTAGAAGTTTTTCAGTAGTTTCATACACTTGAAATGTTTTTATTACATGCTGTTTTTATATGCTCTTGTATTTTTAAATATTCATATGCTATTTGCCATCTGAAATGTTAATAACAGTAATAATCTATTACTACATCCATTTTAGTGTCAATGTTGAATTTTGAATTTTTAATTTTCACAATATAAGTTTCTGACTTTGTATCTATTTGGAAGTTTCTGACTTTTTATAGTTATGTATTCATACAAAGGCTTTCATTGGTTAACTGTTTAATTGATAAGTGTTTAAATACAGAAGTGATGAAGTGTTTTATTAAAGTCTGAAGAAGCGTCCAGAGTAGACGTGAAAGCGCTAACAACCCATGGAATAAAGTTCTTTTGCTGTTCAAGTATAAAAAATTTTTTATTGATTTTTGCTTTTTTGGTTGATGGTTGGCTTCGATAGTCGTGGAGTACCTGCACCTTGATATTGACAAAGTTCCCTGATACCCTAATCCACTTTCCCCAGTAGTAAAAATTCCACCTCATGTCTTCCCTGAAAAGACACCACTAACCTAGTGAGACCAATATGGCCAACAAAGAATAAATAAATAAATAAATAACACAATCAACAGGCAATACTTTACACTTATACTATTTACAACAAGCAATACTTTACACTTATACTATTTACAACAGGCAATACTTTACACTTATACTATTTACAACAAAGCCAGTGAGAGGAGGGGATGATAAGAATAGACTCTCCAGGAAGGTGGAATTATACTTGTGATATGAAAATATTGAACACTATACCAAGATATCATCTAGCCATTGTCTCAACACATTTATTAATTATATCATAAGTACTAAAGATGGAAACAATGGAATGAGCATGAAAGAAGTAAAAAATCATACTTGCAGGCAAGGGTACATGTGGTATGTATTTGTGAGGGAGGAAGAAGATGGAGTTCCCACAGAAAACCCACAGAGATACAAGGAGAACATACAAACTTCACATAGACAGTGACAGGAAGTCAGAAATAAACCCTGGACTTTTGAAATAGAGATCTTTCCCAAGTCACCCTGCTGGTCATATGATTGAATTGAAAGACTGGTTCTTCCGCTTGCTTTAATGCAGTGTCTGCCTTTATTGAACTAGCACCAAATATAGCTATTCTTCTGGAGTATATTGCAGTGATTGACAGGCATACATGGAAAACTAAAATGTAGACTTTGTTTTTTAAACACAAAGCAGCTATGTCCACTCTAGACACTGATAGTATCACATCTGTCTTTCTATCTCTGGATTATTGATGAAGATTCACCTTATAAAATAGCAGTAACAAAGTATCTCACCATGGAACCGATCAATGAATCCCCAATGAGTGAGTTCTAGAGACTGAATGCCCGAGTTGTTGGATACTGCTGAGAGTTGTTGTTTGTCTTTCGGCTTTTTCCTGGTAAGGGGTCGCCACAGCAGAACTCCGGTCCGCTAATGATTGGCAGTAGATTTTTATGAAATGCTGAGGTACCAGCTCGATGCCCAACCTTCAACGAAGGCACTCCCATTTACGCACGCATGTCTTTCGAATGCTATCCAACCATGGGGAGGACATGCAGACTCCGCACAGAAGGCACTCCCAAGCCAAGCTGAGAGTGATACATTTTAATTTTATACTGAGCTGAAGATTATGTAAGGACAGAGAATGGAAAACAGCTGGCATTATACAGTACCAACAGTTTCCCTTTCTTTGTGTTTGCACAGTGTTATAGTTGGCATTTCTTTGCAAGTTTTCCTCCACTGCTAGTGGGCTATCAAACTTGTCATGGTCTATAAACTTATTCATTCCTGTCACCGGGTGAAAGCTGCACAAGGGAAGTTGTTATTGAGGCAGCCGTTAAGGATGCTTAGAAGCTTTTTCTGCCTTTTCTCCCCAGCCCTAACTGGAAGTGCATTTAGTGAGATGCACTGGAGGAGGTGCTGCAGAATGGTGTACAATGGGATGCTCATGGGAGGTTTTCCCTCACTTCCATGAAGGGCATTTTCTACAAGAACCCCTGCCCCAACCCCTGCAGCATGAGCAGTGGTCTCTCTGATCTACACTGCACTGTGTTTTCTCAAGTGCATGTAAATCCTGACCTCCCCAGGTGATGTGAAAGAGACATTCTCCTTTATTCCTCCCCCTGTCTGCCTGGCTCCTCTACTGCTGGGTCCACTAATTAAACTCCAATCACCTGTGTCACAGGCAGGACTTCAGCCCTCCAAGCCACAGAGCTACACTAAAATGTTAATATGTTTAATTTATAGTGTGTGGGCGGGCAGGAGGAATTGATTGCTCTGCAAATTACATTTTTGTCACCGTTATTTCATTTATTCTGTCAATGAAAAATTAGGAGCATATAGAACACAGCTGTGGGAGAACAAGCTATGTGTGGAACCAAAGGTCATTTACATGACTACTGTTTAATAGCCACTGATGTGACTTTGAAGGGTCAGTGTATACCTCTGACAACAATGAGCTAAAGTACATTACTGTGGTTAGTAAGCATATGAAGAAAGCTGAAGTTTGAGTTTGCTGAATTTTTTTTTTTAAATGTGGCACAACCATAGTTCTCAATCTCTTAGCACAAAAAAATTTGGACAAAGTCAAAAATAATGGGGGATAAAGCCCAAAAAACAAGAACATGTTTCAAATAGTGATCTTATAAACTTAGAAAGTTGCTAGAACAAAAGGCTTTGTGTTACCATACATTTTCTAAAAGATATGAAGTCTGAAACTCAAATGATTTTCATTATTTAGTGAATTCAGTCCTCACTGATTTGCCACAAAAATCCAGTAATTCAAGAATTTTATGAGGACCAGACCAAAAATATGAGGCAAAAATCTGGACATTCTGTGAAAATCTGTACACTTGAGAGATATGGGCACAACCCATGTTTAGGCTTTTAAGTTAACATTTTTATTATACTTTTACACAATCCATAATCCAAATATCTTCAGGGTCAGTCCACAACAAGCATACATTTTTTTCTCTCCACAGGGTGGCTATTTGTTGAATAAAATCGTAAACATATTTTGCTTTTATAACTTAATAATTAAAACCAACCATGCCTCCCAACCTCTTAGATCAAGAAATCTGGAAAAAGCCTAAAATAATCGGGGGGGGGGGGGGGCAAAGGCCTAAAAATAGGGACAGAGTTTAAATATTACTCTTACAAACTTAGGAAGTTGTTAGAATTACAGGATTTGTTAGCATCCATTTTCAGAAGGATATAAGGTCTGAAACTGAAATATACATCATTATTTAGTAGCTTTAATCTTCAGTGATTTGCCAGAAAACTACAAAGTTTATGAGGACAGACCATGAATATGGGATAAAATCTGGACATTCTGTAAAAATCTGGGCAGTTGAGAGGTATGAAACTAACACTTCTTCGTCCTTGACAATGACATCTTACAGGTTTTCAAATGTTATTATTGAAAAAAGGAAAGCCTTACTGGGAATCATGACCTGCTTCTCAGAAATCAAAAATGAGGTATTGCCTGTACACCTTAAAATGAAATGTAACTTATGTTTTTTTTTGGACTTCAACTACCAGAATTTCACACAATATCAATCAGGCCCCTTGATCAAATAGTTTGGTCAAGTGTACTATGAAACAAAAATCGCATTTATGATAACCCCAGAATGCACAATACCATGTTACTGCAAGACCCCTAACAAAGTTTACCGTCATGATACAATCAATACAATAAGCAAGATCCAAAGTAGCTTTTCAGGATATGCAGCTAAAACAAATACATACAGAGTATGTATGTGAACATTCTTAAGGTTGGCTTTAAATATGCAGTATGTGTTATAAAGCTAGGCTTTAATACATGGTATTTGTCACCACCTTGTGAAGCACTTACAGTTAATTTCATTATTTTTTATAAGCCTGTCCTGAAAAGGACTTTGTGCAGGATCCAAGTGAGCAGTGGGGTGTCAGAATGAGAGTGTTACTTGCAAAGTAGTGTAGATAATAATTGAATGTTTTAATCTTTAGTAAGTGGCTTAATGTGGAATGATGCTTCAAATGCAGTATCTTGTTGATCGAGTCTACCTGATTACGCCGAAAGCTGAGAAGAACCACAACGAGATAACCGACACCGGAAGATTGACAACAGAGAAGACCGACAGTTGAGAATCCTGATGCTGAGAACACCGACGTGTTAAGGTAAGTGTGTGATAGGGATGGACGTTAGGGTCAGGGTGTGGGTAAGGTAAATGTGTGATAGTGACGGACGTTAGGGTAGGGTGCGGGTGAGGTAAGTGTGCGATAGTGATGGACATTAGGTTTAGGGGCAGGTTAAGTGAGTTAGGGTTAGGGTGCGGGTAAGGTAAGTGTGTGATAGTGACAGACTTAAGGGTTGGGGGCGGATTAAGTGAGTTAGGGTTAGGGTGCGGGTAAGGTAAGTGTGCAATAGTGACAGACTTAAGGGTTAGGGGCGGATTAAGTGAGTTAGGTTAGGGTGTGGGTAAGGTAAGTGTGCGATAGTGATGGACCTTAGGGTTAGTGTTTAGGTTAAGGTTAGTGCATATATAGTTGTGTATGTAAGGTTTAGTGTAGGTTTGTAAGCTTTTTGGTGTGCTTGTGTTGTGTGTGTTTTTCGGGAAAGTTATTTGTTTTGTTGATTGTCGGGATTGTGGTTTGTTGGGCATGTGAAGTTTCGTGTTTTTGAACTTTTGGTTTTGTCGTGCCGGTTATTTCGTTGTCGGTGTTTTGGCGTGTCGGTGTTATCAGGTAGACCCCTTGTAGATCATATAGCAAGGAGCTATTATGGCCTGTAAGGATAATGTTATGTTTCTGTGTGGTGACATAATGATGTTCAAATCTAGGAGTATTTAACTGAATCTGCAAATCTTATTTACTGCAACTGGTAGTGTACGGCAGTTCCTAAATAAACCACTAGTGACCAAAAACAACCTTCATTCTAGAGCAGGTAAGATAACTCCATTATCAGGAACATTCCCGGCTGCAAGAGTAAGCAAGTGTGAAATTCTATTGCAAGTGCAGATCAATATCTTTACAACAGAAGCAACTTTTTGAATGTGTGATGAGCAGATGAGGTATGAATCTACTTATAATATCAGATATCTGAAGAGCTTTACTAAATGGAGATATTTGCCTGCAAGTGTTTTAAGAAACCAATGACTATCAACATTTCTAAGCATTTATGGGGCTCCAAGTAACCTGGCCTCAGTCTTACCAAAGCTATTGGAGATATTCTGTTTTTAACACCAGTGGTGGTGCTTTGACAAGCATTAGGTGTAGTTATTGTTAACTTAACTGACGGAAATGGCTATAGCCCTGTTAATCATGTCATCGGAATATAGCAGTACAGGGAGTCTTTGAACGTTGACTTCTGCTGTGTTGATGAGGGTCGAAAATACCAAATGAGATAGGATGAATCCCTGAGGGACATGTAGAGTGACAACAATCTGATGAGACAGGAATTGATGATCCTTCTCTTAAAGTGATAACTTTGCACTCATTTTATTAGTGTCCTGTTGAGGCTATAACATCAGTTGTGTTCAGACACTCAGACATTAGTTTGTTTTACTTTTGAAAAATAAACAAACATGGTACAAATCAGTTTAAACTTATGTATAAAGTGTGCTTGTTAAGGTGGTATGACCTGAGAAACCAAAGCTACTGAGATACATTGTCACTTGTGCAGCTACAGCTCTCTCAATCATCTTTTTATGCCTGGCTAGACATTGCCTTGTAAGAATAAATTTTATGAGTATACCCTTTTTGAGCAGTAGTAATGCAGAGGCAGCTGCTCTCACATTGGGGAAATTTCTAGAATCTGATGAGATATTTATAATATATTGAAGAGGAATAAATAAAAAAATTCATACTTTGAGACATTTCGGTGGAAGTATGTCAGCAACAACAGTGTTATGGTTTGGCAGATTCTCAAACATCTGAAAACCTCCTGCCAGAAAGTATGTTGTGTCTTTCGGCTTTTCCCGGTATAAAGCAGCGTGTGAAACTGAAAGTAACCCTTTGTGTGTCTTTCTGAATAAATTTATGGAAATGATACTGAATTGTTGTTGGACGTGACAGTCAAAAATGTCAGTGACTTTACCTGGTGAGGAGAATTTTTGATTATTGTAGGTTATAGTGATATTATGAACTGTTTTATTTTATTTCTTTACTTTTTTATTATTAACACTTCCTGTTCTTCTGGCAAAATTGTTGATTTTGTGCTAGAAGCATTCCGGTTGCCAAGTAACCTGGCTAGATGTACCTTCAAATATACTCCTTTCACTCTGTTTGTTACTCTTCTTTGTGGATTCTTAATAATGCAAAAATTTAGCCAACTAAACTAAAAGGGTAATAGTTTGATTGTGATTCATGTAGCCATTTGGCTCTAAGGTCCAATTTAACCCGGTATGATCACTAAGGCAAGGATTTTTTTTTTCTGAAGAATATGGCGTGAGTGGCAAATGGTATGCTTCCAGAAAGATCCATAAGTGTCTTCCATATTGAAAGACAGGGAAGGAAGTAATGCACCACTGGAAAATGATACAAAGTGAGACTCAGTGTTGATAGGACAAGCTGTTGTTCTACTTTTCAATCTTCTCTAAGAAAGTTAATGCCATGGCAACATCCATTCATTATCTCTCCCTCCCACCTATATACTGTCTGCTGTTTGCCTGGCCTCCACTGGGAGCTAGTAATGTTGCTTCTGGATCCTAATGCACCCTCCAAAGTGCATGATTATTGCATTTAATGAAATGCATTTAATAAAATGCACTTGCACTAAGAAAATGGAAGAGTGGGGTGGGAGTGGGGTGAAATGAGATGTGAATATGGCACAGCAGGACTGGGGTTTTCAACTTCTCTGCTTGCTTTCTCCAATTTGCACGCCACACTTACCATCTCTAATTAAATATAGTGTATAGTCAATGTTTTCATATTTCTCAGCCTTGTTGTTAAGTGAAGTAACTGCAGTGAAAGTGTTTAAGAAATTCCTTCCACTCTGGCAGAAGGGAAGGATAACAGCAGCTCTCAAATGTGACTTGAACCCAAGACCTTCAGCATATAGTGTCAGTGTTACTGCCACTGGACCAACAAGAGCTTCTGGACAGATAGGTGCAGAAGGTTTTCTCTGTATATGTGTGTTCATGTGCGAGTGTGTGTATCATTGGAATTGCACTTACACCTAGACATAGTCCTGATACAGTCTAGCAACTAGATATATATGTGTGGCTGAATTTTTCTCCTAGGGCCTCAGTCTATCAGACTAGATGGGATGTACTAATATGTTGTAAAGGATGTGGGCTGTGGTTTTTGCTGTCCTTGAAAGTTATGCAGAGATCTAAAGGGCAAACTTAAAAATAAACATTAAAGAAGACATAATGAACAAGCACATTCCTGAGTATTCTGCTAACAGTCTGACAAGGATTAATTACATCTAAGCTAGCTCCTGACAATTTTTGGTACTTAATCCTACAGATTAACATTATTCTAATGTTAATAAGCTTCAGGCTTTAAATCATGTAACTTGATTAACTTAAATATGTAAGTAAATAAACTTGTCTACGGTGATTTACCAGTAGAAGGAACGTAAGGCACATATGGTTATTTATGCCACTGTTGTTATTGGCCTGAGTTTCGGCCTAGCTATTCTGTCTGTAACCTATTATTTTTTATTTGAAAAATAAAATGAACTAATTACAAGTACCTTTTTTCAATGACAATCATATATCAGAGATTTGGTTAAGAAACATGCTTCAAGCTGCTGCCATACAATGTGCAAGTAGAAACCAAGACAATCAGACCTGCAACCAGAAGCTGAAGTTCAGTGTAAATTATATCCTTAATGCTCTGTGCTGCATTGCCAGAGAACATACTCTTTCAGTGGCACTAACTATGGTTAATGATCAAAACCAGCATGTGCAGCAGATGGTTATTACCTAATTCGCTGCAAGATAACTGGTGTCTATTACAGGCTTATGATGCTTACTGACACTTTATAATCTGCAGCTGATTGCTGTAGCTTGTTCTTGTCCTGTGTGATGTCTACGGCCTGTAGTTCATTGCAGCTTGGAATTATGTAGTCAGAAAACCTATCAACCAGTTTGACATACATCTTTGACTATCGTCCTTCTGTCCACCATTCTTTAGCATGAAAGGGTGTAAATAGCACTTAACAGTTTACAGGCTGACCAATTCTTGGCAATTCTACAGCTGCTTAATTTCAAATCAGTTTACGTTATCTAGCTCTGTCATGGATTTCCAGAAGTTATATGCATATGACTGATTTTCCATTGTTTCATTGTCAAATTCCAATAGAGTATGGCAATGTTGTCTTTCTGTAGAGCATTTAATGCAAAGGCCTCAGTGCTGTGATCTTTGCAGAGGAGGGGGTACCAGGGAGACCAGCAGAGTGGGGAGAACCTGCCACAAGTGCTGCCCTTACACATTCTGTTTATGGTTTGGAAAGATAATGAGCTTCCATAACATTTAGGGTATGGGAACTACATTATCCTACATAAACCATTTCCTATCTGAGACTGTCTGAGGGTACAGTATATTACAAATGATCTAGATGAGGAACAAGTTCAGTGTTGTGTAAAAAGGTAACTGTTAACTAGACGCAGACAAGCAGGCAGGTAGATGTGGACATAGAAAAGAAGGTTGAAAGAATGTTAGAGCCTGGGAGATGAAGTACAGGGATGGCAATAAGGGAATTCTATGACAAGAAGCATATACAAAGCAATAGGCCTTGTGGACCATCTTGCTTAATCAGCAGGCCACAGTGTTAAAAGTTGTGGAGGTAGAGAAAGCAAGAAGATATTCAAGTGGACCAGCCATAGCAACATGAAAAAGTGCAATATATAATGATAAACACTGCTACACTGTTTCTATCTCCTACTGCATGTAACTCATTTTAAGAGTATAATGTGGTCACGTGGGTTTCCTCTGGGTGTTTTGTTTTCTTCCCACATTACAAAGACATGCAGCAGGTGCATTGGACACTCTAAATCAGCCATATGTGAGAGTGTGTGTGCGAGTGAGTGGTATGAATGAACTACCACTGCAGGGCTAGCTACCCGGGGGTGTAAGCCTTGCCTCAAGATGATTGTCACTGTTGAAGAGACACCCCAACCCTATGTGCAAAATGGGAAAAGGGGTTGAGGATGGATGGATGGAATGTGAAATGTGTATGGACCCAGAGAATGAAACAAACATTACAGAATCCAAGCTATTTGACTCAGACCAACTGAATGTGATTGGGAGGGCTTAGAAAAACATCAAAGTGCTTCAAGTGGTTAAAGTACCCCCCACTCCCAAAATGTAGATAACAAGATAGGTAGATAGATGGCTAGAAATATATCAAGCAGATTTTATTTCTGCAAGAAAATAAATTAATATATGGAAATGGAAATTATGAGAAATAAAACTATTTCTGAATGTTGTTTTTATGGACATATTAATAATCTAATTGACAGATATGTAATCTGATTGACAAATACATTCCAAGTGAAACAGTGAAAACATATAGGAAATTTACTAATCTTTGGTGGCATAAAATGTTAGAGAAAAACATAATTTACAGAAATTAGAAAAGTACATCCATCCATTTATTTATTTTATTTATTTATTTATTTTTATTTTACATTTGTTAACCGGGCTAGTCTAGCTGGATATATTTCCATTTTCAGTAGAGGCCTGGGGAGAAAAGCTCCAGCAAAATAGAAAATTAAAAATGTTGTTACATGGTAACTGAAAGGATTTTAAAAAAAAGTACAACAAGTAATAATAACATACTAAAGATATTTACACTTGAAAAAGCGACAATAAAAAATGTAGCACGGTAAGATTCATAAGGAATTTTTCACATCAAAGTAGAAATATTTCAGCAGTATGTTGATTAGAGTTCAAACAGTAACAGCCTTGCTTGCATGAATTAGCTTTAAAATGTTAGTAAATTTATTTGGAAGAGGAAGTATCAGTAGTGAAAGTGGGTGGTTAGTCGGGGTTGCTACAAGGGCATAACCAATGCATTTTGAGGTGTTTTTTGAGTTTTTGTTTAAAGAGAGGCAAGGAAGAGAGTAGATTTAGTTCATTGGGTAGCTGGTTCCAGTTTTTTTCCCACTGTGTTAGTAAACAGAGAGTCACCAGGCATGTTGTTAGACTTGGTTATGCTAGCGAGGAGTTTGCTAGAAGAACGTAGGGAATTCAGAATTTTATAGGGGATTAAGAGATTGGAGAGTATAGGGGTGGTGTTGGGTTGGTAAAATATCTTGTGGGCAATGGTGACTTGGGAGATTATCAGATGGTTTTGGAATTCAAGCCAGTCTAGCTGCCAAAGATTCAGACAGTGGTGGGTTCTAAAGGGATTGCCAGTGGCAAATCTGGCGATGTTATTATAGGAAGTTGCTAGTTTGTTAAGATTATTTTTCTTTAGGTTAGTATATATAGGTAAGGTGTACAGAAGAGTTGAGATTAGATGGGAGTGAGCAGTCTTGGTTCTGGCTGTTGGGGTTAGGAAAGGTTTGATTCTATATATGGAGCCTATTTTTCTGTTGACAGTTTTAATGGTGTTATTTATATGGTAATCAAATGTAAGGTTATTGTCAATGGTAATTCCTAAAAGTTTAGTGGTAGAGTCAGGGAATATAATAGTGCCATTATTGGATGAGACTGAGAAATCTATGAAGGTGGACTTAGTAGTGGGAGTAAAGAGAAGGAGCTTGGTTTTTTTGGCATTAAGAAGGAGGCAGCATTTTGTAAACCATGTTTCTACAATGTTAAAAACATTTTGAGTAAGAGAATGTAGTTCTGATGGGGAGTATGCTGAACATACTAGCGTAGAATCATCTACATATTGAATGCAGGTGGCTTGAGGAATTGCTACATGGAGGTTATTGATAAATAATGAGAAAAGAAGTGGTCCAAGAATAGAGCCTGAGGGACTCCGAGGGTGACTGGCAGAAAGGATGAAATTTGATTTTCCCAGAGATCTGCCTGTTGCCTGTTGCTAAGGTAGGATCTGAACCATTTAACAGCCTGAGAGTCAAAGGAAAGGGATTCAAGAATATTGATTAGAAGGGTGTGGTTTACCATGTCGAAAGCTTTTGAGAGGTCAATAAAGAGTGCAGATGAGAGGATGTTTTTATTGCGGTTTCTATTGATGGTATCTGTAAAGGATAAAAGGGCAGTTGTGGTACTGTGTGATGGCCTAAAGCCATGTTGGCAGTTTGCTATTATGTTATGTTGAGATAAATGATGTAAAAGTTGTTGGTGAATGCATTTTTCCATAATATTTGCTAAGAGTGATAAGAGAGCTATTGGCCGATAGAGTAGTCATTTGAGTTCCCACCTTTGTACAGGGGGATAATGTGGGAAATTTTCCAAATGTCTGGAATAGTTCCCTCCTTAATTGTCCTATTTATAAGGATGGATATAGGGTAGGCAATTACTATGGCTGATTTTTGGAGATATTGTGACGGTAGCTGGTCGGCAGAAGGAGTACAAGGCTTGAGTTTTTGGATGAATTTATAGATGAGAGTAGTAGAGATGGGTTGTAGTTTGAATGCAGGTAGAGTGTCAGGTATGGTGGTGGGAAGGCTTGAGTTGTCTGGGATTAGTTGACTAGCTAGTGATTGTATGGTCTCAGTGAAGAAAGAATTGAAGGTATTGGCAGTTTGATGGGGGGTATTTGGATTGGCATCAAGTGGGGTGGGTGTTCGAGAGTGCCCTGGGGAAAGGAGTTTATTGATACTAGACCAGAACTTCTGGGGATTATTTTGGTGAGTTTGCTGCAGTTTACAGTAGTAGTTCTTTTTATCTGTAAGTATTGCCTTTTTTGTACTATTTCTCAGCTGCCTAAAATTTAGTTGATCAGAGATATTTCTGTTAGCTCTCCACTTAGCCCAAGCTTTGTTCCTAAGCAAAATTTGATGTCTGGTTTCTTTAGAAAGCCATGGGGCTGGGTTAGACTTCATTCTGATGGACCGTTTAGGTGCATGCCTATCCAGGATAGATAAGAATTTAGAGTTAAGATACTTTACAGCCTCTTCAAGTGGTAGGATTTTTAAAGGGTTCCAGTCACAGGCACTAAGTTTATTTTGAAATAATTCTGAGTTAAAGTATTTGGTAGAGCATGCTAGCCTAAAGGTGGGGAGGTTGGGAAGATCATTTTTTTCTCTTATGATGTAGGTCAAAATATGATCACTTACATCATCTGGCAGCATTCCTACCTTGTAAGATTGTTTCTGTCTATTTATAAGTATCCAGTCTAAGGTGCTCTCTTTTTTATTTGGTTTGTTAATTCTGGTTGTGGAGGTGATAGTTTGGCTAAAGCCGTGGAGGTTAATATGAGAGGTAGGATTTTCAGCGCTGTCACCTTTCCAGTCAGTATTAAAGTCACCTAGTATTATTGTTTCTTGGGGGTAAGTTGAAGACACCCAGCTTAATATAGCCTCTATTGTAGTGATATTATTTCCAGGTGGTAGGTAAATACAGATAATGTATAAAGATTTGTTTGGGTTGATTTGAAGTTTGGTGATGAGGACTTCTGCTTTACTATCCTGGGTTGGATTATATGGTAAGGTGGAGATATGAAGTCCATCTTTGAATAGAACTGCTACTCCACCCCCTTTGCATTTTGTTCGATCTTGTCTCACTATGTTATAACCTTGGGGAATGATTTCATTGTCTTTAGTCTCTGGTTTCAACCAAGTTTCAATGAGGCAGAAGATGTCAAAGGAGTGAATATCTAGAAGGGCATGGAGGTGGGCTACTTTATTATTAATGCTTTGGATATTTAGATGTCCTATTAGAAAAGAGTTATTGAGTTTGGGGTGGGTTGTTAGGGTAATGGAGTTGGTAGGGCCAGGGTTGGGGTGGATGTCACCGTCTTTTAAGGAGGGATTATTTAGTTTTATTACTGAATTATACCTAAGGTTAGTTTGAATTTTCACTTTCTTTATTGTGGGCCATCCATCCATCCATCCATCCATCCATCCATCCATCCATCCTCAACCTCTTTTCCAATTTTTGCACATGGGTTTGGGGTGTCAAACAAATGTAAGTTGTGTTTCTCTCAAGTCAAGTTTGGTGAAAGACTTTTACAAAACTATTTTACAAAGGAAAACAGAAAACTGTAACAAAACACGCATACAACAGGTTATCTATAATCATAAGAGTCTGTAAATCAAGTACTCATGAAAGTGCTACTTATATAAAGATAAAACATAAATGCATTGAAACATGAACAACAAATGTTCCATAATGAAAACAGCTCAATTTAAATGAAAATAAAAGAAATAAGCTCCACAACCCATAAAAAGTGTGTTTGTCTACAGCTTATAACTCATTACAAAATGAAATGTACAACTTCAAATCGAAATACATGCACCACTTCTTAATATATTGAAACCTCACTTTCAGACATCTGAGGAATAAAGGAGAATCCATGCCACCCTTCTGAATAAACCAGATTGAGTCAGTTCTTTATCAATGAAGTCATTTATTTATGCACTTGTAACCTCACAGAATTTCATGCAGTCAATGACAAATTAAAGGAGTTTATTTGCAGTATCTAACTTATGCCATATCTTCATCACACACTTTGGGCCTTGTGACTGAATTAAACCTACATTGCCTTTTTTGTATACTTCTAGTGAAAACCCATAGCACTTTATGGTGCCTAGATGCTTTTTTTTTTTGGGGGGGGGGGGTATGGTTTCTTTAACTAAGTGACTAAGCAGCTAATAATAGGTAGCATTAGAAAAAGCAAGGAGTAATTTATAAAATAACGCTAAAATATTTAATGTATGATGTCCTGCAGTGGAGGAAATTAATCTCTGTTTACCACTTTTTATTCATATTTTTATATTTATTTATAGATTTTTTTAACTGAGACACCTACATGCTGTTGAGGGGTATCTTGTGAAATGCCATGGTGGGAGACAGGAGCATTCTTGAAAATATCTCAATAAATGTGCACTTAAAGGGGAATTTCTCACTGTCACATGAAAGCTTATGTCCTGTTAACAAAGGTGCCCTGACAATATATGTCTAATTTATACAGTTTCTAAAATATGACAATTTTTTGTGAACGTTTATCAAACATATAATTCTGGATTTGTGTGCATTATAATATATTATAATATTTCTTGAAAGTCTATGAAGAAAGTTTGAGAGCCTGACTTTACCAACAAAATAAAGCACCATCATCATCTTCTTTCGGCTGTTCCCGTTAGGGGTCGCCACAGCAGATCATCTGTTTCCATTTCTTCCTGTCCTCTGCAGCATGCTCTTTCACACCAACCGCCTGCATGTCCTCTCTCACCACATCCACAAACCTCAACTTAGGCCTTCCTCTTTTCCTCTTACCTGGCAGCTCCATCCTTAGCATCCTTTTCCCAGTATACCCAGCATCCCTCCTCAGCACATGTCCAAACCAATGCAATCTCGCCTCTCTTGCTTTGTCTCCAAACTGTCCAACCTGAGCTAACCCTCTAATATACTGATTCCTAATCCTGTCCATCCTAGTCACACCCAGTGCAAATCTTAACATCTTTAACTCTGCCACATCCAGCTCTGACTCCTGCCTTTTCGACAATGCTACCGTCTCCAACCCATATAACATAGCTTGTCTCACTACCCTCTTGTAGACCTTCCCTTTCACTCTTATTGGTACCCGTCTGTCACAAATCACTCCTGACACTCTTCTCCACCCATTCCACCCTGCCTGTACACTCTTCTTCACCTCTCTTCCACACTCACCATTACTCTGAACTGTTGATCCCAAGTACTTAAACTCATCACCTTTACCAACTCTACTCCCTGTATCCTCACCATTCCTCTACCCTCCCTCTCATTTACACACATATATTCTGTTTTAGCCCTGCTGACCTTCATTCCCCTCCTCTCTAAAGCATTGGACATGCAGGCAGTTGGTCTCCTCAACCTGGTCCCTACTCTCACTACATATCACAATGTCATCTGCAAACATCATAGTCCATGGGGCCTCCTGTCTAATCTCATCTGTCAACCTGTCCATCACCACTGCAAATAAGAAAGGGCTCAGAGCTGATCCTTGATGTAATCCCACCTCCACTTTAAACGTATCTGTCACTCCCACCGCAGTCCTCACCAATGTCACACTATCCTTGTACATATCCTGTACCACTCTTACATACTTCTCTGCCACTCCCGACTTCCTCATACAATACCACAACTCCTCTCTAGGCACCCTGTCATATGCTTTCTCTAAGTCCACAAAGACACAATGCAACTCCTTCTGACCTTCTCTGTATTTCTCCAACAACACTCTCAGAGCAAATATTGCATCTGTCGTGCTCTTTCCTGGCATGAAACCATACTGCTGATCGCTAATCATCACCTCCCTTCTTAACCTAGCTTCCACTACTCTTTCCCATGACTTCAAGCTGTGACTGATCAATTTTATCCCTCTGTAGTTACTGCAGCTCTGCACATCACCCTTATTCTTAAAGATAGGTACCAAAACACTTTTTCTCCACTCCTCAGGCATCCTCTGACTTTCCAAAATTTCATTAAACAATCTGGTTAAAAATTCCACTGCCATTTCTCCTGAGCACCTCCATGCTTCCACTGGTATGTCATCTGGGCCAACAGCCTTTCCATTCTTCATCCTCTTCATAGCTGTCCTTACTTCCTCCTTGCTAATCTGCTTCACTTCCGGTTCACTATCCCCACATCATCCAACCTTCTATCTCTCTCATTCGCTTCATTCATCAGCCCTTCAAAGTACTCTTTCCATCTACTCAACACACTCTCCTCACTTGTGAGCATGTTTCCCTTACTGTCCTTTATCACCCTTACCTGCTGCACATCTTTCCCAGCTCTGTCCCTCTGTCTAGCCAATCGGTACAGGTCCTTTTCTCCCTCTTTAGTGTCCAATCTCTCATATAAACTCTATACGCCTTATCCTTTGCCTTTGCCACCTCTCTCTTTGCCATGCGCTTCATCTCCTTATACTCATGTCTACTTTCTTCATCTCTTTGACAATCTCACTTCTTCTTCGCCAGCCTCTTCCTCTGTATACTCTCCTGTACTTCCTCATTCCACCACCATGTCTCCTTGTCCTCCTTCCTCTGTCCAGATGTCACACCAAGCACCTTCCCAGCAGTCTCCCTTACTAGCTCTGCTGTAGTTACCCAGCTATTCGGTATCTCTTCATGGCCTCCCAGTGCCTGTCTTAACTCTTCCCTGAACTTCACCTCACAATCACCCTTATTTAACTTCCACCATTTAATCCTTGGCACTGCCTTCACACTCCTCCTCCGCTTCTTGATCACCAACATCATCCTGCAGACCACCATTCTATGCTGCTTAACTACACTTTCCCCAGTCACCACTTTACAGTCTCCAATCTCCTTCAGACTGGCCCTCCTACATAGGATATAATCCACCTGTGTGCATCTTCCTCCACTCTTGTATGCCACCCTATGCTCCTTCCTCTTCTTAAAATACGTATTCACCGCAGCCATGTCCATACTTTTCGCAAAATCCACAATCATCTGACCTTCTGCATTCCTCTCCTTAACACCATACCTATCCATCACTTCCTCATCCCCTCTGTTCACTTCACCAACATGCCCATTGAAGTCCGCTCCAATCACTAGTTTCTCACCCTTGGGTCCACTCACCACCACTTCATCCAACTCACTCCAAAATTTTTCTTTCTCATCCATCGCACACCCAACTTGGGGAGCATATGCATTAACAACATTCATCATTACACCATCAATTTCAAGCTTCATAAACATCACTCTATCCGACACTCTTTTCACCTCCAAAACACTCTTAGCATACTGTTCCGTTAGGATAACTCCTACCCCAGTTCTTCTGCCATCCACACCATGATAGAACAGTTTGAACCCACCTCCTATACACTTGGCCTTACTTCCCTTCCATCTGGTCTACCAACAAAATAAAGCATGGTTAAATATTTTTTCTGCACCACCATCAGCAGTATATTTTCACACTATATGTGGTAGTGAGTAAATTCCAAAATCATGATGTTCACACTTCAGACTTATGGAAAAATGCACTACCTGATTTTTACTAGAAATGTGATACACAAACACATCCTGAAAAGGTAAGTAATTGACCCCATAAATAAAAAGAATGCATTCATGGAACGTCATGAAGCTGACATAGCAAATTTTGCAAATAAGGAAAAGCTTAAGCCTAAGTCCTATGTGCAAATCATTCTGATCTGTTCAATGAATTCATCTCTAAAATGAAGACAAGACTTCTTTACATTCATAACACTCATAAAATGTAGGGTAAAAAACATAGTAACGGAATAAAGCAAATGTAATCACCATGCCACACTTTTTTCTTCACAAAAGACTAGTACACTTGGGTAGATGATACCAGTTTATTATGTACAAAATACCTCACTTTATCATGAATGAAGATCAACATTTTATTACCAACATGCTATAAACTAACTCATAAAACATCACAATAATCCAATTATTTATTCATTTATTTATTTGTCTTTGTTTACCATGAAAGTCTGACTGGGTAATATCCATTTTCAGCGGAGGCCCAGGAACAAAAGCTTCATTTGCTTACATTGCATCATACTAAGTTCCAGTCAAACAATGAGTAGTTACAGGCCTATTTACATTTATATGCAAACAGTAGTTACATTTATGCATTCTAACATTTTACAGAGGTGGAAGTTACTAAAGAGAAAGCACATGTGCAACTAATGGATTGTACAGGCAGCAGTTATGTATACAAATATTTTTTTCATTTAAGTAAGAGGCTGAGAATATTATGTTTAAGGAGAGTATTTGGAGAGTCTCATACAGTGAACACAAAGTTTTAACCTTGTGATATGCATGTGCAGGACCAGGATTGGTTAAGATGATGTTTAAGCAGTGGTTTAAAATTACTAAGTTTCTCAGAGATTTTTATTTGCGTGGGGATACTATTCCAGAATTTAGCAACACGCTGGGAGTAGAGCAACTCTTCTGCAACATTATTTGGCTTATTTGTAAGTAATAAGAATTTGTTACTACCCTTGCTGGTCAGCAGGGTAGTAATAAGTTTTATAGTGCAGGACATTTTTCTGGATGATGAATAAGTTTGTGTGCTGTAGTTAGTTGTAAATATGTTAGACAGTTGTGCAGTTCAAGCCAGTTTAATTGCTTTAAGCTAAGACAATGGTGGGTCCTATGAGGGAGACTGGTGGCAGATTTAGCTATTTAATTGTAGCAGGAGGCACATTTCTTTCTTTTAGTATTGTTTAAATTTGTTAGGATAGGAGCGGCATATAAGAATCATCAGTAAGAAGGTGGTAGTAAAAGTTTATCTTGCTGTATCTGTAAAGAATCCATTGATCCAATTAAAGGAGCCTTATTTCTGGTGTGTAGATTTAATGGTGTATAGTCTATGGTGGTCATATTTGAGACTGTCATCTATTATAACGCCTAGAAGTTTACTGTGAGTTACAGTTTCAATGACAGTATTATTTGCTGACAGTATGGTAAAAGATTGCTTTTGATGTTGACAACTTTTTGAGGTGAAAAGCATTAACTTAGTTTTCTTGGGGTTGAGTAAGAGGTTTGATTTCTTTAGCTAGGTTTCTACAGAGGAGAAAGATTTTTGGGTAATGTCTTGGAGCTTATTTATTGTTGAGGCTGCACATATTAATGTTGAATCAACTGCATACTGAACTAAACTAGCATAGTGAGTGGATGTGGTATATTAAATAGTAGAGGACCCAGGATAGAGCCCTGAGGGACACCTGCAGTAACTGGTTGAAACGATGGGTAGGTTTGTTGCCATTTAACGGCTTGTTGCTTTCGAGATAGGTAACTAAGGAACCACAACAAGAAGTATTGTGAAAGTCCTAATAAGGAGAGTCGAACAAGCAGTTGCTGGTGTGAGACAGAATCAGATGCCTCTGACAAGTCTAAGAACATAGTGGACACAAGCAGACCATTGTTTCTGTGTCAGTGCATTATACTGGGAAAATGTCGCAGAGTAGTAGTCATGTTGTGCTGGGGCCTAAAGCCATGTTGTGTTTCTGACAGCAGGTTATTTGAGGTTAGGTACTGCATCAGCTGCATATGAAAGCAGTTCTCTAATGTTTTCGAGAGGGGGAAGAGAATTGCTATTGGTCTTTAGTTATTAAACTCTGTAGATGTGTCGTCTTTGTGCAGTGGTATAATGTAGGCTTTTTTTTGCACAGTGATGGGACGTATCTTTCTACTATGGACCTATTAATTAGTATGGAGACAGGGAAGGCTATGAATTCTCCAGCCATTTTTAGGTAGTCTGATAGTAGTTGGTCTACAGCTACAGAAGTAGTTTTTAGTTTAAGGAGCAACATCCTTATGAGCAAGGTAGGTACTGGACTGAAATTGAAGAGCTGTAGATAGTTTTGATTGTACAAGGGTAGAGGGGAGTAAATGTGTTAGTGTCTAAGAGAGATAATATTGATTGTATAAAGTAAGAATTAAACTGAGTGGGGATAGAGTCTGTCATATCATCTGTTTTTGGAGAGGGACTAGTGGTCTTGCCAGGGTGGAGTAGTTTATTTAGCAATGACCAAATATGTTTTGGGTTGTTTATATATTTCTCTTGTAGGTTGGTATAGCATGTTTGGTTATCCTGTTTGACATGGGATTTGCAAGGTTTCTAAGATATCTGAATTGCTGGAAGGCATTTTGAGTTCTATTTTTATATCAAAATTTCCAGGCTTTACACCATTTTGTAATGTTTTTTTGTTTCCTTTATTAACCATGGTGCGGAGTTAGACTTACTCTTTTAGAATGTACTGGTGATAATTATTTAAGGTCTGTAAGAATATGTTATTAAAGTGTTCTACAGCAGTATCTAGTGTAACTGTTTTAAGTGTATATTCCAGTTTTATTTTTTTAGTGTTTCCCTGAAAATATCTTTGCTGAAATTGGTTGTATTTCATATTTGATTATAGATAATATGTTTATATAGGTTATGGTGATTTCTAATAGAATATGCCAGTATGTGGTCACTTCTGCTATCTGAGAGGCAGCCAACTTTTGTCAGTTTGTCTGGTTTGTTTGTAAGAATACAGTTTAATATTGTCTCCCTGACGTTTTAGTGATTCTAGTGGGTGTGGTTATTAACTGTCTGAAGTTGTGCAAGTGTATGGATTCAGTGAGGGTAGATGAATTTATGAATTGTCAGTCTGTATTTAAGTCTCCACGTATTATAATGTCATGGTTAATTTGTTGAGGTATCTAATACAGGATGACATTATTCTCCAGTGGTATATAAATTGCTGTTAAACCTATAGTTTCCCTATTGCTGATTTTAGGAGTGTTATTAGTAGTTCAGCATTGTTAAATTTGGGTATTTCCTGTGGAAGTAAGGCAATGGTTAGGGAATTTTTATAGATGATTGCTACAGCGCCTTCACGCTTGTTTTGTCTGCCATGCCTGAGTGTATTGTATCCTGGGGGGTGATCTCATTATCTTTTATGCCTTTTTTTAACCAGGTTTCAGTAACTATGACTACATCAGGAGTGTATGTGGCAAGGTAGGCATGTATGACATGAATTTTATTGCACATATTTCTTAAGTTCATATTTAGTAAGGTGAGTTTAGATTCTGTATTTTACTGTGATGTATTAGGTGACTGGTTTATTTTGGGGTTGAAAATTATGATTTTATGAACAGTAGGACAAGGGTTGGGGTGAATATCTCCACTAATTTGTGAATTGATATTTTACAAAGGCAAGAGTGTGGCCAGTTATATTTTGCTCTTGGTTTGATATCTAATGATAAATTTAGATGTTTACTTTTAAGATATTTATAGAAAAATAAATCAGATATGACTTGTTTGTAGAGATAGGGTGATATGGAAAAAGACATGCTGGGTAGATGTTGATATTTTCATATTCTTTTTGAGGATTGATTAAAGTCCTAAGTATTTGAAGGAGATGGATTTGATAATTGGTGATGAAGGCTAGCAGAGGAGAAACAGTAAAATAATTTAACTTAGAAGCATCTTATTTAACTTGGGTTTATCTTTATTGGAAATTAGGACAATAAAATGTTAGGAAGGTAGTGAGTTGGTTGTAGAGATGCAATTTGATAGTTATAGGAGGCAAGGATTAAAACAATTTAAGAGAGAGTCTTGGGTGGTAAACTATACTATTGGGAGTAATTGTATTGACTGTTTTCCTACTGGAGGGAATTGATGGTAGTGGTTAGAGGAATGATTTTTGGAATTTTGAATTGTCAGACTCATATGTTTGCCCTGACTAATTGTAAAAGTATCAGGAATGTTTTGCCTGCAGTTTCTTCTTGTGAGCAAAAATTTGCTTTAAA
This sequence comes from Protopterus annectens, assembly GCF_019279795.1. Lineage (NCBI taxonomy): Eukaryota > Metazoa > Chordata > Ceratodontiformes > Protopteridae > Protopterus > Protopterus annectens. The sequence continues at coordinate 23,931,401 of NC_056740.1, read as the reverse complement.
TAATTTAATTTGTTTTATTGTTCAAGTCATTTCTTACTCTAAACAGTGTGTGCATGACTTTGTTGATACATCTTCTATAGCCACTGGTAGTGTTTTGAGAAGGTTTGTATGACTACATTCTCAGAATCTCCCAGATGATGTTAAAATGAAATTTTAAATTCTCCTTTGGATAGAGATTTAGTTTTTGGCCCCTCTGCTGCAAAAGTGACATAAAAACATGATGAAGGGGATAAGGTGAACCAGGAAATCTCTAAGATTTGTTAGTCCTCCTTTTCCAAATTTTCCAAGGGATTTTCTAAATCCTCATCTAATTGTGGTAAGAAACAAAACAAACAGTCACAATGAAATGCAGGCAAATAAAATGGCAAGATGATTCTAAGAAGAATTCTGGAAACTCTCAAACCCAAAGACAGTCCAATAGATCAGAATGACTATTTAAGAGACTTGTTTCCCCCTCCCACCCTGGCAGACCTTTTTTTTTTCTTCCAGAAAATCTGAATCTCCACTTTTCACTTTGGCAACAGATAACTTCAGACAAATGGGTTCTGAAGATCATTCATCAAGGTTACAGATGGCAATGGGAGGAAATTCCTCCTTTCCAGGGGGTAATTCCTTATCATCCAGACCAGACCTGTTTGTTTCCACCTGTCCTTCATTTCATGCTGTCCCAGAGAGTGATAGAAGCATTTGCCATTCCAGGTGAGAAAGGGGTTTTATTCATGGATGGTTTTGGTGCCAAAGAAAAAAAATTCTTGGGGACCATTTCTGGATCTTTCTTTCCTAAACCTGTTTATGATACTGCCCAAATCAAAATGATGTCACTTCACAACTTGTGACCTCTTCTTCCTCATTTAAGTTTTCTGGTAACACTACATTTAAAAGACGTTTATCATCACATTTCTATTCATCCAGACTTCAGGCATTTCCTAAGGTTTTGTGTGTCTGAATAACATTATCAGTTACCTACTTTACCCTTTAAACTATCCAATGTAACACAAGTGTTCACAAAGTGTCTAGTTCCAGTTGTAGCTCATTGATGGCTACAGGGTATCTACACTTTTCCACATTTAGAGGACTTGCTTATCTTTTTTTCAAAGAGTCAGGAATCTTACTCTTAGGTGAGAGATCCCTTATAAAAGCTGGGATTCCAAGAGAACATTCAAAAGTCTTTCTTGACTACTTCTCATAAGACTATGTTTCAGGAATGTCACATAGAAAACAGAGTTCAAAGAGCTTTTCTTCCACTTGAAAAAAAAATATGTTTATTTACATCTTTTTCTAGGGTTTTCAACTCAGACTTTGGTCACTGTGAGAGAATACCTCAGGATTTTGGGTCTCATAGCTTCTATGATTCTCATGTTACCCCAGGCAAGATGCAGTGGTATTTGAAGTCACTTTGGCGCTAGCACCAATGCCCCTTATCTTTTCAGATCCCAGTGTTGGGGTTTGCCAGAAAAGAAATCACTTGATGGGGACAACTGATAGCCCTAAATCCAGGTCTCCCCTTCTCCGTATTGGTTTCAAAGCAGTCAATCACCACAGATGCCTCAGGCTTTGCTTGGGGAGAAATTTCAGGAGGGATAAAAGTGCAAGGTGTGTGGGACAACAAAGACACATGCAAGCACATAAATGTAAAAGATGCTTGCCTTGATCAAGGCACTCATCTCTCTGAATCATCTTTAGTCCCTGGGACTTCATATTATTACAGACAATACCACAGTCATGTGGTAAATCAGCAAACAAGGGGGACCAGATTGGACCCCATCTGCAAACTAGCCATGTCAGTCGGGGATATAGCTTCACAACACAATTGTATTCCTCAGGCATTGTACATCAGTTAGAGCAAAAGTGTATGACAAACAAGTTGAGTAGAAGAAGGGTAGACAGTCACAAATGGAAAGTAGATCAGGCATTCTTCCAAGATTTGATCCATCTGTGGGAAGTTCCTCAAACAGACCTCTTTGCCTCCTCTCTGAACAATCAGCTAGCAAGATTCTGCTCCAGGACTCCATGCAAGAAGGCCTGGAAGGCAGATGTCTTTTTTTGCCTTGGACAGGAATGCCCTGTATGCTTTTCCACCCTTTCCACTAATATCCAGGATACTGAAAATTCAGACGGTACCCCCCTCCTCAAGATTATTGTGTTGACTCGCTTATGGCCCAGGTAACCATGGCTCTTCCTTCTTTTGGAAATGGCCAGGGACATTTACCACAAGCTTCCTCATAGACTGCAGTTGTTCACACAAGAACAGGGGTGTTTAATAAATCCCAAACCAATCAACTTTTAGGTTCATAGGTAGGTAGGCTATTGGCCCAAGGGCATGAGTAAGCCTAGCCAGCAAGGTACCCTGGCTTTTGCCACCCAAGAAGGTTATTTTCCTGTGCCCTTGTCGAGCAGAGCCACAGAAATTATACCCGGGGTGAATTTCCTATTTTCCATCCACTCATCAGGATTTTTCTTGAAGAGTGCTAATGAGGAACTGTGCTTGACATAGATAGGTAGGTAGCTTTTTTCAGAGTATGGGAAGTCACTGGGACAGGAATCTATCCCTCCAACTTGTTCTGTTTATTGTGGTGAAAAGGTTTAGGTCTCTGGAGCACGTAGCTTGGAGGGATTGGGATTTCTTTAGGTGTAGCATGTCCAACAGCTCTGGGTTTGACATAGCTTTGTATGTTAGACAGAGGTCACCTCGGAGTAGATGATATGCTACGGAGTACAGCTGGAGTTTTTTGAGGCAGTCAGCATAGGGCATCTGTTTGAGTCCCATAATCCTCTTTGTGAGGTATTTTTGTGGTCTTTCTAGCTGTTGCAGATGTCTTGTGAGGTGCATTCCAAAAGGGGTGTTGTACTCAATAATTTGTCTAATGAGAGCTGAGTAGAGGGGAAGCATTTATATTACCCTATCATACAATTTAAATAGCGAACGCTATTTCATCGTACCTAAAATATCTAAACCACAAAATATCGAACATACAGAACAGCAAATTTTTTCCCAGGGAAAAATTTGCTGTCCCGAAACACAAACACACAACACAAGCACACCAAAATAAATAAACCACACACATACACTTAACAAAACCATAATTCTAACCCTACACTACTACCTATCCACTCACCTTAACCAAACCCTAAACCTAAAGATCCTAACTACCCACACTCACCTTACCCGCTCCCTAACCCTAAACTCCCTAACTACCGCACACTCACCTTACCTGCTCCCTAACCCTAAAGCCCCTAACTATCGCACACTCACCTTACCCGCTCCCTAACCCTAATGTCCCTAACTATCATACACTCACCTTACCCCGATCTGTTCCCACACTTACTTTAACCCGGTCCGTATCCTCTGTTCGCATACTTACCTTACCCCAGTCCGTAACCTTCCCATCACAGTAGAGTAAATAGAGAAGCCATGGAACGGGCAACCAAAATCTTACCCTAGGTAAGATTTCGAAGTTCCGTGGCTTCGCTATTTTGAGTTTTCAACAAAAACGAGTCGATATTATAGCATTCAAAGTTTAAAAACTTTGATACTATAATATAGACCCGAGAGGAGCAATAACCTCTTTTCTCCTGGATGAGAACCCTTTCATGATGAGGTATGTCACATAGAAGGATTTACTGACTACTATGGAGATGTGATTGTCAAAAGAGAGACTACTGTCCACCTGAGTCTGAAGGTCTTTTATCAAACCTTCAGCGTTAAGTGGACTGCCGCCTATGTGGTAATTCATGGGTAGTTCAACTGACTGCCTGGATGATAATGTCTTAATTCCTTATAGACACCTTTTTACTGAGGATGTGCAGCAGGTAATAATAGATGCAAGAAAACCTGCTACTAGTAAAAATCATATATTAGCAAAAAGAAAGGGTTTTCTAGTTGGTGCCAACAACATAACCAGCACCATTTCAGGGCTAGTTGTTCTCTGGTTTTACAATATTTATGCGAGCGACTATGCTATGGCCATTTTTACAGCTGTATCTAGATTTGTTTATTGGTCATTTCAATGTGTCCGCCAATGGATCTTCCTATGTCAATGCATTCTGATCACAAAATGCTTCTTTTTTTTTTGAAAGGGGTTTTGCATAATAGAACTTAAAGAAAACTGGTGGCCCCTCCTTGGGATCTTAATTTTGACAATCAAAGGTTACCCACAGGTAAGGGCTCCAGTAATTCAAACCCAACCTGACCGTATACAGGGAGTATGCTAAGGCAGGTTGATTATCTTTGCAGAGTCTTTTTCAAAGTGTCAGGAATCGCTGTCTCTTTGGAAAGAGATCTCATATACAAGCTGGGGTAAAAACTTGATATGTAGAAGACAAGAACAAAGTACTTATCCAAATTAAACCTATAAAATGAATGATATGGAGTTATTCTCTTTTTGTAGAAGGATGATTTAGAACTGGATTTCTTTTGTTTTTAGAATTAAAATTATTAGACGAAGAGATTGCTTTAAATACTTGGACTCCTGACAATCCTGTATTTGAATTTTGGAATCTTAATTTTGTGTTACAGAAATGCGCACTTGCTCCATTTGAACCATCTAACCTGGTGACTTGTGGTACGTAACATGGAAAACATTTTTACTGATTGCTCTGACCTCTACAAGATGGGGATGTGAGTTGCAAGCTCTTATGGTGAGTCAGCCCTATCTCATTTTTCACAGGGACAGGGTTTCTTTGAGAACTAATCCTACTTTTATGCCTAAAGTGATATCCTGGTTTACTTTAAGACAAACTATCCATCTCCCCATTTCTTTTCCTGAACCAACAATTGAAGAAGAAGGGATACTCCAAACCTTGGATGCCCACAGAGAACTTGGGTAGCATCTTGACAGAACTAAGTCTTTTAGATCTTTGGATCAATTGTTCATTTCTTGAAAGGTAAGAAGGGACAACCTGGTTATCTAAGGCTATTATCTTTTCTTATACTCACCACAGCAGAACTATTGCAGGCAAGGTCAAGTCCTGCTCTACCAGGCCATTGGCTTCGTCTATGGCTGTTTGGAAAGGGTTAGATACTGGAAGTATTCTAGAGAAGCTGCATCTTGGCCCTCTGTGTGTATACCTTTACAAAGCACTATAAACTTGATTCCTTCTCTAGGTCTAGATCAGGCTTTGCAAGGGCCATTCTCCAGGGGCTCTTGGACTTTTCTTCTTCCACCTCCCAAATATAGTATGCTATGGTGGTTTACCCATATAGCTAAGGCTATTCCAGCAGTGATCAGTATGATGAACATAGTACATCTGTGTAAGTAAACTTACCATAACAATAGATGTTTGGATGCTCACTACTGCAGTAGCTGCTCCCTCCCTCTATTCCCCCTTGTTTTGGGGGGTTTTGTTTATGCCAGGGTGTGGTTATTTATTTTTTTGTTCTTCCTAGCCTTGCTCTTTCAGTGCTCAGCTTCCCTGTCTTTGCTGGAAATCTCTGAAAGGATTGCCACCCAAACTTGTATTTTATTCAGCTCAGCTCGACCAATCAGCATGCACATTTTTTAATATTAATGGGGGGGTCGTTGCATAATCCAAATGTTTTCATTTCAGCACTACTTCCTTGTGGTATAACTTACAAACACACTGTACAGTGTCTGCCATTACAGTGATTTACATGTCAGTAATTTTCTGTTTTATTGCACTGTATGCTAAGCACTATACATCTTACAAAGAATCTTATCCTATTCTATCTTACTTTTGTTACCTTTCACTTGAATATAGCTGCATTCATTTATTTATTATTTATTATTATTTACTGTCTGACTGAGAGACTTACTCTACTGCATTTTGGTTGCTTTGTAATAAAATCTGCTGCATTTCCCCCAGTACATCATCAGAAGGTGGGGCTGTCTGACATGGAATTAAGAAGTGACTGGACAGTTGCTCAGCATACAATAAACAGAAACACCAGTTTATTAAACTTAATAACTATAGATCCACTGAATTAAACAAAGTAAAAAATACATTTTAGAATATGAAAGTCCACTTTACATAATGAGGACATAATTATAATAAAATAAATGGTTAAAAACCTTTGCACTTGATATTTAAGCAATGCCTTAAACTTGTCTTGGAGTAGCAAACCTTGCAAAACAGACAACAAATGTCCTGGATACCAAATGGAGTCTTTGTCTGCAAAGTCCTAGTGGCAGTGGTCCATGATCACAAAACCAAACATGGAACAGCCTGAGTGACCCCTTGTTCAGTAATTTCTGAGTTTTCTGTAATGCTGCAGGCTTATGAGCCCCATGACAAATAATCTATGAAATATGGATGACCAGGTAACAACAGACTAGGCTATGAATGCTGTATAGTTACTAAATCTTTAAGCATACTAGAGAGTAACCTACACCTGGAGATTTTGCCAATGACATTATCTCCTAAATGAATATTAAAGATATTTGATTGCCCTAACTCAGATGTGAGCTGATGTAGTGTTGGTGACAATGGAACTTGAATCATGTCTCAAAAGTATTTCCAAATTATGTACAGATGCTGTAAGCCATGTAATGTAGTTGGAGAAGCACCATGACAGGGCTCAAACCAAACAAAATGTCTTTATTATAAAACAATTCCACACAAGTTAAATTTTGTCTGAAAATGAAAAAAGGCCTGCAAGATAGTTAGGGACCAAGGAAAAACAAAAAGATGTTACCCATGGTGTTGCCATATATTGAATCGTTGTGGTGTTTCTCCAACTGGGTTATATGGTTTACAGCATTTGAAGTTTGTCTGTTCCATGTGGTATTCCAGGTTGGGACTGCTGAATTCCAAATTATGTTCCAAAAGCGAAAACCCATACCCAAGTAAAAACCTCCTCATTGAACTTCAACTCTGCTGGCTGCCTGAGAAACAAAGGAGTGAACCCAAATGAAAACTTGAAGGCTACCTGTAAACAATAAATAAGAATCAGGTAATTGCTCACCAAAGGTTAAAGTGTAAGACAAGACGGCTCATGATGACCATCTGCCTGTTCGCTTGATAATTTCTACTAACTTTATTTCCCTATCTAGGCCAGTGGTTCATCCTGTATGAATGGAATGTCAGGAATAACCAATAGCTGGAAGGCTCTGGCAGGATAAATCCATATGTAAGCAGGAATCTATGTCCTTAGCTACTAAAAGAGTCCCATTCAGGGAAAATATTAAACTGCCTAGCAAACTGTATAGGAAAGCTTAAGGATGGTAATAAACCAACGAGCGGGACAGAGTAGCAGGGTAAGAGATATGAAAATAACCTGATGGGCCAACTCAGATTGGTTAGTCTTGGATCAAATAATTAACACTAAAATGGTGTCTTGGACCACAGTCACATGATCCCATCTTAAGAACCCTAGAAACTCACTAATGCTGAAGGCTTCTACATATAAGGAGAAGCGTGTCCCACAAGGCATATGTGTGAGGTTCTGTATGCTATTGTATGGACACCCTATAAAATAATCTATAACAAAGGTTTCTTAATAGGGTGGCATGAGTCAGCAACATGCACCTTGGAGGTCTGTTCCAGCCATTCTGTAATCTACCCTCAAGCCAAAGTTTGGTAAAGTCTCTTAAGTCCAGAAACTCTTGCCAGCAGATCATGAGCTGGTTAATGTACCTTAACAGTTCTAAGATCTTCAGTGTGACATTAAGACTGCTAATGTTATAAGTGGTGAAAGCAATCACTCTTCCTTTGTTTGAGTCTGCCAGAAACAATTAAAGGAGCTAATGGCAGACCAGAATGATGTCTTTGTATTGGAATCCCAGGAATTACACCACAGTAGCTATGTTATTCTTCGACAATGATTCACAGGTGAGCTGGGATTTGAATGGGAGGGGTTGCCATATCTAGGACCAGCTGATGAAACCTGGATGCCAACAGATGAAGAAGACTATCAGCAAACATATTGTTAGTAACTGGAATGTGTCCAGAAAAAAAGTTCAAATTAATATGTAAACTGTGGGGGAACCAATAATATTAAATGAGACTGAACACTGAAAGATGTGGCTTTTTTGTCAAAACCTGTACCACAGCCTGTGTGTCAGAATGGAATATCACTTTCTTATTACATAAGTCGTCCTGCCAAACCACTGCTGCTACCCAAATGGGCATGAGTTACATGAAGGTAATGCCTTTCTTTCCTCTTGAAGAACCAAGAAGAAAGCCAAAATGCAGAAAAACAGCTCCCTTTGACATTAACACCCATGCCACGCCCTCCTGTTGCATCTGTGAACAACTGCAAGGAGTCAGTAGTAACTCTGTCATCTTGCCAGAAAGACTGACCATTAAAGTCTATCAAAAAAGATGGAGAAAAGATGAAGGTCTTAATATACCCTTCTGTTAACTCTGACTCTGTATTGTTTCTGGAAACCTCCCTGAAGTAATTTTGCTGAGGATCTTCATAAAGCACTGCCCTGGGCCACTGCTCTGTATGCAAAATTTAACAGGCCAAAAAGTTCCATTACTTCAATAACCCAAACTTTCTTAGTTGATAGGAAAGAACTGATATATGAACTCAGATAATACAATTCAAATTCTGATAATCTAAAGAAGGAGGAGGAAACCACAGCTGCCTCAAGACAGAAATATTATGGACTTAATGGGGCCTTCCACTTTATCATACGTCTAAGGGACTATAACTGCTGCAACAACTCTATAAATGTAGCAATACCTTCTCTATTCTACTGCTCTCCCTTCTCCCAGTGAACAAAATCATCAAGGTAGTGGACTGCTCTTTTGTTTGAAGGCTTTCCGTTCTCAGTAGCAATGCAATGCCATGCTAAATTTTTAAAGTGTGGCACAAGGCACCACACAGCCCATGGGCATGGCCATGTCAAAATAGTAAGTGCTCAGCAAGCACATGCCTGGAAGATATCAAGCATGTTTACAGTTGTAAAGTCAATTCCATCTCTACCTTTCTCAATCAAGGATTCTTAAAATGATGAATAATCCATATTGCATCATCTAGGGATGGGTACTGAACACTGACCTCCTGTTAGTTGATACAATCATTCTCTGATGTCCCTTGAGGAAATTAAAGGTTGCAAATCAACCAAAACTCACTTTTCCTCTTTTTAGCCACTGAGCCTAAAGAATAGATTCTAAACGAATCAAACTTAGGAGATTTAAAGGAGCCAATGATTTTCCTTTTGTGAATCTCTTTATCCAAAAATGCCTTAAAGACTCCCTCGTTGCCTTGCACAGACTTGAAATTCTTACAGATTGAAAACTTGGGAACAGCAATAGATTTCATAGCAAAAATATAGGTGAAACCTTGAACCAATTCAAAAGTGGCTTATTGGTTAGGATAGTTTTTTAGAAATTAAGTTAAGGTGTCAGGATCAATGGGCAAGTGGTACATAAAAGTACTATTGGAAGCAGTGAAAGGAACTGGATCCTGTAAAGCCAAGAAAAGTGGAACAACCCCTTTCAGACAGGACTGTGGATATGCCCTTCTGCTTTAACTCAGAAGTATTGATGTCACTAACACCTTTGGAACCATTCTTGAACAACATCTGATGGCTGAATGCATCCCACACAGTGTGAGCAAACATGGCTGACTTTACATGAAGATGAAGAGCATTTACCTATATTGAACACCAAAAAGACTTAAACATTGGAACCTACTTGATTATCAATAACCTGTAACATTACCTTAGGCTTGTTGATCATGACCTACTCAACCAAATATCAGTGTAATGCATATCCCACTTCAAATGTCTATTACCTACCTCAAATTTCATGAATTTCTGAATGTACCTTGGCCACAACTCCTCTCAAGAAATGTAGTAAAGCTTTTAAAAGTTGTTTTTCAGTAATTGCAGTCATGAAGTACACAATGCCAGACACCTAATTTTTCTAAGATTTTGTCCTAATTTTATTTTACTTTTGCTCTACTAATGCAAATAAGTTGTCTTTGGTCCCAGGGCCTTCAGAATCCAATATATGCTGGATCCTGTCTGCATCAACCAGGTCAAAAATATCAATGTAGTCTCCCTACCACATTTTCTGTTTAATCACTGTGGAGGTGGGGCAAGCAATTATTGAACCCTGCTGGGCAGCACAAAGACTGGGAACATCTAACGATCCCTACATGCCCTCTCTCCCAGAACCTAACTGACCAGTGTTGAAACTTTTGGCAGGCTCACCAGAGGATGGTAAATGAGAAAATGGAAGGCTACTAGGGACGATACCATCCATGCTATCTTCCCAAGACTCTTGACTAATCACCGATGTTGCAGGCCATCCCTGTCTAAAACCACCTCAAATAACCTGGAACTCTCTTTATGATGAAAAGTTTCAATAAAGCCCTCTAAATACTTATCTACCTGTTGGCTCGGTACCTGACTCACACTGGGCAGAGTTATCATGGGTTCATTACCTGCTGGGGCTGAAGTAGGCAGATCATCTTCTTTTTGCACCATGTGTCTTGCTCTCTTGGCACATGCCCATTCTCCAGTTTTGCTGCTTGGCTGCTATCCTCATCTACAGTTTATTAAAATCTTTTTTAACACCTTTATTACATTTTCACCTAGGATATAGGCAAATGCATATTAACATATTAGAAAACAAACCATATTAAGGTGTTTCCAGATGCATACATTATGCATCACATATGTTCTTTTTTATAACTACCATCAATCCAACATTACATAAATTGCTCAGTTCCTGCCTTCCCTTAAACCTCACTCCTCCTCCTGAACATTATTATTACGAGTGTTCTCCAGCAGAGCATTAATGTACAAGTAATGCCCAGTGAAAAACAAGTCCACTGCTTCACGGCAGCTTATCAAGCCGCCGTGGAGCTCGGACTGAGGAAACGGAACGGCTGCCATTATTTTACTCTCACTAAGCAGAGTCTTTGCTGTTTAGCGAGTGTAAAATTTTAAAAAAGAAGGCAACAACAAAAAAGATACATTTGTGTCTGTGAGTGTGTGTGTGTGTGTGTGTGTGTGTGTGTGTGTGTGTGTGTGTGTGTGTGTGTGTGTGTGTGTGTGTGTGTGTGTGTGTTTATGTCTGTGTGTGAGTGTATGCGTGCATGTCAGTGAAAGTGAGAGTGAGTAAGCCCTTATTTTACACTCATTAGGTAGTGCCTTTGCTGTTTAGTGAGTGTAAAATAAAAAAATAAAAAATAAATAAACTACAGCCTGTGTTTGAGAGTGTATTCATGTATGTGAGTAAGAAAGAGAGAGAGAATGATCAAATGAAACAGAAAACTGCATTTGTTCCTGTCTGCATGTGTGCGTGAATGCATGCATGAAAGCAGAGAGACTGTGTGTGTGTGTGTGTGTGTGTGTGTGTGTGTGTGTGTGTGTGTGTGTGTGTGTGTGTGTGTGTGAGACAGAGAGAGAGAGAGAGAGACAGATGGAGTGAGTGAGAGAGAAAGTGAGAGTGATGTGTGAGTGAGTGAATGCATGTATGTAAGCAGAGGAGACTGCCTGTGAGAGAGACTGAGAGAGAGTGAGACTGCATGTGTATATAAAAGCAGCTGGATACTGTGAGAAATTGAGAAGGAGCATGAGACAGATCTTGTGTGAGTGAATGTGTGTATGAGTGTATGAAAGCAGAGGAGACTGTGTGCATATGTATGTATGTGAAAGCAGAAGAGACTGTGTATGTTTGTATGGGAGAGAGAATGGGCTGCATGTAAAATTGGTGTTTCACTTGCTTATATTTTTTAAGCACTATATTATTTTTTTATATATATTTGATGTAAAATGCTTCCTCCAACACCATTAGCATATACTACAGCAAGTTTGAAACAATAGGCGTAGGAACTATTTTTCATTAAAAATATATAAAAAACTAATATAGAACTTAAAAAAATAAATAAGCAAGTAAAACACAACAATTTTACAAAAAGCAAGGTTGTCTAAGTGTAATAATGCCCTCCAGGGTGTGTGTTAATGTGTAATTAACACCCTTTCAGGGATGTAGAGGCTCGACACCACAGGCGGTGGGTCTCATAACACCCCTGGGTGGGCGATAATTACAGATTAGCCCACACCCTGTCAGGCATTATTGCTTGCATATTGTTCCAACAATTTCCATGTATTTCTAAGTAATTTCTCCTTCCTTTTCTGAAGATCCCACTTGCAGTTCTTTTATTTCTGTTGCAATATTAAATACTTCAAATACAGTTGGTTTAGACTTTTGATTTCTATTTTCTAGTAATTGTTTTTTTTTTTGGCAGCCAATATAATTAAACTTAACGTGGCTTTGGTTTAGACTTCTGATTTACATTTTCTAGTAATTGTTTTTTTTTTTTTTTTTTTTTTGGCAGCCAACATAATTAAACTTAATGAGGCTTTACTGTGTCTAAGAAATTCAGATCATATGTCTCGGGTCTAAAGAATCATTTCCTTAGTTACATCCATTTGCTCCCTCCAGTATTTCTGATAGAGTACTCTGTAGGGATTTTTTTTTAAGTCTGCCAACTCATTACACTCCTAAAACTTGTTCTCAGTTAACTTTTTCCTCTCTATCACTCTTCCAACATTCTTTGAAGTCTGATTGGGATATAAACATACCCATGCTACTTCCATAGGTTCTTAGGTTCATAGGTTGCTACTAGGCAATCAGTCCTACGGCCTATTCAAGCCTAGCCATAACAATTCCCTGGTTATTTCTTCCCACAATATTTACTTCCCTGGACCCCTGGTCTAGCAGGGCGACTGACGTGATCCTCGGGGTGAATTTCCTATCTCCCATTCAATTGTCAAGGTTCCTTTTGAAGAGGGCCAAAGAAGGAAAAATCTAAAATCTTCTAGACTTTATCTCATATTTGGGAGCCATACATATGTCCTTCCATTGTTTCCTTGTAATTTTCTTATCCAGTCTCTCTTTGCAATCTTTTCAGACATCCTCTGATTAATTTTTATAATTATCATTCATATGACCAATTAATTATCTCTTTTTTAAGAATAGCTTCTGTTCTAGATTCAACTAAGAACTCTACCAGAGCAGGTCTTTCATTTTAGTTTTCCCTATTTCTTTCTGATTGCCTACACTCTGATATCAGTCCCTGGTAGGGGAAGGCAGTCTGCAGCCTGCAGTCCAAATGTCTTACTGTCATCATCCCCTTCTATTACCATTCTTTATACTGGTTATTTGCTCCCGATACCTTAGCTCCTTTGACAGTTTTCTCTGGTACATTGCAGCCCTCCTCTTGCCTATTCTCTGTACCCCTACTTGAAGTCATCCCATTGGGAAAATCTCCTTTCTCCATTCTCATGTTGGCTTAGTTCTTAGAATACTTTCTGCTACTTTATGACTATAATATTCTGTCTGTTTGTTGTTATTCTCCTTAAAGATCTGCATCCAAAATCCCACTCTTTCCTTATTTTCCTTATCCTTTCCAAACAACTGAATTAGCAAAGATATGGAACAGTGATTTTTTTCCCAGGGAAAAAAAATCGCTGGGCCGTTTTTCAGGAGTTTGCCATTTCTTCCAGTGTAGTGTGATCTCAGAGTTGGTATATTTAAGTAGGGGGGTGTGGGCACATTGGGGGTGTGGGGGGAGAAGCCCCCCACTTCATGTTGCGTTTTCATTTGTTTTAATTTTTTTTTTGTGGAACAGTGATTTTTTTTTTTTCCGTGGGAAAAAAATTGCTGTTCCGCGTCTTTGCTATAGACCCCTTCATTATCATCCCTTTCCACTTTGAATTATAATGTTCTGCTTGTATTATGTATATGAGTCTTAATTGTGGAGCTCTAAAATATTCCTTCAAAGAAAGTGATCCTAAACCACCTTGTTCTATTGAAAGGATCAGCTTATCCCATATAACCTTTGCCCTCTTCCCATCCTAGATCAGTTCCTTCAACTCTTTATTAATTATTGCCCACAACTTCTCCTCTGGTTGATAAAAAATGTCTGACTTTATATAAAACTAAAGGGACTAAAACATTTTCACTGCTTGCATCTTACTATCCATATCCATAACAAGAACTTCCTGTTACTTTTTGTATAATCTTTTGTTTAGTCTCTTCCCACATATCCTTAGCTGCCATAACAGAAGCCTTTTAATCCATACTCCATCATGTCATGTCTCCATAAAATGTGTCACAAATATCTTGGCTGAATGACAAATAGAAAAAACACAGAGATTTGCAGAGAGAAAGAAAAGGAAGGGAGGGGAAAGGGGGACCCTGATGACTATTAAAGAACATCAGCATCTTATAGATATAATTAAACCAGTATGGATGCAGGAATAAATTCAAGATCTTATGGCCAGAATAGTGGGCTAACCAAAAGGATGATGAGGGGATATCAAAATTCAGAAATGATACACTACTGGTTAAGAAGTAACACAAATTATTTAGAGGGACTGACAAATGTTAAAATATTATAAAATAGGGGAAATCTCACAAAACAAGAAGAGGAGCAACTGCAGAATACTAAACAGAAAATAAGGGATTACCTCAATAATATGCTCTAATTTAGAAAGATTGTTGTCAAGCAACTGTTTTTTGATAATAGCTGTAGAGCACAAAAATCTCTTAGCAGAATGACTCAGGCAACAGGAAGTAGAAAGGGCTGTCGCCAAGCTTAGGGAGCCTATAACAAGGAAGATAACAAGAGATCCTGTCAAAGTATTATAAATAGTTCAGAAATTCTATGAAAGTCTGTATAAATCAGAGAAATATGGAAATTAAGAAAAGGTACAAATAGCAATGTTTATGGAAGAATTAAATTTGCCAAGGTTAGAGGTAGATGAGGCTCAATTACTAGCAGTTAGGATAGCAGGAGATGAGATAACAATGGTTATATATAACCAATCTACAGGAAAGTCCCCAGGAATAGATGGTATTCCTGTAGAAGTTTGGAAGCTAGAGGGAAAAACTGATAACGATCTGGAAGGTTTTGTTTAACAGTGTTTTAAGAGGAGGAGAAGTACCAACATCCTGGAAGAAAGTGGTGGTAGCTGTAATACCTAAAGAGGGTAAAGACTCATCAGATCCAGCTTTGTACAGGCCCATTTTAATACTAAACCAAAATTATAAAGTGTTTGTGTCTATAATGCCTAAAATAATGGCAAAAGGATGTCATAATTGATAGATATGGATCAATGTGGTTTTGTGGAGGGGATGCAAACAGTCAACAACATTAGCAGAACACTGATGATCCAGAGGGAAACAGAATGTAAGTAAACATCACTGTTGTTGATGGATCTTGATGGAGAGAAAGCATTTGACAGAGAAAGCTGTGACTTTATGAACAAAATTATAAGGTTGATTATGAGGATATACGAGGGATTAGATGTGAAAATTAAAGTAGGTGGTTTCCTCTCTGATAATTTCTGCTTGAGCAGAGGAACCAGGCAGGAATGGCCTCTTTTACCTTTATTATTTGCATTATATTTACAACCATTGGCAAAGAAAATAAGGGACTCAGAAATTCAAGGATATAATTGATATTGTAGTCAAGAAAAGATGGCTCTATTTGCAGATATTATTTTATGCCTGGTAAAACCAGAAATGGACAGTGCCGTGTTGTGTAACATTTTGAGACAGTTTCAAATCTTTTCAGGATACAAAATTAATGAGTCTAAAACAAAGACAATAGCTGCAAATTATGTACCCACACACAAACTGGTTTAGCAATATCCCTATTTACCAGGACATGATAAAATGGAGTACTTAGGAGCACAGATTAAAATAATTTTAGTGGGGCAGCTAAGGATATATGGGAAGAGACTAAACAAAAGATAATACGAAAACTGAGAAATTGGAAGTTCTGTTATATGGATATAGATAGTAAGATACAAGAAGTTAAAATGTTTTTAGTCCCTTTAATCTTCTACACAGGTCAGGGATATTTGCATATCTTTATCAACCAGAGGAGAAGTTGTAGACAGCAATCAATTTCCAAATAGGAAATACACCCCAGGGATCACTTCTGTGTTTCTGCTCGACAGTGGCACAGGAAAATAACTTTCTTGGGTAGCGTAAGCCAGGGAACCTTGTTGGTTAGGCTTACGTAGGTCCTTGGGCTGATAGCCTAGCACCTACCTACCTACCTATGAGCCTATGAACCTATAATGAGCTGAAGGATTTTATCTGGGAGTGGAAGACAGCAAGAGTCAAAAGGGATAAGGTGATTCTTCCAATAGAGCAAAGCAGATTGAGATTACACAATTTGAAATGGTATTTCAGAGCTACACAGGTAAGGCTCCTACAAATAGCAAAATTAGAAACCTATAATTCAAAGTGGAAAATGCTGATGAAATGGGGTTGGGGGGGCAAGAAACATGGAGATACTGGATTTTGGATGCAGCCCTTTAAGGAGAATAGCAATAATCATACAGAATATTATATTCATAAAGTAGCAGAAAGTATTGTAAGAACTAAGCCAACATGGGAATGGAGAAAGGAGATTCTGCTGATAGGGGTGACTGCAATTAGGGATACAGACAATAGGCAAGAGGGAGCTGGAATTTATGGCAGAAAACTGGCAAAGGAACAAAGGTATTGGGAGCAAATAACTAGAGAGGGACAGGTAATAGAATGGGAAGATGAAAATAATTTATTTGGACTGCAGGTTAGAGATTGCCTTCTGTCTCATGGATTGATATCAGAGTATAGGCAAAGAGAAAGAAATGGTGGGGGGGGTCCTAAATGAAAGACCAGCACTGGTAGAGTTTTTAGTAGCATCTAGAACAGAAGCTGCTGTTAAAAAAGGAGCAATTATTAGAACATATAAATATTGCATGATAACTATAAAAATCAACCAGAGGAGGTTAGAAAGGATTGGTAGGAGACACTGGATAAGCAATTCACAAAGAAACAATATGAGGGTATATGTTTGTCTCCCAAATATGCAAAGAAAATCTAGAAAATTTAGGATTTTTGTTTGAAAATATTTACATAGATAGTTTTATACCCTAAGGAGACTCCAGAGAATTTTTCCTAAGGTAGACAGCAAATGTTGGAGGTGTGATGGAGAAGAAAGACATAATTGGAAACATATTTTCTGGGAGTGCAATTAGTTGGCAGCCTTTAAAGATTCCCTGCAGACTACTCTGTCAGAGATACTGGGTGAGCAAATTAGTGTAACTAGGGAAATTATTTTTCTGAGCTATAATACAGAATTGGAATTGCCTAGGCATTGTAAGGCCTTGGTGAAACGAATTATGGTGGGTGCCAAAAAAGCAATTACTAGAAAATGGAAAACAAAACCTAAGCCAACTGCACTAGAAGTAGTGAATATAGTAACATAGATAAAACTACTGGAACTGGGATCTTTAAAAAAAGGGCAGGAGCCAATTGCATAGGAAAAATGGGAATTGTGGGAACAATACATACAGGGGAGGAATCAGGTTTAAAAGAAGGCAGGACATGAATGAGCTATGTAATGTCTGACTGATGATTGGGTAGATTCTAAATGATGTATAATGTTTAAAACTAGGATTATGTCAGTATGGTTTGTGATGTAAAATCATGCAGCTGGGATTATTTCAATATAGTTTGTTTTCATTTACATAAATGTATGATTGCTTGTGTCATAAGTGATAATTTAATAAAGGTGTTTCTTGTTTAAAAAAAAAAAAAAGAAAAACATTCCACTAAAGATAAGTTTATAATTATTTCAACTTTAGAATGTAATACTAAAATAAACTTAAAAAAAACAAACCAGAAAACTGCAATTAAGAAGAAAATTAGTGTAGTTAATCTCTGGAATTAATATACTCTATAGATGCTTTCTAGAAGGCTTAAAAGAACTGTGAAAGTTAATAATTGCAACATTGTCACACAGAAATGTAAGGAAAATAATACAAAGTCAGGAAATGATTATTTTGAGCTGGGACATAGAATCTGAATTGCCTAGATGTACTAACATCTTATTAAATTTATTTCTGTTGGCTGCCAAAAAGCAGTTACCAGAAAATGGAAATCAAAATCTAAACCAACTGTATTCGAACTATTGAATATTATAAAAGCCATAAAAGAACTGGACAAAGGATATTTAGAAAATGGAAGAAGCAAATCTTGAGGCAATGTTACAACTGCCTCATGTACACAGACAACCCTCTCCTCCTCCCAACAAATTCCAACACGTGAGAGATGCAACCATATAGCCAAACTGGAGGCTAAGCTCTCTCAACTCAGTACTGGCGTAACCAGTCAGAAGGAGAAGGAAACCACACTCACTACGATTCCAGTCTCACATAGACCTACCACGAGAGCAAACCAAACACATAAACACACAAAAATATACTCGGAGGCTCTAAATAAAAATCTGCCTAAGCAGCAGAGACCTCCAAAGCAGACACCCAAGCAACCGCTACCCCAAAACAAAACACGTGCAACACATAGCTCACAAAGCCAGTGTGCCGAACAGTCACAGCCCTTAAGGCTAAACAACACACCTGATACACTTGTAATAGGTGACTCTATCGTCAGGCACACTGACGTCCTGCTCACCAGGCTGAACAAGGAGAAGGTCACGGTGAGCTGCCTGTAGGGTGCTAGGATCCGCCACATAACACAAGCACTCAGGTCACTCCAAGGCAAGTACAAATATGACTCGGTCATTGTCCATGCTGGTGTGAATGACCTGAGACGTACCTCCCTGGACTACATGAAAAGAGACATAGAGGAACTCTCTGAGCATGTAGCCCAGGCCGGTATGACCCTGACCTTGAGTAGCATCTTACCCTCACCAAGAATGATGCCACAATATGAAGACAAGATGATCAATTTCAACAATTGGCTTAAGTATTGGTGTCATTCAAAGGGGATCCAATGCCTGTCAGCCTGGGATGACATGCTCGACAAGCCATGATGCTTTGCTAGGGACGGCTTGCACCTGTCACCCCTGGGCTTTCGGATATTGGCAAAGGCTCTTGCTTCCCCCATAGTGCCTTTTTTAGGCAAGGCTCAAAAGACAAACCCACCTCCATAGGTATCACAAGGGATAAGAAACTAAGAGTAATGCTACTCAATGCCAGAAGTCTAAACCTCAAGATGCATGCACTCGAAACTCTCCTTAGCATGGAGAACATCATATCTGTGCAGTAACAGAAACCTGGTTCAAGGCTCCCGAAAGTACCCCAGCCCTACCAGGTTATACCTCATACCATGCTTTTCAGCCCCAAAACTTGGACCGAACCACAAAAGGAGGGGGAGTATCAATATTCGTCAAAGATACCCACACCTCCAGGTTGGTGGCACAGCACGAAGCATCAGAGACTATCCATTTGCAACTAACAGTGGGTAAAACTGCCTTCCAGTTTATAGCCTGCTACAGACCACCCTCCCAAACCCAGGAACCCCACTCGGCCTTCCTGAGAACACTGGAAAATATGAAGGTCTCTCCAAACACCATTATATTGGGTGACTTCAACTACCCAAACATAGACTGGGGGCATTACTCTAGCTCCAACACCCTAGCCCAGAGGTTCCTAGAATTTATAAACTCAAATGCTATGGAACAAATTGTTACCACTCCCACAAGAGGGGAAAACATACTGGACCTGATCATCACCAACATGGGGACTCTATGCTCCAGACCAGAAGTGTATCCCTTACTGGTAAGATCAGACCATAAACTAATCTCACTTGATATTCACATCCCGACCCCACCCCCTGCCCAGAATACCACAGTGAAAAACTTCTCTAAAGCAAATTTCACACTCCTCAAAACCGAGGTGGAATCCTTAAAAGCCCCCGAGCTTGTGGAAAATACGGCCCAGAACACAGAATCCTTTATAAACGCATTCTATGAACACCTTCAGGAATGCATGGATCATGCAATCCCAAATAAAACCAAGACCCAGTCCTCCAAAGGCAGACGTCCTGTCTGGTGGACCCCAGCCATAAACAAACTATACAATAGAAGGAGGAAGCTACTACATGATAGAGCAAAATCCCAAAAAGGGAAGGCATCTCTGATCAGTATTAGCAAAAACCTACGGGTACTCATAAAATCGTCTAAGGCCAGCTTCGAGAGAAAAATTGCACAGGACACTAAGGATAATCACAAGGCTTTCTTTAGTTATGTTAGGAACCTGGGTGGGAATTCCCAGATATGCTCAGAATTAGTCCAAAATGACAAAAAATACATCAAACCCACAGACATTGCCAACATCCTAGCTGACAGGTTCAGCGCAAACTCCCCACCAAAAGGGCAAATATCTATCCCAGCAGAGTGCTGCCCCCTGACATCTCAGATGCTCAGGTAAGAGCCGCCTCTCCAAAGCAAAAACACAGCATCAATGGGACCAGACAGTGTCCCGGCTGTGTCCTACATGAACTCCAAGAAGAGCTAAACCCAAACATAAAACTACTGTTCAATCTCAGCCTTACTACAGGATATGTACCCAAAGAGTGGTGTACAGCAACAGTGGTCCCTCTCCACAAAGGTGGTGCCTCAACGGATCCTGGAAACTATCGCCCCATAAGCCTGACTAGCTTGGTCTGCAAAGCTATGGAAAGGATCATCATGGACCTCATAAATAAAGATATTGGGGACCTACAGACACTGGATCCTACCCAGTTCGGCTTTGTTAAGAGCAGATCCTGCCTCTTAAACCTGGTCGATTTCTTTGAAACAGTCACCAAGGCCATTGACGAGGGGAAGGTGGTCCACACAGCCTACCTGGACCTTGCAAAAGCCTTCAATACAATACCCCACTTGGGCATTATAGATAAGCTCACCAGCTTAAATATAAACCCCCCGATGGGTTGCAAACTGGCTCAAGGACAGAACCCACATGGTTAGAATTGCTGGAGCCATGTCAGACTCCAAACCAGTTACAAGTGGCGTCCCACAAGGCTCAGTCCTGGGACCTCTCTTGTTCGGTATATATTTCTCGGAGGTACAGGCCAACATGGAAGGACTGTGGCTGACCAAGTTCGCAGATGACTGCAAACTGGGCGCCATAATCGACTCTCCAGCCGACACAAGTATCCTACAAAAGGGCCTCATAGAAACAGACAACTGGTGCCAGAGCCATGGCCTCAAGCTAAACGCCAAAAAGTGTATAGTCATCCCCTTTGGCAAAAACAAAGTGCCCACAAATTACCACATAGGTGGTAATCCATTAAGTACAGAAGAAGTAATTAGGGACCTGGGGACCCAAGTTGATAGCAATCTCTCATTTGACAACCACGTGGCCAAAGTGGTTAGAAAAACATTTTATATAGCCCACTTAATCATGAAGGGATTCACATCTAGATCAGGGGAGGTCATCGTGCCTCTTTACTCATCCCTCATCAGGCCCATAATTGAGTACAATGCCCCTTTTGGGATGTACCTTACCAGACACCTGCAGCAACTGGAAAGACCCCAAAAGTACCTCACCAAGAGGATCAAAGGGCTCAAACAGATGCCATATGCTGCCCGGTTAAAGAAACTCCAACTCTACTCAGTGGCATACTGCCTGCTCAGAGGCGATCTGTGCCTGACGTATAAAGCAATGTCCAACCCGGAATTAATGGACATGCTCCACCTCAGAAAATCCAAATCCCATCGAGCTACTCGCTCGAAAGACTTGAACCTCAGCACTGAAATAAATAGGACATGCTGGAGGGACAGATTCATAACCCAGAGGCTCCCTTCACTCTGGAATAAAATCCCAGTCCAGGTTAGGCAGAGTCCCTCATTGACTCTCTTCAAGAGGAATCTTGATGAGTGGATGGGAGATCGTAGGTTTACCCCGGGTCTCACTTCTGTGTCACTGTTAGACAGAGGCACAGTATACTAACCTCGAAAAAGGGCATAGCAAAATTAATTTAAAATGGGTGGCGAAAGCCAAACACACTCTGGCTAGGCTTATAAATGTCCTAGGGCAGATAGCCTAGTATGAACCTATGAACCTATGAACATAGAAATAAATGAAAATTATGGGAAAAGTGCATGTATAATAATGTTCAGGAGGAGGAGGAGGAGGAGGAGTAAGGTTTAAGGGAAGGCAGGAATTCAACAATTTATGTAATGTTGGACTGATGATAATTACAAAAAAAAAAAAAAGAAAAGAAAAAGATGTGTGATGTATAATGAATGTTAATATAGTTTGTTTAGTTTTTTATTAATGTAGGTTTGCTTATATCTAAAGTGATAATTTAATAAGGATGTTTAAAAAAGGTATGATATACTATTAAGCTTTGTGACTTAAAAATTGCTTAATGGATTTGCATGAGAATGTGCTTCATAAGGAAATGAAGTCTGAAGTACAAATATGTATATACATACATATATATATATATATATATATATATATATATATATATATATACATACACACACACACACACACACACACACACACACACACACACACACACACACACACACACACACACACACACACACACACACACAGATACAGACAGACACACACACGTCTACAACATTCTATTAATTTCACAAAACCAGGATACACCTTACCAGGTAAATAAACTTAGATATTAAAAATGTAACAGAAAACATATTTTTTAAAAGCGAACCAATTTATAATAAAAAAGATCCAAACTACATACTGAGAAGCAGAAAGAAGGGACATATGACACTATTTATTGTTATTAAATTGTATAATAAAAGACAAAAATGCCAACACAGGATCCAGATTAGTACCTTGTCAATAGAGGAGAGAAAGATTAACAATTCATCAACTGAGATTGTCATTATAGTTAATGAAAATATTTATATAAAAGTAACAGCATAAAGGCATGCATGCAAATTCCCTGTAGAGGGCAACCTGGTCATAAAACATGAAATAGCAGTTACCTTAATAGAAGGAACCTCAAGGGCTTTACTTAATTAAAAACTAAACTTAATAGTTGAAGTGCATTTATTTATTTATTTTTAACATAATTCTCCTATAACTTTCCATTGTGTTTGTGCATTAATGCATGCTTTTTCAACACTTCCACAGGCTGACAGATGGTGTCAATACTTGCTTGGAACATCTTTATGGTGGTAGGAAAGAAATCCTTTTGGAAATGCTCATAAGCCTAAGGAAGAAGCATGGGGGACTGAGAAAAATAGACCACTGAGATAAAACTGTGCAGCAAGAAAATATATAAAACTTCATATCTGCCACAATAAGAAAAGAGCTGAGGAAAAGCTTCACTAACTAAGAAAACCCACCCTTAGAGCAACACAAACAATGCCTTTTGACAAGGTTGTCTAATGAGCTCACATACCAATACCAATAAAAGACTGAAAAAGAGAAATGGCACCAACCAATGTCTCACAGCGGACAGCAAATAACAGTGGAAGTCCTTAAAGAGAAATCCAAATTTAACACATGAATGTTAACATAAGGCATATGTGTAAACACAATATGGACTGCGAGGCACTGAGTGGGCTATCATGGCTATAGCCATAAAACAAAAGACACTTTTTCAAGACAAATACAGATGGGGAAAAGAGCCAAACTGCAAGAAGCCAACCACAATGTATACCTCAGAAGACAAAATGGGCAACTGTCAACAATTTATGTTGGAGATCAGATTACAGACCAAAGTAAAACACCACCCTAGCAGTATTAAGGGCAGTACTAAGGGGTCAAGCACTAACAGACAGGATAAAGGAAACAGCCCCTACAAAACTCGACCATCAACTGCTTACTCAAATCCCCTGAAAAACAGATGGCAAAGCCAAAAGCAATATGACAAACAGAACAGATAGAAGCCCCAGATAAAGCAGGGAAACTCAAATCACCAGTGAAAGGTAAATCTGTTACTTAACCAATGGTGAGAACTCAGCAGAAATGCATAACTAACTGATTACAGGTGAACAGAGTCACTGGACTACTACACCAAAAATGTGGTATAAGCACGCAGACCAGCAGCTAAATAGCATTTGTTCCATCAAAGTTGATGACAAGGCACCTGAAATTTTGAGTGCTGCAGGGACAACTCTGTGCTGCAAACTTAACTTGTTCAGGAAAATGTGTATGGCAGGTATGTATTCTGCTTACTCTTGCAGTGGAAACATCGCACAGTAAGCAATCTATAGCTATAACCTGATCTGTATTTGGGTGGCTACCCCTTTGATACTTTTGAAAGCATACTTTTCAACTCTCTGACTGAGAATCCACATGGCGTAGACTGACTAATGTCAGGCAGACCTGAAAGGTAGTAGGATCACAGGATCACAGGAAGTTACTAGACTATTGGCCCTGAGGCCCATAGCCTAGTAACTTCCTGTGATCCTACTATCCTTCAGGTCTGTCTGACATTAGCACTAAAAACAACCCTGCATACATGTTCTGCGTAAAGCCACTGTGGTGGGATTGTCTATGAATTATGAAGGGCAACCAGTAGCAGAAAAGTGGATATGCTAGGGCTTATCACCAGAGGTAGCCATTTCTGATTCCCTAGGCAGATTCACAAATGTTAGTAAAAACAGAAAGTCTGATTTTGATCACATATTTCAGACTTGCAAATAATATTTTTATTTTTATTTTATTTCTACTTGTTGACTGAGTTAGAGCGCTGATCTTGATGGACAGTTTTGAGGATCAGCTGGGTAGAATCACTCAAAAATAAAAAAATAAAAGAATTCAATGCAAAAGTAAAATGGTGATATACAGATGCAAGTGCTCTAAATATACATGCAAAAGAAGTTACAGGTTGCATAGTAGCATATGTTGATAGTTGTAATCTTGTACAATAAATGATATAGACAAAACATACGCCCTGAATAAACCTATCAAGAACTTTAAGGTATCTTTATAAGAGACAACAGTGAGAGAAAATTGCTCATTTGACAATGATGATATATACATTTGAAACATGTTATGCCTTAGAAAGGGGGTTTTGATGCACTTATTGATGGATTAGGTAGCACTACCTGTTAGGAAGGATTTACATTTTGTTTGTTGAAAATATGTTTTTAAAACTTTTTTTCTGAATTCAGTGAAGATGATGGCTTTTCAGATGGTTTTAGGTATGAATTCCTAGATTTGAGGGGCTAAAATAGAGGAGTGGTTGGTAGCATGTAGTCTTTTATAGGGATTGTACATGTGAATGTGGTATGAGAGATCCCTCTGAGGTTTTAGTGAGGATTCTTCCTTGTAAGTCTGCTTTCAAAGGCAAGAAAACTGTTTTGGTTGAGCAGCTTTTATATAATAGATGCCAGGAACAAGAGGCATTTTTGTGTGATGGGAAGCCAATAGAAGAGGCATTTTTGTGTGATGGGAAGCCAATGGAAGAGGCATTTTTGTGTGATGGGAAGCCAATGGACTTTTTGAAGTATGGTGCTGTGATGCTTCCATTTGGGCTCAAAGGAGATGAATATCCAAATGATATTGAAGGGCTTTCAGGAGGAGATGTGTGCAAAGACTGGAAGTCCATATTTGAGTTGGGATAGGAGGATCTCTTTCCCAGTGGCTTCTCTGTCTTCAGGTGATAGGAAGTAGGTTTTCCAAGCCCCAAAATTGTATTGAGTTTATTTTCTGATTATGGTTTGGTGGTATGTGTGGGGAAGTCTAAGCTTTTCTTTAACCACACACTGAGGTGTTTGAAAGTGAATATTGTTTCTGTAGTATCATTGGGGTTGCACTGAATTATACAATCCTGTATGTTAGATGCTAGTTTGTGTTTTGAAAAAAAAAATAGATTTCTTTTCTGGTATTGAGGATAATTTTCTTGTGAGTACTGGAGGTCTATTTTGATGGATTGAACATTAGGGCCTGATCTGTAAAAAACATGTCATCTGTATAGAATAGTACATTGAGCTGAGGAAGATCACCTGGGAGGCTGTTGATAAAAATTGTGAAGGATGGAAATGAAAGGACTGATTCTTGTGGGAATCTTGTTGTGAGGGGAGAGGGAGGAGGGTGAAGAAGACCTATTTTGACTTTGAATTTTCAGTTATTTAATAAACTATTCAATCAGCTGAGGGAGTGCTGAATAATGCTACTGGAGATAAGAGAGCTAAATAGGAGACTGTTCCTCTAAGCTGACAGCTTTAATAAAGTCAACAAAGATTGCTTCTGTGAACCATCCTTTGCCGACATTCAACAGGATGCCATCTGTAAAAGTGAAAAGAGGTGTCAGCATGCTTATTCTAGACCAGAATCCATGCTGTTAGAGAATAAGTATGACCTTTTTATGGATTTAATCAGAAAGTTGGGTATATACCAGTTTTTCTAAGATTTTACCTATACATTATGAGGATCAAAATTGGACTACAGTCTTTTACACTGGTGAGTTGGGAGATTTTAGTACAGGGAGTAGCTAGTGCCAATTTCCAGATTTCTGGCATTATATTGGTGGAACGGCAGAGATAGTATAGGTGACATAAGGGGAGAAGTAGTTTCTCTTGGCATAGGTTGATGAATCGTGGTAGTTAGCTGTTTGAGCCTGGAAGGGAGTCAAGTATTTGAAGTAGAGCAGCTTTTTTAGATAATTCTTTCGCAGATAAAAGATGAGGAGTAAAGTGGTATTTTGGGGAGAATGTGGAAAGGGTTGAGTGGGATGTGCAAGGGATATAAGCAAACTCCTGTAGGTAATCAAGGGTGTTAATGGGGTCAGATCTGCATGGAATAGTATTGTCTATAGGCGGAGACTTGGTGGATATGTGCCCTGCAGTGCAGTTTATAAAGGTCCAAAATTAGTTGGGTTTGTGGTTGTTTTTGTTGGGAATACTGTAGTGACTGTCTTTTATATCATTGATTAGCTTTTTTGTTAATGTTTCTGTGACTGATGAAATGATCTGTATTTTTGAGTGGGTTGTTGTTTCCAAATTTGCCAATTGTAAACTGGAAGTTACATAGTTGCATCTTGAGGTGAGCATGCTTTCCATTGTATAGCTCAGTGAGCTCAGCTATCCAGTCAGCCATGATCACTTCAGATGGCAAAGTAGAGGACACATGACTGACAAGCTGTCCACTATATTCTCTGTTTGCTGCCTTTGCAGCCCAGTTGGTACCTAAACTAACTGCATGCTGGAGATGGGGGGGGGGGCACATTGGCAAATGGAAATTACACCAAGTATTTCAAAAATGAGGATAACACAGTAGCTGTGCTGTAATGAAAACAGCAAAGCTGCGAGAGCTTTAGTTTTACATGCCTACTGATTGCTTTGGGGGAGCACAGCCACCATCAGTGATAGTGCCATGCTGGAGGAAACACAAATCATAATGAGGTAGTAGCTTATGGCTATATGTTTATGAAGTAAAAGAAAAAAAAGTTTACATGTGTAAATTATTCTGAGGCAGATTTAGAGAGTGGCAGCTGCAATCCAGCATCACAATAACACCCCTGGGCATGTGTATTGATATTTTAGGTTCATAGGCTCATAGGTTGGTACTAGGCTATCAGCCCTAGGGCTTATACAAGCCTAGCCATAACAATTCCCTGGATATTTCTTCCCACAATATTTACTTCCCTGGACCCCTGTCTAGCAGGGCGACTGACGTGATCCCCGGGGTGAATTTCCTGTCTCCCATCCAATCGTCAAGGTTCCTTTTGAAGAGGGCCAAGGAAGTTCTCTGCTTGACATGTATGGGCAGTCTATTCAGAGTATGGGGAATCTCTGGGTCAGGAACCTATCCCTCCAGCATGTTTTGTTCATTGTGATGACAAGGCTTAGATCCCTGGAGCGTGTGGCTCTGAGGGATTGGGATTTCTTTAAGTGGAGCATGCCCAACAGCTCAGGGTTTGACATGGCCTTGTATGGTAAGCAGAGTTTGCCTCTGAGTAGACTATATATCACAGAGTATAGCTGGTGTTTTTTTAGATGGTCAGCATAGGGCATCTGCTTTAGGCCTGTGATTCTTTTAGAGAGGTATCCCTGCGGCCTTTCCAGCTGTTGCAGATGTCTTGTGAGGTACATACCAAATGGGGCGTTGTACTCTATAATGGGTCTAATGAGGGATGAGTACAGTGGGACAATGACCTCCTGTTTTCTGGATGAAAAGCCCTTAGTGATGAGGTTTGCCACATAGAAGGATTTCCTGACTGTTGTGGCGATGTGGTTATCAAAGGTGAGACCACGGTCCACCTGTGTCCCTAAGTCTCTCATCACACTTTTGATGCTTAGTGTACTGCCACCTATGTGATAATTCATGGGAACATGTTTTTTCCCCAAAGGGGATAATTATACATTTCTTGGTATTAAGCTTGAGCCCATGGCTCTGGCACCAAGCATATGTTTCTGTAAGGCCCTTTTGTAGAATATCCACATCATTTGGGGATTCAATAATGGCTCCCAGTTTGAAGTCATCTGCAAAATTTGTTAGCCAGAGTCCCTTAGTCTTGGCCTGTACTTCAGAGAAGTAGATGCCAAACAAGAGCGGTCCCAGGACTGTACCCTGAGGTACTCACCTTGTCACTTGTCTGGAGCTGGATTTGGAGTCGGCTACATTTACAGTCTGGATTCTGTCAGTAAGCCAGTTGACAACCCATCGAGTGATGTAGGGATTTATGCCCAGCTTAGTAAGTTTATCTATGATTCCAAAGTGGGGGATGGTGTCGAAGGCCTTGGCAAGGTCCAGATAGGCTGTGTGAACCGCCTTATCCTCGTCCACAGCTCTAGAGACTGATTTGAAGAAGTCAATCAGGTTCAGGAGACTAGATTGGCCCTTCACAAACCCAAACTGCTTGGGGTCTAGTGTTTGAAGGTTGCCAATGTCTTTGTTTATATGTTCCTTGATAATGCATTCCATGCCCTTGCAGATCAGGCTCGTCAGACTGATGGGATGGTAGTTCCCGGGATCCAAGGTGGATCCTCTTTTGTGGAGTGGAATAACTGTAACTGTGCACCACTCAGTGGGCACGAAGCCTGAGGTGACGCTATGATTAAACATGAGACTTAGGTGAGGTGCCAATTCATTTTGTAGTTCATGTAGTACACAGCCCGGGATGTCATCTGGTCCCATGGATGCTGTATTCTTAGCTTTGGAGAGTGCTGTTTCTACCTGTGTGGCCGTGATTATCAGAATTTGGCAATTTTTGGTATTGGGATGGGCCCTTTAGGGGGTGAGAGGGGGTGAAGTTGGCACTAAATCGATCTGCCAGGATATTGGCAATGTCCTTGGGATCAGTATAGTTAATGCCATTCTGTTGTAGCTCAGAGCAGATCTGAGCATTGCCATTTAGATTCTTGACATAACTATAGAATGCCTTGTGGTTGTCTTTGGAATCTTTTGCAATTTTATTTTTGTAACTAGCTTTGGAGGATTTTCTGAGGGATCTCAGCTTCTTACTGACTTGAGTTGAGAATTTTTTTATGGAAGTTTCCTTACTGGGGGGTGGGATGTGGATGTCAAGGGTGATTTGCTTATGGTCAGACCTGACTAATGAGGGGTGACCACTGGTGTGGAGCATCTATCTCCCATGTTGGTAATGACCAGGTCTAGGATATTGGAGCCCCTGGTGGAACAATGGATAAGTTGATCCAGGGTGTTGGAATTTATGAATTCCAAGAACCGTTGGGAAAAGGTGTTGGTACTCAAGTAGTTTTCCCAGTTAATGGCAGGGTAGTTGAAATCACCCAGTATTAGGGTGTTTGGTTGTATCTTAATATTTTCCAGTACATTTAGAAAGGTGTAGTGAAAATCTTGGGGCATGGTGGTGGATCTGTAGCAAGCTACAATTTAAATTGCAGTCTTACTTAGTATTATTTGCACCTGGAGAATTTCAGATGCATTGTGTTGGGCAACTAGCCTGGAGGTGTAAATATGGACACTCTTCCACCTTTAGTGTTTCAGTCTTGGTTTGGTGGCCAAAAAGTGTGGTAAGAGTTGCAGCCTGGTATTGCAGGGTGCTCTCTGGAGCCTTGAACCAGGTCTCAATCACTGCACAGATATCGATGTTCTCCATTTTTAGGAGATTCAGATTTTGCATGCTTGTATCTGTTACAGTGGTGGTTTTGTCCTTTGAACCTTGCCTAAAAAGACACTATAGGGGTGGCAAGAGCTTTAGCCAGTAACCTGAATCCCAGGGGTGACAGGTGCAGACCATCTCTGGCAAAGCATCATGGTTTGTCGATCATGTCTTCCCAGGCAGACAGATACTGAATCCCCTTTGAATGACACCAGAAGCTTAGCCAATTGTTGAAGTCAATCATTTTGTCCTTATACTGTGGTATCATTCTGGGCGAAGGCAGGATGGTACTCAGTGATAAGGTCATACCTTCCTGGGCCACATGATCTGAGAGCTCTTCCATGTTTGAACCATGTTTGTCAGATATACCTTTCCACAAATGTCAACATTATGTGCTGCTTTACTTAGCAGGCAAGTATATGACTCTGCAATATTGTAACATTGTAACAGCCATCTAATAACAATATTAGAGATAAGCAAGTATAAAATAATTTAAATGTAAATATTCTAGAAACAGTGAAAGTTGTAACACATAAGAGCAATTGATAATGCAGCAAGTGGTGAGAGCAAGTAAACTATATATCTGTATCTATCTAAATATAAATATATGTGTGTGTGTGTGTGTGTGTGTGTGTGTGTGTGTATGTTATGTATGTCTATATGTATTTATATATATATATATATATATATATATATATATATATATATATATATATATTTATAAGGTATATATTAGACCAATTATTGAGTGAGTATAATAGTAATTTTTGCATGTATGCAAAAGTTCAACTGAAATCGCTTGAGAGGATGCAAAGAGATTATACAAGAAAGGCTTAATGGAATAATGATCTGTACATTAGAGGGAAACTTATTTCAGCATATAGAGCATACCATGATAAAATGTTATGGCTGACTTTGCATATTGATAATGAACCAGTAACAGTACGGTTACATAACAATACTCAAAATATGTGTTCAAAGTGTTAGAACTTGTAGAAGATTTAATTTCATAATAATTAAAATTTCAGTAATGTGAAGCAAACTGCCTTTAGATATTAGATATTCTAATAGTTTATTAGACTTAAAAAAAAAACTTGATTATTGGTTTGGTGATAGTCTATAATCTGGACATGGAAACTGTTTTTCTTGAAGGTTTTTAACATAAATACTCCTGGGATTCATTAACAATTGTGTAGGCTTTGCGCTAAGTCTACATGATTTAAGTGTGTTAGCGAGACAAGCAGCAGCTCTAATTGAATTTGCATGCTTCTAATCATGCCTACATGTTTTCAAGCACCTTTTTGTGGCCAGCAATAGTGTTCACTGGCATTGAAAGGTGTTTGCATGCATGAGCACAGAATGAAAACAAAATAGCTTGCCTATAGGCAGACCTATTGTATGAGCATGTGCTGCAGCCCAGAAATGCTAAGGATAGGTACAGTGAAAGAATTCTGCAGTAGGGGGTGTGAAATGGAGGACTTGTGCTTAAATAACATTGGTTGTATTGCAGAAATAACTTAGAGGGGAGGGGGAATGGAAAAAATGTAGTCAGATACTACAGGCAAATGTGCAGAAATGTCAAAGAAACATTTGTAACATATAAATACTACCATATCGATATAATCATAATTAATCTCAATGACAATACTTGACTTAAGCAGATAAATAAAAATGGACATGCTAACAAAATATGTGAGAGGGACATAAAGCTGCAGTGTAACAAAGCAGAGTTAATGTGATATACACGTTAATAAAATGTTGAGTTGATATAGCAAGGACAGTAGGTACATTATGAGATAAATGCATACACTGCAGTTATTGAATATAAGATATATATACAGGACATGTATGTGTGCTAGCCAACATCACTGCTGTATTCTCAAGTTCAGAATGTATACATGAGAACAAATGAACATTCCAGCACTTAGTAATGCTCATCAGAAAGGGATATGTTTTTGCAAATCACTGTTATTGGCACCCATAGGAAAGGGGTTTATTATCTATAAATACGCAATAGATGTGTTATATTGTCATGTAAATACTAAATGGTAATATAATAACACTCAGCATATGTAAGTGAGAAATGACAACACAGATCAGATGACATTTCATGATTTCAAGATTTCCATTGGTAAATGGCACTCATCTCACACATCATTTTACTGGATGTGCTCACAAGGAATTACATATAACAGTAATGTAACAGCAATTTAACAGCACCATACCACAACAATGTGCATTAACAGAGGCCCAGTCACAATTTCTGATGATCTGTCAGCATGCCATACAGTAAGAAACTTTTTATAGAAGCTGTCATCTGCCATAAAGCTGTACAGTGTGAAGAAAAGAATTCCAGTAATAAAGAAATGTTTGGAGGAAGACATGCAATGCAGAGCATGATTATTTTGAAAATAAAAAATACCTGTGAGCAATGAATGACATACTAAACATTTGCATATTGCCATTATCGAACACATGTCAGTCATGGATGCCAGATAAATACACATATTGGTTGTCTCATGAAGAACACCCTTGAAGGGTTTACAGCACTTTCCTTTCATAAGGTATAGGGATGCCCAACCTTGTAGCACATTTTATGGAAAAAGTGGCCCGCTGATTGTGCCATAACTGTTTTCTGTGTGTAAGCCACTGCTGTCTGACAGATAGATGTTACCAGATTTAAACCTCTGCCTGTGAAACTAGTGTTATACAGACCCCTGTATTGACTCCATGTGCCACAGGAGATAGCAGTGGAGACTGTCACAAATAACTTGAAATCAATGTGAAGTAAGAAAGGAGTTACAAATACAATGTTAATAAGCTGATTTATTCAGAATGCTGAAAAGGAGCTACATGTGTTACTGTTCATACAGGAGTGAGCAATACAGTATCTCTGCTTCTTTGCCAAGAAAACTGCTTGCATTATGTAGTAAACACACTGTCCTAGAATTGGAGTATACTATATCTGTGTAGGTATGCTATACAAGCCAGTACTCAATGCACATGCCACAGGAGCACTCACAACATGACATACCCTAAATAACAGTTTTACTGCCATGCAGTCACAACATGTGATTATATATCATTGTCCAACATAAAAATGGATACAGATAACTAGATACAATGTTTTTTTAATGTCAGTACATTTATATAATGTAACCATTTTTGGGAATTGAACACCAAGCTGTGTAAGTCTACTGACTAATGACATGTGGATGAAACACAAGCACCACAATGGAAGTCTTAACACAACTGTGACACTCCATCTATGCCAAGTCATTACATTACATGACTGTATTGCAAACATTCTCTTTGAGATAAAATGGATGGAGAGGCCTCTCACACATTAATTATACACATTATAACTGAGGTGGATGAGATTCATGCATTACAATATAAGGCCACTCAATGCTAACAGTCAGTGAATATGGGTTTGAACACCTGACCATTTGACTACAGAAAATACATCATATTTTAGACAGTGACAGTGCCATGGTAAAAGTGCCACTACAATTAAGAGATATGTCAATATTTCAAGGCATTATATCATACTGCAAGGGATATGTGTGCTTGTAATTGCTGCAGTAAGGCAACAATATACTGAATATTGTCTCATTCCCTCATGTCAGAGGAGTACGTTTGCTACAAATGTTATGTAAGGAAAATGTTATCACATGTCATCACTACTCTGAATAAAAGCATTGCTATTTACCATAGCTTGCTGTAAGAGGAATTACCATCTAGATGTGTACACAGGAGATGTGTTTGACAACAGTGTTAGTAACATAAACAGTCATGATAAGACTGACACAACTTAGTCTGAGCAGTAAGGGCTGGGTTTGAACTACTTACGATCGCAAGCTAGATAATAGAGCCTGAAAAAAGCTCAAAAGAACCAATGAGTGCTTACTCCAAGTCCTAGACCACCCAACTTCCACCAGCAAGCAGCCAATCAACACAATCCTGCCATGAAGGCAAAGAAAGGCTTCTGCTAATTCAAGATGGCCTGGTCATGTAACAACAATATGATTTGTGGGACATGTAGGACCATCTATATTGTGTGTTACTCTTACTTATTAACTCATTATTAAGCTGCCATGCTCTGTGCAATAACGTGCTTGCTGTATGGAGAAATAAGGGGTAGGAGAGTGCAACCACCATTAAGCCATACACAGAATAAGGTTGGCTTACTAAGTGTCCCTGTTGGGGCTGCAATGTTTTTGCAAATGATGTCTTTCTACACTATCCACATGGCATGTTAATGCAATGTTGTGAATGGAGTTTGCAGTTAACTATATGATAGGAATATGAAATGTCATTAAATAATAATTTGACCTACAGCTGTAATCTAACCCATGACACTCTGCAAAAGACATAACTCTACAAATGGGGAATTATCTCAGTTTACCACATAAGAACTTGTAGTTTATTGCATCCAGCATCCTAAGAACTGTTACAGTAACTGTTTCTCACTACTACCTTTAGTCTGCCTTTACTCTGTATTCCCACAGTACAGCAGATTTAAGCATATTTGGGTGAAAGTAACAAGACTACTTCAGCTGAAATTAAAATCTGTAGTTTTTGCCATAGGAAATTAAACAGTATTCACAGTCACTCCGCATTAGTGTGCATGATGCCCAACCTCTGTGCAAATGATGAGGGCAAAAAGTGAAGGCTCTTCCATGGGCCATTTCTGGCAATGTGTGTTGTGTGTGATTCTATTTTTTGACCAAATTAAATTTGCAGGAGGGTGGTGGGAGGGCACCATAACTATCCACTTCATCAGAACATAAATGCAGAATGGTAACAAGAATTTCAAGACTTTGGAGAGTCACAACACCAGGGATGGGAGACAACAATAGAAAAATATTGTATCATCCTTGTCAGCTCCTGCCAGGTGACAAAACTGTCACCTCCTCTTGTACTGCTCCTGGGGGGTACCACTGCACCAGCAGCCACAGCAGAGCTACCTGACACAGGTGGATCAAATAGGGCAGGGGTTGTGCAGGCAATGTTGACTGGCTGTGAACCCAAAGTGCTGCCATCTGTGGAGGTATGGTGGGTCAAGCCTCAGTAGTCAGTTTACACCTTTGTGCTGTTGGTCATTTTGTTTGTTTTTTTTCTGTTTGTTTTCTTTTGTTTTCAGTAGCAAGGTATACAAACAGCAGAATGTTAATAAATTATAACCCCCAAAAAAATATGTAAAAAGAGATTGGGTGGAAGGAGACAAAAAAGATTAGGTCCACGGCATGTCACATTATTTTATATTTTCAATAAAACTTTTTTGGGCAGTACATAAACACCTATGATAATTGACTATTGTACACCTTTGCCACATCCATATATGATGGGAAGGTATTAATGTGCCATAAAATAAACAAATCTCACTGCTAGGATATAAGACATTGCAGCTTTCATTTCATTGTGAAGTATAGGGTATATGCATTCACATGTAATACTTGCAATTATTACAATTAGATTGTTCCTGACATATTACCGCTATTAATATTTTAGAAATACTATCTTGTAATAAAAACTAATTGCTGCTACTAGGTATTGAACCACCACACAATTAAGATGGTATTCTCATTACCTAGTGCAAGTAGTAAGAACTATTGGAAAAAGAATGCATGTGTCATTCCAAGGTTGAAGTATGCCTGTTCAAGATGCTAGTGAGTGAGGGACTGAAAAAAGCTATCTGGCTTGCATTTGGACCTAAGGCATACTTACCATGTCACTCTTTGAGGTGAGTTAATCTCTCCTGGTGTTCCTCATGGTTTGCTGCTATTTCCTCTGCAGCAGTAGAGTACAAAATATGTGTGTACACACACACACACACACACACACACACACACGCGCGCGTGTGTGTGTATGTGTGTGTGTGTGTGTGTGTGTGTGTGTGTGTGTGTGTGTGTGTGTGTGTGTGTGTGTATGAAAGCATAATGAATAACCACATTGGTTGGCAGGATAATTAATGTCATGTAACAGAAAGGTAATTGGTCGGTACACTTACACAAATGAGGGGTGTTTGCAATCTTAAATTCAGCCTCCATTTGGCTTAGGATGTTTTGCTTGTGCTTTTTTGTTCATTATAATGGTGAGGATATTATTCATCAGTGTATGGAATACCAGTTGCACTGGAGACAGCCTTGGCCAAGCTATTTCAAGCCTCAGCCTTATACTGAGTTCCAATATAATCCCCTGCAGAAGCCTATGGCTGTATCACTTCATGAGGAGTGCCACAAAAGTCCTGGACTCCTCAACAACTCACCTTTGTGCTCTAAATTTAGCACCATTCTCTCCATTGCCAGATATGTTTGCAGAAGTCAGGCTAGCAATATATGTACTGTATTGGCACCCAATTCAGATCTTGCATGTAGCAGGTTGTATGCAGGACCACACAGCCTTGCTAACTGTAGTTGTGTAATTGTAAGCATATGGATTCATTGGCATACACATTGGCTGTACTTACATCAAATATCACTAAAGGTGTGAAATATGGCAGTGTGATTCACCATGTGTGACACTCAAATTATTGACATGTTGCAATGTTCAATAATGAAATGCTTAATGGCTTGGCTTGTAATATTTTGTGTTTGAAAGAATAAATAGGATCAATTTTAACATATTTTGATGTTGGGACTTACACTGTTAAAATGTTGTTTTACCAGATTGGAATAAAACCCATGGGATAAAGAATGCAACCCCCCCCCCCGAAACATAACTTATTAATTTGCATGAGAAGTAAAGATATAATAATTTCAGAATGAATGGAGATATACTTCAGAGAGGTCTGTGTGTTTGTGACTATAACTATTCCTGGGAATGTATTTCTCTGTAAAAGGTAGTATTTCTGTTTGCAAATATATTTCAGATAGATGGAGATCAAGAAAACGCTCAGCAAACGGATTCCTCTCCAAAAATATTTATTGCAGATAATCCAAATCATACAGAAAGCAAACAAAAACTTCACCAAGTGAAGATTAAGCCACCATAAGCGCTTTCGTCCCCAAAAGTATACATTAACATGGAACTTCATCAGATGGCAGCAAAAAGACATCATATCCTTTAAATACATTTGTTGTGTGACATCACTTCCCCCAGAAAGACAGATAAAGAAAATAACCACAACTCATGCATTTTAAAAATCAGCAATTATGAATAATCAAACCATAAAAAATATATATGTATATATATGTATGCATCCTATAAAGCATCATTTTTTAAAAGCATATGTTGAAAAATGTATAATAGAAAGTAAAAATAAAAAATAAAAAGTTAATAAAAAATACATCCTACAAGCAACATGTATAGCACTCCATTTAAAACAGCTTAAACAGCTCTGTGCCTTGCATTTGCTCAAATACAGCCAGCGAACCCAACAGGGAAAACCAGAATTGAAAACCTATGTTAATCATCTATGCAGTGCTTTTAGTTTTAGTAAACTAGAAATAGAAACACTGTCATTGAGACCCGGCCAGCATGTAGCATTCAAACGGAGCTGCCACACTAGCTCCGCTTTTTCTCGTAAGTACTGCCAGGCCCCCCCTTTTCCGAACCAGGTATGATATCCAAAATAAAGAATTTTAAATGTGTGGTCCAGGTGTTGTGTAGTATGCCTAGCAAGGGCATTGAATTCAAACTTGTCCCTGATATTCCTTACATGCTCACTTATTTTGACTTAAGTTTTCATTCGGTTTTTCCTATATAGAAACAAGGGCATGTATCGCATATTGTACCATACACAATCCTCTCAGTATCACATGAGCCCTTAAATCGCAACCTTAGTTTAATATTATTGATTTTAACTTCATTATTCTCAAAAATAAAGGAACAGAATTTGCATTTGTGGTATTCAGGAATGCTAATGATTTAACATATTATTTTCATATTCACAATGCTCAGAGGGCTGAATCTGAACTATATAAAGGTAATTGTATAGCTAATGAACTTATATCATAGTGGGGAGACTGGTTCCACAGAACTCAATACTGCTAAATATAGTTTGAGGTGATTTATCTACTTTCTGAACTGATTTCTTGGCAAGGTCCCCTCCCAAACCCAGGAACCCCACTCGGCCTTCCTGAGAACACTGGAAAATATGAAGGTCTATCCAAACACCATTATATTGGGTGACTTCAACTACCCTAACATAGACTGGGAGCATTACTCTAGCTCCAACACCCTAGCCCGAAGGTTCCTAGAATTTATAAACTCAAATGCTATGGAACAACTTGTTGCCACTCCCACAAGAGGGGAAAACATACTGGACCTGATCATCACCAACATGGGGACTCTATGCTCCAGACCAGAAGTGTATCCCTCACTGGTAAGATCAGACCATAAACTAATCTCACTAGATATTCACATCCCGACCCCAGCCCCTGCCCAGAAAACTACAGTGAAAAGCTTCTCTAAAGCAAATTTCACACTCCTCAAAACCGAGGTGGAATCCTTCAAAGCCCCCGGGCCTGTGGAAAATACGGCCCAGACCGCAGAATCCTTTATAAATGCATTCTATGAACACCTTCAGGAATGCATGGATCATGCAGTCCCAAATAAAACCAAGACCCAATCCTCCAAAGTTAGGCGTCCTGTCTGGTGGACCCCAGCCATAAACAAACTATACAATAGAAGGAGGAAGCTACTACATGATAGAGCAAAATCCCAAAAAGGGAAGGCATCTCTGATCAGTATTAGCAAAAAACTACAGGCAGTCATAAAATCGTCTAAGGCCAGCTTCGAGAGAAAAATTGCACAGTACACTAAGGATAATCACAAGGCTTTCTTTAGTTATGTTAGGAACCTGGGTGGGAATTCCCAGATATGCTCAGAATTAGTCCAAAATGACAAAAAATACACCGAACCCACAGACATTGCCAACATCCTAGCTGACAGGTTCAGCGCAAACTTCTCTCCACCCCACCAAAAGGGCAAATATCTATCCCAGCAGAGTGCTGCCCCACTGACATCTCAGATGCTCAGGTAAGAGCCACTCTCTCCAAAGCAAAAAACACAGCATCAATGGGACCAGACGGTGTCCTGGGCTGCATCCTACATGAACTCCAAGAAGAACTAAACCCAAACATAAAACTACTGTTCAGTCTCAGCCTTACTGCAGGATATGTACCCAAAGAGTGGTGTACAGCAACAGTGGTCCCTCTCCACAAAGGTGGTGCCTCAACGGATCCTGGAAACTATTGCCCCATAAGCCTGACTAGCTTGGTCTGCAAAGCTATGGATAGGATCATCATGGACCTCATAAATAAAGATATTGGGGACCTACAGACACTGGATCCTACCCAGTTCAGCTTTGTTAAGGGCAGATACTGCCTCTTAAACCTGGTTGATTTATTTGAAACAGTCACCAAGGCCATTGACGAGGGGAAGGTGGTCCACACAGCCTACCTGGACCTTGCAAAAGCCTTCGATACAATACCCCACTCGGGCATTATAGATAAGCTCACCAGCTTAAATATAAACCCCTATGTCACTAGATGGGTTGCAAACTGGCTCAAGGACAGAACCCACATGGTTAGAATTGCTGGCGCCATGTCAGACTCCAAACCAGTTACAAGTGGCATCCCACAAAGCTCAGTCCTGGGACCTCTCTTGTTCGGTATATATTTCTTGGAGGTACAGGCTAACACGGAAGGACTGTGGCTGACCAAGTTCGCAGATGACTGCAAAATGGGCGCCATAATCGACTCTCCAACCGACACAAGCATCCTACAAAAGGGCCTCATAGAAACAGACAACTGGTGCCAGAGCCATGGCCTCAAGCTAAACGCCAAAAAGTGTATAGTCATCCCCTTTGGCAAAAACAAAGTGCCCACAAATTACCACATAGGTGGTAATCCATTAAGTACAGAAGAAGTAATTAGGGACCTGGGGACCCAAGATGATAGCAATCTCTCATTTGACAACCATGTGGCCAAAGTGGTTAGAAAAACATTTTATATAGCCCACCTAATCATGAAGGGATTCACATCTAGATCAGGGGAGGTCATCGTGCCTCTTTACTCATCCCTCATCAGGCCCATAATTGAGTACAATG
This sequence comes from Protopterus annectens, assembly GCF_019279795.1. Lineage (NCBI taxonomy): Eukaryota > Metazoa > Chordata > Ceratodontiformes > Protopteridae > Protopterus > Protopterus annectens. The sequence goes on along the minus strand of NC_056740.1, from coordinate 23,891,587 downwards.
CCCCTTTTGGGATGTACCTTACCAGACACCTGCAGCAACTGGAAAGACCCCAAAAGTACCTCACCAAGAGGATCAAAGGGCTCCAACAGATGCCATATGCTGCCCGGATAAAGAAACTCCAGCTCTACTCAGTGGCATACCCCCTGCTCAGAGGCGATCTGTGCCTGATGTATAAAGCCATGTCCAACCTGGAATTAATGGACATGCTGCACCTCAGAAAATCCAAATCCCATTGAGCTATGCGCTCGAGAGACTTGAACCTCAGCACTGAAATAAATAGGACATGCTGGAGGGACAGATTCATAACCCAGAGGCTCCCTTCACTCTGGAATAAAATCCCAGTCCAGGTTAGGCAGAGTCCCTCATTGACTCTCTTCAAGAGGAATCTTGATGAGTGGATGGGAGATAGTAGGTTTACCCCGGGTATCACTTCTGTGTCACTGTTAGACAGAGGCACAGTATACTAACCTCGAAAAAGGGCATAGCAAAATTCATTTAAAATGGGTGGCGAAAGCCAAACACACTCTGGCTAGGCTTATAAATGCCCTAGGGCAGATAGCCTAGTATGAACCTATGAACCTGTGAACCTATATGTTTATATAATGATTTTAGTTTAACATTAAGGATGACTTTTAATGCCAAATACAACCATTGTTTTATCTGACTGCATTTTTAATCCCTTACTGTTGGCATAGCCAATGTATATCAGTTATTTGTCTGCATTACAAAGTTTGGTAAAGAATGCTACTTGACATAATTGCATACATTTTATTTTCTGGTAATTTTAACAGTCATTGCAGAAGAGTGTAGTATAACTTTGTAGTGAGGTCAGGTATTTTTACATGTCTAGTCCATAAAATGTGTTATGGTTGTGATATCTACCTGGCTGCCCTCCACACCAGTGGAGATGACACTATAATAGTTTTCTCTGTTTCTACTTGTACATTGTGAATTAGTATTGTTAGTGTTGTGATGTATTACACAGTTACACAACTGTTGCCCAAATTACAGAGCTGCTATATGTATTATTTTATGATTTTCTTTGGTTGGAGGGCTGTCTTAACCTGTATGTAGTCATAGGGAGAATTACCTTTTCAATTGCTGTGTGCATGATAGATGCATACATTCATGCATAACTTAGTTCTCAGCCATCCTGCCTATATATTACAAATATAATTTTATGTCTGTTTTCTTTTTCATCTTATACAGAGATATGCTGCCCAAGACATCTGTACCTGTAAGACACCATTCACTGATGCAGAAAATGAGGTTATTATCCAGGCCATCCATCATCATGGATAATTTCTCTTAGGGAGAGGTGGAGTTGGCAAATCTGCAGAAAACAGGGTATGGCAGCAGGTGGTTGATGTCATCAATGCTGTCGGAGGGCATTGGAAAATTTACTTCTAGATATGACATATGATATCATCACCTCTGCCTGCTGGTGGCCTAATGGTTAAGGTGTTTGCCTTACAAACACAAGGTGCAGGGTTTGAGTCTCACAAGGGATAATTGGCTAGGCTTAAAATGGCTCGCAAGGGCAGTTAGCTTAATACTAATCTATGAACCTATGAACCTGTGCTGTAGGACAGCTGCAGTTGCCTTAGAACAGGTGGCTTTGGGGGGTTATCCTGCTACTGAAACACCACTGACTGAAACAGAGAATTTCCCATCCACTGTCATTGATCCAGATAGCAGACATAGGGTTCACACAAAATCCTTGACGTTGGTGTTGATGTGGATGACAGACCCAGAGTGTCTCAAGCAGAACTTCTGGGTATACAAAATAAAAATAATGTAAGTGTCATTGGGTGTATCTTTATATGCATATATCTTATATGTCTGATATAACTAGAGCCAGTGACAAGTGTTAAGTGTAAGATAACACAGAACTAGAGACATGTAGGAGGACATTTTTTGGGGGAGGGGTTTCAACTGGTTAGTAGATTTTTATATGAGATGATTCTTAATCTGCACATGTAAAGGAAATTGTTCTTTATTTCTTGTTTCATTTGCATTGTGATACATATCAGCCTTCTTTCCTCTCCCTTCCTTACATACAAGGACATCTGGATTGCAGTCTGCAGCATCACCTGTACAAGGTAAGCTCACATTTTTTATTGTATTATTATATAAGGTAGATTTAGGTGTGAGAGGAACTAATGTTTGCATTGCTTTAGCATCTATTATAGTTTATCATACCTTTCATATCATAAAGTTCTGATAATTTTCATTCCTTATTTTTTTCTATCTTATATTTATTGCTTGTTGTCATAGATGATCCTAGCAGTGGCACTGTAGAATGCCTACCACCTCTAGGCTCTGATGATGATGATGGCAATGAAGAGGTACAGTATGGGGTTGCAGAGGGTCAGTCTGACACTGATATTATGGCTCCTACATTCCCTGCCCATATTTACGACAATGACACTATGACTACACATACCCAAGCCACTAAATCCAGTGATATAGGACAGGTTGAAGGTCACACAGTTGAGCAGGATAGTGTGGTGAGTCTGGTTGCAGAGCTGGTTGATTCTTCCTGTAGCATTTTGGAGGGTGAAGGACCATACAGGAGGGTTGGCAGAGATACTCTGAGGAGGTTTGCTGTCCACTCTCCTTCTGATGCTGGTGTGTCATTATCTGCCAACAGACATATGTGTAGGGCCACAATGGAGGCAAAGGCATGTTCCACAAGGGCTTTGGAAGAGGTAGTGTGAGTACTAAATGTCATGCATTCTGACATGCATGACTCCCTGAAATGTGTGGAGTACTCCTTGGGCAAGATGAATAACACACTGGATTGGGCAGTGTCTGTGATGAAATTCTCCTGAGGGTGGGTGGGCATCCATATAGCCAGAGAGCCGCTACATCTTCTGATGTTAGCAGATGTGGCCATGCCAGATCATGATCCCATAGTGGCACTACTTCCACTGCTCCATCAGTAATTGCGGTGTCCACACCTAAAAGTGGTAGGCCACAGGATCATGGCCCTGGATGTAGTTGTGAGGAGAGCTCATCCAGCAGACATCACTCATGTTCGGGTAGCACTTTAACTTTTAGCCAGGTATGTGGAAATAGCAGTGCATCTCCTGGCAGAAGTAGTTCTCATGGTCGGGGGCAACAACTCTGAAATGACTACTCTAGCATGCATGGCTCACACCTGTCCAAGATGTCAGGATGTAGAATGTAGTGCTAGCACAGTGCTTGGTTGTGTTCATGCAGACACACACACACACACACACACACACACACACACACACACACACACACACACACACACACACACACATATGCACGCATGCACGCACGCACGCACGCACACACACACACACACACACACACACACACACACACACACACATTCATAAAAACCCTTGCACATACCACCTCACACACATGCCGTGGAGTGCTATACATTTCTTATTACTGGCCTTGACCACAGTATACTTTAACAAATACATGCATTTCTTCACACACACTCACTTCTTTGGTGTCAGCCTTGCCCTCCTACCAACCCCTCAACCACCCCATGCAAATGATGATGATGACTGTGTCCTGCCCTTTGCACATGTATTTGTGACTTAGGGTTGCAGATACATGTGTTGCACACAGTGGAATTCTACTACTTGCTTACTCACAAGCTTGCATTTATCAATATGGATTGCAGAAGAAAAGGTTTTGATTTCTTGTTCCTACTCAGTAGTGAATGATTGTTTATATAATTGTTAAACCTCATTGTACTTCATTTAGTTTTGTAAGTAAAGAAGTTGATGCAGTGGTACATTTCTTGCTTCTTCCTGTTATTGTGCACATGGTGGAGTAATTTATTTGTTCTATGGTTTATAAACAGTGGTCAAGTAAAATGTTTGATGTACAGTATTGGGTAGAATACATAGCTGTATAATGAAAACATCAGTCATATAAGCTATTACTGACATAAATGTATACCTCAGACAAATGCTTTGCTTAGGGTCTCATATATATATATATATATATATATATATATATATATATATATATATATATATATATTTCCATATGAAAGCACTCAGTTATGTAACATTTTTTCCTTATAAGTTCAGCACTTACCTTGTCATTCTGCAGGTACAAATTGTATCCTGGGGGTTGTCCCTATCTGATGCTATCAAAACACATCCATTATGTGGTTAAGTAAAGGTTGTGAAATTTGACACACAGCAGTTTCCATATTTGCATGTATGTGGGATCTTAGGGGCTTTGACTTTGGTGGTGAGTGTGTGCTATTTTTTGCTTCTTAGCCAGAGCCAGGGCATACTGTGCACAACTTTGTCTGCTAGTACCATTAGCAGCTGGTGGTTCTCCCCGACAGTCCTCATCTGTATCTGCTGCTGCCTATGGTCCTTGACACTGTTGTCCTGCCCCTTGCTGTCCTTGTTGAAGCTGTTTTCTGAGAATTATATTGTGTAACACCACACAAATCTTGAGTATTTGTATAGAGGTACCTGGGTCATACTGCAGGGCACCTCCTGATGTGTCTAGATACCAGAACCTTGATTTGAGCAATCTAAACATATGTTCTATGATATTCTTAGTTTGAGTGTGTGCTTCATTGTATCCTTGCTCAACTGGGTTCTTGTGGGTGTCATGAGCCAGGACTCCTGATCATAACCTGCTCCCCCCCACTAGATGCTGTAGTGGAAAGTCACCCCTGGCTAACCTTGCATACAGGTCGCAGGTGTGCCATATGTGTGAGTTGTGAAAACTGTCTGGGTTACCTGTTCAGACTTTATAGATGACCCCTTGGTTATTTTAGACAACGTGATAGAGTGGTATCCTTTTCTGCCTTTTCTGTTGATGTACCTACTGCCCTTTTCACCAGGTGGAGCTTTTATTTCTATATGTGTACAATCTATGGCCCCCAGCACTTAGGGAAGTGTGCTATTGCATGCAATTTCCGTATAGTTCTTGTTCACTCCTGTGAGATGCATGAGCATCAGACATGAACCCCTGCATGCTGTAGCATTTAAAAAGTGATGCAATATTCTACAAGCTGATATCTGTTATGCCCATAATATATCCTCTGTAGGTCTCTGGAAAGTGCCAGTAGCTAGTATATGTAATGATACACATGCCTTTGTTTCTACTGGGATGTATTCTCCATGAATTCCATGGGGCCTGATTTGAGGGTAACAGTGGTTGCTTAGTTCTTCTAGTGTTTCCCTGTCCACCCTGTATCACTCTGCAATTTCTATGTCATGTAGTCCATAAAAATGTTTTATAGCTTTCTGAATAGCTCTGCTATGTTGGATTGGTTAATTAGCAAATAATTCAGATCTTTATGACATCTTTAGCAAATTCTGACCTTTTTCTTTCTTTTGAGGCTGTACACAAAGAGTCTGTTAATGGATTTCTTCAGAACAAATGCTTGACTTGCACTCTTGTTCTTAAAGAATTTCATACCCTTAAGGGTATAAACAGTTGAATTGTTCATATAACCAAAAATATTTTTAAAAACATTAAATGACACAGATTATGTATTATTCATACTAAAGTAAAGACAAATACATATCAAATTCACATTTTTGTGTTATATTTTATATAAATTCCTTAAAAATTTAAAAGCAAGATAAAACCCTGACCCAATAAATATTCTAGTAAAATATACCATAAATAATTATTATCAAAAACATCTCATAATCTGGCTGCCCTAAGGATTAGGTGCATTAGTATTAAAGTAATGAAGATATTATTGTTAAATCTGGGTGGGGGGGGGGTGATGGTGGTGGCATTTAATCTGAATTACCATGCAATTCTTTGAATTCTACCTTGTTTCCCCAAGTGCCCCTTTTGGTTCCACTATACTAAAATTAAATTTCATAAAATAGTACAATCATGAGAACGTTTTTGTAATGCATTATTGGCATTGCCTTTCCTTATATTATAAAAATGTATATATATATATATATATATATATATATATATATATATATATATATATATATATATATATATATATATATATATATTCTAGTTCTCAGGGACCTAGGGCATGTTTCACATTTAGCTGTATATACAATTCCCTAGCTTCACATTTTTTTTAGAGTCACTGCTGAACCTAATGAGATTTCCAACTTCAAAGACTCCTAACATAATGTTTTTGCATTGTCTGCATTTGCCACATTTGCGTGTACCTTTACATGCCATTTCTATTGTTAATACATTTGTCATTTTCTCCAGTAATGTTTTATGTTACCAGTTGTTTTATACACAAACTGTAGATGTTCGCCCATCACTTTTAAAAAGCAACTCATTTGTTTTAAAAAGATTCCAATTTTGTTATATGTTTTTATCTTCTTGTGTACCCGAGGTATATTGCAACACTAATGCATTCTCAAAACAGTTTCTATTGTGTTACTTTTATTTAGTCCTATTCATAACAATAGTTTATATCTACTTTTTCTCAGTTTGGTTACTTCTTCACTTATTTCTTGTATTGTTTTGGGTGACCCCTGTGAGCAAACATTTCCTCCAAGCTAGTCTTTTCTAGGATATAAGTATTATCCTCAGACATTATATGTGTTAAACTTATAAACTCTCCTATAACAAGACTCTTCTTTTGTTTTGTAGGATGAAAACTCTTAAAATGTAGATATTTGTTGCTAAACATAGGTTTTCTGTAAATAGTTGAAGAAAACGCCTTTATTTTTTTAATTAGAAATGTATCAATTAATTTTGTCTTCATTAATACAACATGTGAACTTTAAGAACTTTGTTGTATTATTCATATATCCCAATATTTCCATCATTTTTACTCAGGTCCATTCTACAATATAAAAATATCATCCAGGTATTTATAATAACATTTGCAGTGTTCAAAAAGTTTTGTGTTAAAGGTATGTTTTCTCTCACAACTAAGCATCACTAACCAACATGACTATTCTCTTCAGTTGTTTATAAATTTGTCCCGCAAAAAAGATATATTTGTTATCTAAAATAATTTTTATCGGTTCCATTATCAGTTTCTAAACATAAAAGAAATTTCAAACCCAGTAATGCTTTTTTAAATAACATTAGACTTTCATTCAAAGGTATACTGGTAAAAAAGTCAATTACATCAATTGTCAAAAATATAAATTATCCTCCCATAAGTCCCTAGTTATCTTACACCCAAAATCTCAGAAATCCCTTAATAGGTGGCTAGTCTACAAGAAGGTTGGTTTTCTATAATGACTGCTAATGAATACGTTTTAGATTCTTGGGGTACCACAATAGAACTAAATATAGGGTTAATCACACTCTCATATACTTTAGGGATTCTGAAGATAGTTGAGATACACTTCCATGCATTGCAACATCCTCAGAACTGAACCTTTCATTCTTTCAGGTAACACACCCATATCTGCATATTCATTACCCTTGCACCAATTATGAGCATCATGACCTACTCTTAGATTAAGTCAAATGTCTCCCCCTCAAGCCACAAACCATTCTGCATCAAGGATCCTTCCTTTTCACACATGTCAGAATGGATACATTTTCCTTCATTGTGAGCAGGCTTTTACTCAAAAGTAAACATTGTAAGTTCAGGTCTATGGCTAGTAATTTATACCAGTAACTGGTATAAATTTTGCAGTTTGATAAAGGGCTAACACTTTATTTGAACTTTTATATTGATGCATTAGTAACTGTATTTAGAGCACAACCTAGAGCTGTTTACTAAATTTCCTGTTTGCACTTATTTTTAAAATCATTTTTTCTCAAAACTTGCATTTTATCTGTCTCTGGCCTAGCACTCAAGTGTGGGGTCATTTACTGCACTGTTATAACTTGTTGATACTTGTGAACCTCTGCTATCTCTGAAAAAACAAAAAAAAAAACAAAAAAATCTTGCTTTTTTCCCACTTTTCTGAGATTTAAAAAAGTTCAGTTACAGGCTTGGTGTTCTGAACTGTTTGTAAGTTTCTTGGAGGCCATTTTTTGCTTGGACTAAAGGGAAGTCTCTCTGTTCATCAGTGGCAGTGATAAACATTGAGCAGCCTGCCTGCCCCTGTGGGAGTGGTTACTGACTTGAAACTGTAGTTTTATTGGCCATTTTGGGTCAATTCCTAACTCCTTGATCTTCCTCTCTTAAATCCCAATTGCCTCGTGGTTTTGGCGTCTTTTCCAACTTGTTGGCTGTTGGTGAAGCACCCACCAAGAGGAGAAAACACTGAGAGAAGAAAGGAGCCACTTTTGAGATTTTAAGTATTTTTCTTCAGATTATTTGCTAAGTTTTTCTGCATAGCTGACTACTTTGAGCATTTTCTGGCTTGTTAAACTTGATTTCTTCATTAGTAACTGTATTTAGAGCACAACCTAGAGCTGTTTACTGAATTTCCTGTTTGCACTTATTTTTAAAATCGTTTTTTTCTCAAAACTTGCATTTTATCTGTCTCTGGCCTAGCACTCAAGTGTGGGGTCATTTACTACACTGTTATAACTTGTTGATATTTGTGAACCTCTGCTATCTCTGGAAAAACATAAAAACAAAAAAAATCTTGCTTTTTTCCCACTTTTCTGAGATTTAAAAAAGTTCAGTTACAGGCTTGCTGTTCTGAACTGTTTGTAAGTTTCTTGGAGGCCATTTTTTGCTTGGGCTAAAGGGAAGTCTCTCTGTTCATCAGTGGCAGTGATAAACATTGAGCAGCCTGCCTGCCCCTGTTGGAGTATTTACTGACTTGAAACTGTAGTTTTATTGGCCATTTTGGGTCAATTCCTAACTCCTTTGTCTTCTTCTCTTAAATCCCGATTGCCTCATGGTTTTGGCGTCTTTTCAGACTTGTTGACTGTTGGTGAAGCACCCACCAAGAGGAGAAAACGCTGAGAGAAGAAAGGAGCCACTTTTGAGATTTTAAGTATTTTTCTTCAGATTATTTGCTAAGTTTTTCTGCATAGCTGCCTACTTTGAGCATTTTCTGGCTTGTTAAACTGATTTCTGCATTAGTAACTGTATTTAGAGCACAACCTAGAGCTGCTTACTGAATTTCCTGTTTGCACTTATTTTTAAAATAGTTTTTATTCTCAAAACTTGCATTTTATCTGTCTCTGGCCTAGCACTCAAGTGTGGGGTCATTTACTGCACTGTTATAACTTGTTGATACTTGTGAACCTCTGCTATCTCTGAAAAAAACAAAAAAAAACAAAAAATCTTGCTTTTTTCCCACTTTTCTGAGATTTAAAAAAGTTCAGTTACAGGCTTGCTGTTCTGAACTGTTTGTAAGTTTCTTGGAGGCCATTTCTTGCTTGGGCTAAAGGGAAGTCTCTCTGTTCATCAGTGGCAGTGATAAACATTGAGCAGCCTGCCTGCCCCTGTGGGAGTGGTTACTGACTTGAAACTGTAGTTTTATTGGCCATTTTGGGTCAATTCCTAACTCCTTGATCTTCCTCTCTTAAATCCCTCTTTTGCACAGTTTTGCACGTTTTTGTGCATAGCGCAACAACGGGCAGCGCCGCCTAATTGGGTTTAAACTATTCCTGGCTCCACAAAGTCTGCTCTTCACTTTTTCTCTTAGAACTGCTCTATCTCTCAATTTAAACACCATATTCTCATTCTAAGGCCCTTCACTTTTCCAAATAAGTAATCTTACAAGTTAGCACTATTAAACCATAAGCACTACTTACTCTTATACTCTCTACGACTACCTTGTCCCCTATTGGTCCGTCTTAATTCAGTTTCCCTATATTACTCTAGCATGTCCAAAGGTCAGTCAATGGTTTCCTCTCCAGTCCAGCTGGTGAATCTGGGAATTTTGAGGCAATGTTACAACTGTCTCATGTACACGGACAACCCTCTCCTCCTCCAAACAGGTTCAAATATATGTGAGAGATGCAACCATATAGCCAAACTGGAGGCTGAGCTCTCTCATCTCAAAACTGGTGAAACCAGTCAGGAGGAGAAAGTAACCTCACACAACACAATTCCAGTATCACATAGTCCCACCACATCAGTGAACCAAACACATAAATACACAAAAACATACTTGGAGGCTCTAAATAAAAATATACCTAAGCAACAGAGACCTCCAAAGCAGACATCCAAGCAAACGCTACCCCAAAACAAAACACGCACAACACATAGCCCACAAAGTCAGTGTGCCAAGCAGCCACAGCCCTTAAGGCTGAATAACACACCTGATACTCTTGTAATAGGTGACTCTATTGTCAGACACACTGACGTCCTGCTCACCAGGCTGAATAAAGAGAAGGTCACAGTGAGCTGCCTGTCGGGTGCTAGGATCCACCACATAACGCAAGCACTCAGGTCACTCCAAAGCAAATACAAATATGACTCAGTCATTATACATGCTGGTGTGAATGACCTGAGACGTACCTCCCTGGACTATATGAAAAGAGACATAGAGGAGCTCTCTGATCATGTAGCCCAGGCCGGTATGACCCTGACCTTGAGCAGCATCTTACCCTCACCTAGAATGATGCCACAGTACAAAGACAAAATGATCGATTTTAACAATTGGCTAAAATTTTGGTGTCATTCTAAGGGGATCCAGTGTCTGTCAGCCTGGGATGACATGCTCGACAAGCCACGTTGCTTCACTAGGGACGGCTTGCACCTGTCACCACTGGGCTTTCGGATATTGGCAAAGGCTCTTGCCACCTCCATAGTGCCTTTTTTAGGCAAGGCTCAAAAGTCAAACCCACCTCCATAGACAGCACAAGAAACAAGAAACTAAGGGTAATGCTGCTAAATGCCAGAAGTCTTAACCTCAAGATGCACGCACTCGAAGCTCTCCTCAGTATGGAGAACATAGATATCTGTGCAGTGACAGAAACCTGGTTCAAGGCTCCAGAGAGCACCCCAGCACTACCAGGTTATACCTCATATCATGCTTTTCGGCCCCAAAACCTGGACCGAACCACAAAAGGAGGGGGAGTGTCCATATTTATCAAGGATATCCACACCTCCAGGTTAGTGGTATTGCATGAAGTATCGGAGACCATCCATGTGCAACTAACAGTGAGCAAGACTGCTTTTCAGTTTATAGCACCCTACAGACCACCCTCTCAAAGTCAGGAATCCCACTCGGCTTTCCTGAAAACATTGGAGAACATGAAGATCTCTCCGAACACCATTATATTGGGTGACTTCAACTACTCAAACATAGACTGGGAGCACTACTCAAGCCCCAGCACCTTAGCCCAAAGGTTCCTGGAAATTATAAACTCAAATGCTATGGAACAACTAGTCACCACTCCCACAAGAGGGGATAACATACTAGACCTGATCATTACCAACATGGGGACTCTATGCTCCACACCTGAAGTATATCCCTCATTGGTAAGATCAGACCATAAATTAATTTCACTGGATGTCCACATCCCGACCCCACCCCAGCCCAGAAAACCACAGTGAAAAACTTCTCAAAAGTGAACTTCTCACTTCTCAAAACCGAAGTGGAATCCTTCAAGGCCCCAGGGCCAGTGGAAACTACGGCCCAAACTGCAGAATCCTATATAAACGCATTCTACGGACATCTCCAGGAATGCATGGATCATGCTATCCCAAACAAAACCAAAACCCAAACATCCAAAGGCAGGCGTCCAGTCTGGTGGACCCCAGCCATAAATAAACTGTACAACAGAAGGAGGAAGATACTACATGATAGAGCAAAATCCCTAATAGGGAAGGCATCCCTGATCAGTACTAGCAAAAAATTACGATCCCTCATAAAATTCTCCAAGGCCAACTTCCAGAGAAAAATTGCTGAGGACACTAAAGACAATCATAAGGCTTTTTTCAGTTATGTTAGGAACCTGGGATGCAACTCCCAGACTTGTTCTGAGTTGATTCTAAACTACAAAAAATACACTGAACCCACAGACATCGCCAATATCCTGGCAGACAGGTTCAGTGCAAACTTCTCCACCCCCTCCCCCCCAAAAAAAGAGCAAGTATCTATCCCGGCAGAGGGCTGACTCCCAAACATCTCTGATGCTCAGGTGAAGGCTGCCCTCTCCAAAGCAAAAAACACTGCTTCCATGAGACCAGATGGCGTCCCGGGTTGCGTCCTACATGAACTCCAAGAAGAACTAATCCCTCAAATAAAACAGCTGTAGAATCTCAGCCTCACTACAGGATATGTGCCCACAGAATGGCGTACAGCAACAGTGGTCCCACTCCACAAAGGTGGAGCCTTCACGGACACTGGAAACTATCGCCCCATAAGCCTGACTAGCTTAGTCTGCAAGGCTATAGAGAGGATCATCATGGATCTCATAAACAAAGACATTGGGGACCTACAGACACTAGATCCTACCCAGTTCAGCTTCGTCAAGGGCAGATCCTGCCTTTTGAACCTGATTGACTTCTTCGAAACAGTCACCAAAGCCATAGATGAAGGGAAGGTAGTCCACACAGCCTATCTGGACCTAGCAAAGGCATTTGACACAATACCTCACTCGGGCATCATAGATAAGCTATCCAGCTTAAATATAAACCCCTATGTCACAAGATGGGTCGCAAACTGGCTCAAAGACAGAACCCACAGAGTGAGAGTTGCTGGAGCCATGTCAGACTCGAAACCGGTCACAAGTGGCATCCCACAAGGTTCTGTCCTGGGACCACTCTTGTTTGGTGTATACTTTTCCGAGGTACAGGCCAACGTGGGAGGACTATGGCTCACCAAGTTCACAGACGACTGCAAACTAGGCGCCATAATCAACTCTCCAGCTGACACAAACATCCTTCAAAAAGGTCTCACAGAGACGGATAACTGATGCCAGAGCCATGGTCTAAAGCTAAATGCCAAAAAGTGTATAGTCATACCATTTGGCAAGAACAATGTGCCCACAAATTACCACATAGGCGGTAACCCATTAAGTACAGAGAAAGTAATTAGGGATCTGGGGACCCAAGTTGATAGCAATCTCTCCTTTGACAACCACATTGCCAAAGTGGTTAGAAAGACCTTTTACATAGCCCACCTTATCATGAAAGGATTCACATCTAGATCAAGAGAGGTAATTGTGCCCCTTTATTCATCCCTCATCAGGCCCATCATAGAATACAATACCCCTTTTGGGATGTACCTTACCTGACACCTGCAGCAATTAGAAAGACCCCAAAAGTACCTCACCAAGAGGATCAAGGGACTCAAACAGATGCCATATGCTGCTCGGTTAAAAAAACTCCAGCTCTACTCAGTTGCATACCGCCTACTTCGAGGCGATCTATGCCTGACATATAAAGCTATGTCCAATCCAGAATTAATGGACATGCTCCACCTCAGTAAATCTAAATCCCTTAGAGCCACACACTCGAGGGACTTGAACCTCAGCACTGAAATAAATAGAACTTGCTGGAGGGACAGCTTCATAACCCAGAGGCTCCCTTCGCTCTGGAACAGAATTCCAATTCATGTTAGGCAGAGCACCTCACTGAATCTCTTCAAGAAGAATCTTGATGAGTGGATGGGGGATCGTAGGTTTGTCCTGGGGATTACTTCCGTGTCACTATTAGACAGAGGCACAGCAAACTAAACCTTAAAAAGGGCACAGTATACTCAAATCAAGGGGTGGCGTAAGCCAAACAAAATCGGGCTAGGCTTATAATTGCTCCAGGGCAGATAGCCTAGTATGAACCTATGAACCTATGAACCTATAAAACTACATTTTATGTATACGAACTGGATAGGGATCTTAAAAGCTATATTAGGGAGCAAGTGCATGATATAAAATTTCAAAATTGTCTAATGAGTTGTTGAAACATTATTACAAAGCTGATCACTTTACCAGTTTTTCATTTCAGATGTTGCAAAATGTTTTATTCAAAACTTGTAGGGGCGACTACACAAACTATTTATCATTAAATTGATCTAGTTGGTAGATCAAATTATGAAGTAGATATGTGTTCAGTCTGAATGTTACTTTTTCTCTTAAACTATATTAAAAAATAGAATAATTTCAAAGTTTCAATGATCTGCCAAATTATAGTGTATTTGCAGAGCAAGGTTTTTGTGTTTTCTGTTATTATGGCTAAGTTAAATGAACTGAGCAGAGGAGAGGCACTGAACACAACTCTGATCTGTGATATATAACAATAAGTATAATGTTTTGCTTATTTTTTCTAGTTATTGCTTATTCTAGCCATTTATAACACTTTTTATTGTCTGCTGCATACTTTTTACTGTATTTTATTGCTATAAACTAATCTGCACAGTTGTACTAAAATTGTCTGCCTTACAGAGCCTGATAAATAAGGTTTTTATTGTCACACTGTTAGTAAAACTTTTTAGCTAGTTTCACTGTGTGAAAGGTGTTAACTGGAAATATTCTCCATTTGTTAAGCATCTGTTTGTTTGTTCTGATTTCCTGCCAAGGAGTGTATCATATAACAGATTTTTTTGCAGTTAAAAGCATTCTCTAGAGTCTCCTTGCTCCTTTATCTGTTTACAACTTTAATTTAGTGGCTCACTGCTGTTTTTCTGCTGTGATAAGCTTTTTTGTAGCGTTTTCTGCCTAAAATAGTGTAGCTAGAAGCTGTAGCACAGCACAGTTCAGGTTTGCTGTCTCTGTGGCCTGGTTGTTTGTTTGCAGTGTTCTTTTGTTCTGAGCACTTGTTCTAAGCTATATTGGCTTAGCAGAAGCCTTTCTTCACTTTAGTGAGAGTTTTGTTGTTGATTGGCTGCTAACTGGTAAAGGTTGGCTAGTTTAGGGCTTAGAGTAAGCACTCATTGGTTCTTTTGAGCTTTTTAAAAGTTTTTCAGGTAGTACCTTCTGGTATTTAAGTTCTAACTTTGAAAGATTTCTGTCTATACACACTAAACTGAGTGGAGGAGGGGCACTGACCACAACTCTGATCTGTGATATATAACAATACGTATCCTGTTTTTTTGCTTATTTTTACTAGTTATTCCTTATTCTAGCCATTTATAGCACTTTTTATTGTCCGCTGCATACCTTTTACTGTATTTTATTGATATAAACTAAGCTGCATGGTTGTACTAAAATTGTCTGCCTTACAGGGCCTGATAAATAAGGTTTTTACTGTCACACTGTTTGTAAAGATTTTTAGCTAGTTTCACTGTTTAAAAGGTATTAACTGGAAATTTTCTCCATTTGTTAAGCACCTGTTTGTTTGTTCTGATTTCCTGCCAAGGAATGTATCATATAACTAATTTGTTTGCAGTTAAAAGCATTCTCTAGAGTCTCCTTGCTCCTTTATATGTTTAAAACTTTCATTTAGTGGCTCACTGCTGTTCTTCTGCTGTGATAAACATTGCTTTAGTGTTTTCTGCCTAAAATATTGTAGCTAGTAGCTGTAGTATAGTTTCCTACCCTCCCTCACTATTGGTGTCTTGTTCTTATACTTGGTGGATTTGCAGTTGTTTGCCCCTACTGTAAATTTGATCTGGGACACTCCTCCCAGTCTAATGTCATTAGCTCATTCTACCTAATACAGAGAGAACATTTGAAAAGGCCAACACACTTAGTTTCTTAACCTTAAATTATCTTATGTTCCTCCTTTCTCCCTTTCCACTTTACTAAAAAAAAACACTCTGCTAGAATCTACCATTGCTAGAATCTCCTTGTGTTCTGAATGAGTATGCTTCTCAAACAATCTGCAAATATACAGCTAAGTATATTTTTAGCACTTATTAACTGTTCAGAGTTCTGCACTGTTTTAATTTTTGCTTGACTGAATTATTTATATATTTGTTGGCATTGTTTTCTAATACTCTAAGTGCCTCCATCTTGATTTTTTCCTAAGTTACTACTTTATGCACTTATTTTTAGTCATTTTTTAATTTAATTGCATTTCTTTAATTTGTATTTGCTTTAATATTGCTTCACACTCAAGTGTGCTAACTTGCACTGCAATTCAATTGTTTTTCCTGCTGTTTTAGCTGCTTTTCTGTAAAAAAAAAAAGTTCTAAGTTTGTTTCCTGCCTTTCCTGTAACTAGTCTAGTCCAGATACAGATTCCCTGTATCCATGAGTGTTTGTAAGCTTCTAAACCCCCCCCCAAGTCCTTCTGTGTTGGAGGGAAGCCTTCTAGCTTATCAGTGGGAGTGGTACTCACTAGGTAGCCTATCTTCCACAAGATGAGTGGTTTCTGGCCCAGAAATATTAGTTTATTGGCTATTTGGGCAGTTTTTCCATCCCTTTCAACTTTCTGGTTTAAAATTTGCACGGGTTTGCGCTCATTTAAGCTCCATGCAGTGGCACCGAGCTGATGTAAACTATTACTGGTGCAAGAAAGACTGCTCTTCAGTTTTTTCCTTAGATCTTGCTAGTTCTTTCTCTCTTGCACTTCAAATAGCCGAAACTCTTTGCACTTCAACAGGTTTTTGTAGCAATTATTGTAGCACACCTAAGTGCCATCAGCACTAGTCATTCTTCATGGAAATAGCTCCAGTACTTAGTAGTTGTGACCACCCCTCCTGGCATGATTAAAGGGCAGTTCCCTGTGCTTTATCCTATTAATCTGGTGTACTTGGGCATTCTGAGGCAGTGTAGCAACTGTCGCATATACACCATAAACCCTCTCCCAACATTCAGACTTGTGAGAGATGCACTTATATCACCAAATTGGAATCTATGCACTCTCCAGCCAAGACCAGACTAGCTGGTCAAGAGGAGAAGGTCAACACCTGTACCACACCACATGGAACACATAGCCCTCCAGAACACCCACTGTTACAGCTCTCACATAAAAACACAAACCACACACCCACCTTTGCAGAGGCTCTCAGTAGAAATTTATCCAAACAGCAGAGACCTCCAAGACAGAAATGCACTCGACCACCGCAACACAGCACAAACCACAGGACACATAGCTTACCTCTACAGTGTACCCCTCAATCTAAGTCCCTAAGGCTAAACACCTTGCCCAATGCAGTAATCATAGGTGACTCAATAGTGAGGTACACAGATGTCCTACTCACTAGGTTGAATAAGGACAAGGTAATGTAAGGTATCAGGTGCCAGAATCCGACACATAACACACACACTCAGGTCACTCCACAACAAGTACAAGTATGATTCTGTCATTGTCCATGTGGATGATGTGAGATGCACCTCTCTGGACTACATGAAAAGAGACAAGGTGGAGTTCTTGGATTATGTGGCCCAGGCAGGTATGACACTAGCCCTGAGCAGTATCCTACCATCACCCAGAATGACACCGCAGTACAAACAAAAAATGATTGACTTCAACAATTGGCTAAGTTTCTGGTGTCATTTTTAGGGGATCCAGTATCTGTCTGCTTGGGATGACATGACTGACAGACCTCAACGCTTTGCCAGAGATGGTCTGCATATGTCACCCCTGGGTTTTGGCTACTGATGAAGGCTCTTGCCATCCCTATAGTGCCTTTTTTAGGCAGTGTTCCAAAGACCAAATTACCACCGTAACAGCTATAAATAAATGCAATCTGAGGGTCATGCTGCTCAATGCTAGAAGTTTAAATATCAAGATGTACTCACTTGAAGCACTCCTCAAAATGGAGATCATCAACATTTGTGCTGTAACAGAGACCTGGTTTAAAGCGGGCGAAAGTACCCCCGCACTACCAGGATATGACTCATTCCTCACCTTTCAGCCCTGAAACATGGACAGAAGCTCCAATGGTGGTGGTGTCTCCATATTCATAAAGGATATGCACACCCCCAGACTAGTAGCCCAGCATAACACATCTGAGATACTTCAGGTAAAACTAGCACTGGGTAAGATGGCTATCCAGGTCATAGCATTCTATAGGTCCTCAACCATGTCCCTAGACTCTCACTACACATTCCTAAGCACCCTGGAATCATTCAAGGTCCAACCCAACACTCTCTTACTAGGAGACTTCAACTACCCCTCCATCAACTGAGAAAACTACTCAAGCACCAATACATTGGCCCAATGCTTCCTGAAATTCATCATTTCTAATGCCCTGGACCAGCTCATTCTGGCCCCCACTAGAGGAAGCAACATCCTTGACCTGGTTATTACTAACATGGGCAACCGTTGCTCTACACCAATAGTCAATCCCTCCCTGGTCAGATCCGACCATAAACTAATCACCATGGAAATCCACATCTCAACCACACACACCCCCCCTGCAAAGGTAACCTCCTTGAAAAACTTCTCCAAAGCTGACTTTGAACTCCTAAAAACAGAGGTGGCTAACTTCACGGTACCCATGCCAATGGAACATAGCTGCATGACTGCCAAATCATACACCAATGCACTTTACAAACATGTACATAAATGCATGGGACTAGCCATACCCAACAGAACCAAGAAGGTCTCCCCCAAAAAAGGAAGCCAGTCTGGTGGTCCTTTGCATTAATAAACTCTACAACAGAAGGAAGAAACTGTTGCAAAAAAAGGTGAAGTCCCAAGACTGGAAAAACTCCCTTATTAACCTCAACAAAAAGTTGAAATCCCTCATCAAATCCTCTAGAGCCAGCTATGAAGGCAGAATTGCGACAGACACTAAAAACAATCACAAAGCCTTCTATAGCTATATCAAGAACCTCCATGGCAATACCCAAATTTGCTCTGAGTTACTGCACAATGCTATTTCCTATACTGAGCCAACAGATATTGTCAACATACTGGCCGACAGATTCAGTGCCAACTTTACCCCCCCCCCCCAAGGACCAATCACAATACCAGAAGAATGCCAGGTACCCAGCATTACTGCAGCACAGGTTAAAGCTGCATCATCCAAGGCCAAGAATACAGTTTCCATGGGACCTGATAATATCCCTGGCTGTGTTCTACATGAACTACAAAGGAAACTGGCACCACATCTGTGTGCCCTGTTCAGTCACATCCTCACCTCAGGCTTTGTCCCTACTGAATGACGCACTGCTATAGTCATCTCTCTCTATAAAAGGGGAGCGACTACAGACCCTGGGCTTATCTCCCCATTAGCCTTACAAGCCTGATACGTAAAGCTATGGACCTGATTAACAAAGATATAGGAAATCTCCAAACTCTAGACCCCATGCAATTTGGCTTTGTGGAAAGGAGATCATGCCTGCTCAACCTGGTTGACTTCTTTGAGTCAGTCACCAGGGCTGTGGATGAAGGTAAGGCAGTGCATACAGCCTACCTCAATCTGGCCAAGGCCCTTGATACCATTCCTCAATCAGGGATTATTGATAAACTCACCAAACTAGGCAACAACCCCTATATCACTAGGTTGGTTGCAAATTGGCTCACAAATAGAACACACACAGTGTGAAAATAGCAGACTCCAAGTCAGACTGCTGACCAGTCATGAGTGGAGTCCCACAGCATCGGTCCTGGGTCCTCTCCTGTTCAGCATCTACTTCTCAGAAGTCCAGGCCAACACAAAGGGACTCTGGCTGACAAAGTTCACAAATGACTGCAAGCTGCGAGCCATTATTAACTTCCCAAGTGATGCAGACATCCTACAGAAAGGCCTTACTGAGACGAATGACTGGTGTTGAAACCATGGCCTTAAGCTTAATACCAAAAAATGTGTTGTCATCCCCTTTAGTAAAAACTCAGTTCCCACTAATTACCACATCGATGGGAGGCCACTGAACATTGAAGGCGTTATAAGAGATCTGGGGACACAGGTTGATAGCAACCTGTCCTTCGACCACCACATTGCCACTGTGGTCAGAAAGTCCTTCTGTGTGGCACATCTCATTACCAAGAGTTTTGCATCCAGGAAGCAAGAGGTCATCATCTCTCTCTGCTCTTCCCTCATTAGACCAGTCATCGAGTATAATACCCCATTTGGCATGTACCTCACTAGACACCTGCAACAGCTGGAGAGGCCACAGAAGTACCTCACGAAGAGGATCCTAGGCATTAAACACATGTCCTACATGGACAGAGTCAAAAGACTCCAGCTATTCTGTGTCTCATATCACCTACTTAGAGGTATCACTGCTTGACTTACAAAGCCATGTCTGACCCAGCTCTATTAGAAATGCTACATCTAAAGAAATCCCAATCCGTCCACACCACACCCTCAGGAGACCTCAACCTCATTACCACAATCAACAGAACATGTTGGAGGGACAGGTTCCTCACCAAGAGACTACCCGTGCTCTGGAATAGACTTCCCATACATGTCAAGCAGAGCACCTTGCTGTCCCTCTTCAAGAGAAATCTTGATGAGTGGATGGGTAATAGAATGTTCAAACTGGGCATCACTCCAGTGGCTCTACTTGATAGAGGCACTGGGAAATAACATCAGGCGGCACGATGCTAGGGCACTTCTATGGGTTAGGCTTGTAAAGGCTGCAGGGGCATTGCCCTAGTACACACCTACAGTATGACCCTATTTTTTATTTATTTATTTATTTATTTATTTTTATTTATTTTACATTTGTTGACTGGGATAGCCCGACTGGATACATGTCCATTTTCAGCAGAGGCCCAGGGAGAAAAGCTCCACAGTATACATAATAAAACATAGTAATAAGGGCAATATAACAGAAACAAAGGTGAACTTAGCAATGCAGACAAATACAAGTAAGCTATTACCGTTAATATTTTGACAGTCAAAAGTAGACAATTTCATGACATTCGTAAGCACTAGTTATAGTGAGGAGAAATGAAAACACATTAGCATTGACATCTAGTAGATTTTTGTACGTTTATTAAAGCTGGCTAGCCAGGTTTGTTACAGTGGCAGAGCCAGTTTAGTGCCAGATGTTGTTTGAGTTTGGTCTTAAGTTCACCTGGGGAGGAGAGCATAGTAATGTCAGCTGGGAGTTGATTCCATTTTCTACCTGCAGAGTTTGCTAAGAGAGCTACTCCTGCTGTATTGTTGGTTTTGATTGTAAGAATTTGAAGTTTATTAGAGGATCAAAGCAGTCTCTGATTAGTTTGGGCAGTGATAATATTTCTAAGAGCTGGTGTGTTATCTGGGTTATAGAGAATCTTGCTAGCTATGATCAGAAGGTTATATTGTATGAGACTGGGGAATTCTAGCCACCCAAGCTGTTTGAGGTTAATGCAGTGGTGGGTTCTGCATGGCTGGCCAGTGACAAATCTGGCAATGTGATTGTAACAGATAGACAGTCTGTTAAGCAGTGACTTGTTTAAATTAGACAGAAGCGGGGAAGCATATGTAAGTGTTGAAATGAGGTGAGAGCGGAAAATGGCAATCTTAGCTGGAGGGGTTAGAAAGGCTTTAATTCTATACAATGAACCAAGTTTTTATCGGTGTTCTTTATTATTTGATTAACATGAAGTTCAAATTTTAGGTTATTGTCAATAATGACACCGAGCAGCTTTGTAGACGGGTCTGGGGAGATAACCGTACCATCTTTTGCATTAATGGTGAAAGAGAAAGTTGCAGACCTTTGAGTAGGTGAGAATAGCAACATTTTAGTTTTTTTGGGGATTTAATAATAGCCGGCGACTAGTGAGCCAGTTTTGTACAATATTAAAGGTGGACTGGGTAGTATTCTTCAAATCTGAGGGAGATGTGGCTGAGCAAACCAGAGTGGAGTCGTCAGCATATTGGATACAGCTGATGTTTGGGATGACAGTATATAAGTCATTAATGAAATTTGAGAACAATAGGGGCCCTAATATGGAGCCTTGTGGTACTCCAAGGGTGTTTGGTAGTAGTATAGAAAGCTTGTTCTTCCAGAGAACAGCCTGTTGCCTCCCAGTCAGGTAGGAATTGAACCATAGTAGGACATTAGAGTCTAGATTGAATGTTTGCATAGCGTGTAACAAAATTTGGTGATCTACCATGTCAAATGCCTTGGAGAGATCCAAGAAGAGGGATGAGGAGATGCGATTATTTTTGCGGTTGCTGTTTATTGTGTTGGTAAAGGCAAGTAGGGCTGAGGTAGTACTGTGGTAAGGTCGAAAGCAATGTTGGGTATCAGACATGAGGTGATTTTGGATTAGATGGTGCATGAGTTGTTTGTGTATACATTTTTCCAATATTTTTGCAAGTGGTGAAAGTATAGCTATGGGTCTGTAATTGCAGAATTCATTGGAGGAGCCACCTTTATGTAGTGGTATAATATAGGATGTTTTCCAAATGGTGGGAATTTTTGCTTCTGCTATGGTATGGTTAATTAATATTGATACTGGATAAGCTATAGCATCCACTGATTTTTTAAGGTATTCAGTGGGTAGTTGGTCAGCAGATAGAGTGGTGGGTTTTAATTTTTTGATAAGGGTGCGGATAAGTGAAGTGGGAACTGGTTGGAAGCTAAATGAGAGTCCATCTAAAGGGGTGGTATTGTCAGGGTTGGGGGAGCTAGGAGGAAGTTGGCTAGCTAGGGTTTGAATTGTTTCAGTAAAAAAGTGGTTGAAATTGTCTGAGACCTCTTCAGGAGATTTGTCAATGAAACCAGTGGGGATGGGAGTGGATGTTTTTCCTGGGTGGAGTAGGTTATTTAGACTTGCCCAGAACTTTTGAGGATTGTTTTGGTTTTCAGTCTGGATTTTACAGTAGTATTGTTTTTTGTCATTTATAATTGACTTTTTGGTATAATTTCTGACTTGTCTGTACTTAACATGGTCTAAGGTGTCTTTAGTGAACCGCCAATGAGCCCATAATTTGTTTCTAATATGGATTTTTTGCCTGGACTCTTGGGTAAGCCATGGTGCTGTAGTTGCTTTCATTCGCTTTGAGCAGACAGGTGCATGCAGATTAAGTTTAGACCCTTAGAATCTATAAATGGCATTTGTTGTTAATTGTTGATATTTAATGTGCACTGATGTGCTCTCTGCATTTGTCTGATGAAAGACCTATGTTAATTGCTTATTCCAAAAGCTAGCATATTCCATATTGTTGTATTGATTTTATTTATGTAATCTCATTGTAATTCACAGTTTGCATTGTGGTATTTTATATTAAAATCTCAAATGTTTCCATATGTGTTTAGGCCATTTGATTCTATGCTGCCATTTTTGCAGCTGGATAATAGTAGAGGAATGTATAGATTCACAGCTTCATAGGGCCTATATATGCCTAGCCAAAAAGGTACCCTGGCTTTCACCACCCAGGAAAATTATGTTCCTGTGCTCCTGTCGAGCAGAGCTACAGAGGTGATCCCCGGGGTGAATTTCCTATTTCCCATCCAATCATCAAGATTTTTCTTGAAGAGTGCTAATGAGGAGCTTTGTTTGATATAGATAGGTAGTTTGTTCCAGAGTATGGGAAGTCTCTGTGACAGGAATCTATCCCTCCAGCATGTTCTGTTTATTGTAGTGACAAGGTTTAGGTCCCTAGAGCATGTAGCTGGAGGGATTGGGATTTCTTTAAGTGGAAATATTTATTTTAAATGATAGTAATTTGCATATTCACTCAAGAAATTTTAGGTATCATCCAAGGGGTAATTTTAATTGTGGAACTAGAGGAGTAGTATATTTAGGGGTCTGTACACAATGCTACAGTTTTTATGTAGGGAAGACTGAAAGACCCCTAAGACGTAGGATCTATGAACACCTATACGAGGTAACTAAAAAGAAAGACACTAATGCCTTTTACAAACATTTTACCCAGTGCCCTAACATGCAGTTAAAGTTTTTGGTCTTGGAACAAGTTTTGCAAGACCAAAGAGGGGGTGATTGGGAAACATTTCTCGAATGTAGAGAACTATTTTGGCAATTAAGGTTAGATGCTTCAAACCCCCCTGGTCTTAATGACAATATTAGTATTAAAAGTATTCTTAGGATGAGAAGAGCATAATTATAATAATGTTGACATATATTTATTATAACATATTTATTATAACACATTTTTTATAACAACACATTTTAAATTAAATTAATTTGTGGTTACATTCATTTTTTAGTCAGATTTTGTATATGGTATATGTAATTAATGGCATTTCTAAGTTATTTATTTACTATGTAATGTCTTTTTAAAAAAAGTTTTTAATGACAGTAATTATTAATTAATTATTCACAATTAACTATCAGGTGACTGTATCTAATGATATATAAGAATGGTGGTTCTAGTTTTTTTGTATCTTGATAAAGCCTGATATTAGTCAGGTGAAAGCGCTTGATTCAGTTTTGCTGTGATTTTTATGCAATTAAAGCTTTTGAACTATTACTTCGTGCCAGTTTGACGTTTCTTCAGTCATTGAAGGTGTTCTTGTGATTTCTTTAAGTGGAGCATGTTCAACAGTTTTGAGTTTGCCATAGCTTTGTATGTTAGGCAGAGATCACCTCTGAGTAGGTGATATGCGACAGAGTAAAGCTGGAGTTTTTTGAGACGGTCTGCATAGGGCATCTGTTTGAGGCTGGTAATCCTCTTTGTGAGGTATTTCTATGGCCTTTCCAGTTGTTGTAGATATCTTGTGAGGTACATACGAAAAGGGGCATTGTACTCTATAATGGGTCTAATGAGTGACGAGTAGAGGCGAACAATGACCTCTTTTTTCCTGGACGAGAAACCTTTTGTGATGAGGTGTGCCACGTAGAAGGATTTCCTGACTACTGTAGCGATGTGATTATCATAGGAGAGACTACTGTCCACCTGTGTCCCAAGGTCTCTTATCACACTTTTAGTGTTAAGTAGACTACCACCTATGTAGTATCAGTTATGCCTGGTGACTTCTTTAGCTTCAAACCTCACAGTTTGAAAACAATAGTTTAATAAATAATAGTTGTTGCAGTTAATGCTGTTGTTACATAAAGTCAGTGTGCCAGTCTACCCCAACTCAGCCTGTGGATCAATTATGGAGTGTCATAGCTTTTTCAATTCTTAAGAATTGTTGCTTTTGTTATCATAACCACTGGTAAAGAATTGTGCTATGTTATATACTTAATTTGACTCCAATTTACAATAATTCATTAAAACAAACTCTTAATTATAATTGTTTGAAGTTACATTTCTGCAGTCTGATACTTGTAAATTCTATGTGCATGGGTGAATTGATTCATACCACATTCTTCACTGGATGGCCTATATTCCTCTTCTCTTACCGCATCCCATCCGCCTTACCCTTCTCTACAGTTACAGACTGAAGCCACACCCATTTATCCTGATATAGCCGATCACAACAAAACATAAATCTTCACAAGCTAATATGCCACACAATGGATACAGCAAATCTTGTTTTCAAAACAGCTTTGAGAAATAATATGTAAAATGTTAAATTTCACATATTATACACGTAAGAAAAAAAAAGTTCCTTATAGTAATATCGCATTCATTAAATTCTTCCAAACACCCTTACCTACACAAATATAATACATTTATTTAACATTTGTTTACTGGGAAAGTCCAACTTAGAACAAAACCAATTTTCAGTGGAGGCCTGGGGAGAAATGCTCCAGATGCACTTCTTTGTAACATGGGAGGAACCTGGAGCACCCAGAGAAAACCCACACAAATGCAGGGAGGGCATGCAGACTCCACACAGAAGGCACCCCAGCCGAGAATCAAACCGGAGAACCTCTTGTGGTGAGGCAACAACCCTAATGGCTGCACCACTGCACCATCCATGATATTCTGCATATATGCAGATACTTGTTTCTTTAAACTCTTTTTTTTCTCATATTATCAATAGTAACAATTACACCAGACAACATCTGTTTGAAAACTTGTTAATCTATTCAACTATCCATAAAGGAAAATTATCTACACATGGCAACTAATACCTGTTGTACATTATGGATCTATAATGGAGCACTTCTCTTATGTAACAATATCCTTATAAGAAATAACCACCTCCACAAAACTTTACTTGCAGAAATTCTGAAAAAGAATAAAAACACTTGCATTATTAGCAACATTAGAACTTATCTTGCCTGGCAATAGTCACCTCAGTTCACTGTCCTTCACAGCCCCATTATAAATCCAGCAAACAGCTATCACTCAACTTCTTAAACCATTGAAGTAGTAACAATAAATGGACCAACCTACAAGCTAGTATTTACCTATACAATCAAAAACATAGCCTATACCAAAATCCTTTCTGAAGGATAAAAATGGCATATCCAAAGAAAATAAATGATAACTATGATGAATTTTATGACAGCACATAAGACCTATGAATTGGTGGAGGAATCCTTTTACCAGTGTAGAAGTCTGAAAACCTAGCTCCCAAATTACTTATAATGTGATACAACATCAGACTCAGTTGTTAATTGCTTCTTCAATTAACATACACGTGGCACATACAAATTGTGTGGCAGTCATTTATATCCCTTATCTTCCTCTACTTTCGTTATCTATGATAGTGTGTCACATCTTATTAAACAAACATATAACAACTAATTCATTGTACTAGGTAACCTAAATATGGAATGGAAAGGCATTCATTAACTTTAGCTAACCAGAAAATAGGAACATAATAGGCAAGTGATCTCAGGGACAATAAGATGCCCAGCCATATACACCTTTAAGCAGACCCTTTTCAAGCAATTAATAGTGCTCACCTCCCAAAGCAAACAGAGCAGTACATGACATCACTGGTGTAAATTTATGTCTGTCCATCCAGTCACAAGACAAGCCTTAAAGCTAGCCAAAGTAGTACTCTGTTTGACCTCTAGTGGTAACTTATCTCATAGGCTAGGGATATGCTGAGTTAGGAACCTATCTCTCCAGTGAGTCTTGTTTATTTGTTGTTGTAGATTTAGGTCCTTAGTGCAGGTGTTTGTAAGGACACTGATTTTGAAAATAAATAGGAGGTCATAGGAGTGACTTTTTCATGGCTTGAAAAGCTAGATATAGGTCACCTTGCAGCAATCTGTAGGTTACTGAACATGCCAATCGATCACAGTAGTTGACAAATTTAAGGCCTTTCATTTTCTTGGTTAGAAATCTCAGGCATTTCCAGTTGATTCATATGCTTTGATTTGTAAATACCAAAGGGGGCACTGTATTCAATGATGTGTTTAATAAGGGAAGAGTACAGTGGCAGGATGACTTCTTTGGATCTTGAATATATTGCCTTGGAACTCAACTGGACCAGGCAAAAGAATTTCCTGGCTATGGTGAAGACATGTTGATCAAATGTCCATTTAAAGGGGAGTAACATTTATAACATATGAGGTAGGAACAACTTTTTTGCCAAATGGTACTGTTGCCTTTTTTTAATTTAGTTTTAGACCATTTTTGATATACCATGTATGTGCATATTCCTGTCCTTGCTGGAGCTATTTTGTATATGTAGATGAACAGATAACAGTGCCTACTTTGCAGACATCAGCAAACTCTGCAATCTATACTTCTTGAATATTGGCTTTGGATGTCTGCAAAATACATGCCAAAGTGGCGAGAACCTACAAGTAATCCCTGTGACACCCCCCCCCCCTTATTTACAATTTTACATTTGGAAAGGGAAACGGCAACTTTCACAACTTGAAATCTATTGGAGAGCCAATTTGCAATACAGCAGACAATGTAGGGATCTATACTAAGCTTATATAATTTTTCAGTAATACCAGCATGGGGCGGATAGTGTCAGAAGCTATGATCAGGTCAAGATATGCAGTGTGTACAGAATGACCACTATACATAGCTTCTGTAACCTTTTCAAATAAGCTTTTTAGGTTCAGGAGACAGGACATACCATTTACAAAATCTAATTGATTGGGATCTAGATATGTATATGTCTATATAAATGAGTTCTGCTATGATGCATTCCATGGCTTTGCATATAAATCTGGTAAGGCTGATGGGACTATAATTACCTGGATTAGTAGAAGGACACCCTTGTCTAAGGGAGTCACTGGCTATTCTCCAGGCATTAGGACCAAATCCTATAGATAGGCTGAGGTTGAACAGTTTAAATAGAGGCTCAGACAGTGGATGCTGGGTACTAATGAGAATGTAGCCTAGTATATTGTCCAGTCCCAACAGAAGTATTATTTTTAGCTTTTGGCAAGGATTCTAAAACTTATTCCAAAGTGATTTCAGAAGAAAGTAAATTCTCATGGATATTGAGAGCAACAATGTAAGTAGAAGAGGCAAAGTTGGCACTACATTTGACTGCTAATATATTAGGGACAGAACAGCTGATATTATTATGTATGAGCTTAGTGCATTGTTGGATGTTATTCCTTATCTTCTGACATAACTGAAGAATGCTTTCGAGTTTATTTATTTATTTTATTTTACATTTGTTGACCGGGCTAGTCTAGCTGGATACATGTCCATTTTCAGTAGAGGCCCGGGGAGATAAGCTCCAACAGTCATTGCAAGTTTAAATGGAGAAAAGGTAATACAAGATTAAAATTTATAAACAGAGCTAGTTAATACACAAATACACAAATATGATAGGAGCAAAAATGAAAAGTATAATCATAAGATGTTTTAAAATAAAAATAAAAATACAAAAAAAGGTTTTTATTTTATTTATTTATTTATTTATTTTCCCTTTGGAATCTGAAGCAACCTTAAGTTCATATTCTGCTTTACATTTTCTAATAGTGTTTTTAAGTTGCTTGCTGGCAGGTTTCAGTGTAGACTTGAGGTAAGGAGATGGTTATTTCATAGGATCATAGGATCATAGGAGGTTACTAGGCTAATGGCCCTGAGGCCCTTATAAGCCTAGCCAAGAGTTTAGCCCATGTTTAGACAAGTCAGCACCCAGATCCCCTGTCCAGCAGGGACACAGGTGGAATCCCAGGAGTGTATTTTCTGTTTCCCATCCAGTTACCCAGGTTGCATTTAAAAAGGGATAATGGGGTACTCTGCTTTATGTGGAGAGGGAGCCTTTTCCACAGATGGGGGAGTCTCTGGGACACAAATATGTCCCACTAACAAGTCCTATTGATATCACAGACCAGGTTGAGGTCATGCGTATAGATTGCTTGAGTGGAGCTTGACTTGTGGATCTGCAGCAGTCCCATCAAGGTGGAGTCTGAGATTGCTTTGTATGCCAGACAGAGGTCACCTTTGAGGAGTCTGTATGAAACTGAGTAGAGGGACAGGGCATTTAGCCTATCTGTGTAGGGTAGGTGTTTGAGGCCCTGGATTCTCCTGGTGAAGAACCTCTGCGGTCTCTCCAGCTGCTGCATGTGCTTTACGAGGTACATGCTGAAGGGGTCATTGTACTCAATAATTGGCCTTATAAGGAAATAATACAGGGATCTTATGACCTCTTTATCCCTGGATGAGATACCCTTACTTATGAGGTGGGCCATGTAGAAAGCTTTCCATACAACGGAAGCAACATGGTGGTCAAAGGTCAGGTTGCTATCAACCTGGGTGCCCAAATCTCTCACTACTGATTCTGTACTTAGGACACTGTTATTAATGTGATAATATGTGGGGACATCACTCTCCCCAAAGGGGATGATGATTTTTTGGCATTCAGCTTGAGGCCATGTTTCTGGCACCAGTCATTTCTTTGGGTGAGACCCTCTTGGAGGACATCTGTATCACTTGGTGAATTGATGATTGCACCAAGCTTGCAGTCATCTGCAAACTTTGTCAGCCATAGTCCACTGGTTTTGGGGTACACCACTCATTATGGGTCTACTGCTTGAGGTGGCTTCCCATATTTTAATTAGGTGGGTTCTATCCATGAGCCAGTTTGCTACCCATCTGGCAACATATGAAATTATGCCAGTTGAGAGAGTTTATCTATTATGCCCAAGTGGGGAATAGTGTCGAAGGCTTTGGCTAGGTCAAGGTAGGCGGTGTGCACTGTCTTCCCCTCATTTATGGCTTTGATGACTGTCTCAAAGAAGTCGACCAGATTTAACAGACATGACCTCCCCTTGTCAAAACTAAACTGTGTAGGGTCGAGTGTTTGGAGGTTGCCAATGTCCCTGTTAATGAGGTCCATGATAATCCATTCCATGACCTCGCAGATCAGGCTAGTTAGGCTTGTTGAAATTAATGCTCACCTTCCCTACAATCTAGTGATCAGGATTTGCTACCAAAAGGACCAAGGATAGCTTACCTTTTTGGGTAGCTCCAGGACTGAGTTTCTTCTTTTCTCTGTTTAGACTTTTGCCCTGAATAGTCTGCTCTTTATCCTTGACTCATGCCATTAACCTGTCCCAAAACAGTCTGTCAGAGTATGGAGCACATTCATGATTATAAAAGTATTCCGTAAAAATGCTTGACAAGTTAAATTTTGAAAATGGTTCAAACAAAAGGAGGACATTTACTCTTCTCAAAAATGAGGGTCTAACCATTGCAAGTAACACCATGTCAAAGTTATCTTTTGAGTGATCAAAAATATGTTTTCTTTAATATTAATAGAAATATTTTCTTCCTGCTTTAAAGCAAAAAAAAAATATATATATATATATTTATATATATGTATATATATATATATATATATATATAAACCACATTCTATCTTCAGGGTTAGTTTACTTACATTCCCCAGACAGGAGATGATATAGCCCCTAGATGTCATGTGTTTCTTATGCATCCAGTCAGGCCACATTTGCAAACATTTTCACAAGATCCAGCTGTCCTTTTCTAATCTGGTTTATATCTAAACTGATGTACTCCTATTAATGGGCAGGAATGTGGCACTGCATTTGGACTGCACATTATGAGCAAAAAAAAAAACATTGATAGTGGTAACATCACCTTGAAAAGAGACATTATTACAAGAAATAGCTGCTACTTTTGAAAGATCCAGTCATCAATCTGCCTTATTATATACTGAGTTTCTGGCCTACATGCTTGCTAAGCAAAATAGTTACTCCTTTCAACTGCCATCTCCAGCTAGCATAGCTCTATATGCCGTTTTCTAGCTAGAGAGCATTTGCTTTATTTGCTTCACCCATTATGATTTTGGTCTTTTTGTAGCAGAATAGTATCAGCTGCAAGCTCACTTAAACCTGCTTAATACCTTGTGTTTCTTTCTCAGGGAATCCCACAGACATTCCAGGAAATTGCTATTGCAGGTCTGATATCTGCTTTCCTTGTGAGTTTATCATATACAGGTACTTTATCTTCTGCTGCATTTTTATCAATGATCTATCCAGAGTCTGCCCACTCATTGGTTCTCTTCTATTATTTGCTTTTTTTGAATTTTCAAATGGCAGAAATCCAAAGTCTCTTGGTTGTTTGGCCTCATTATCTTTATGTATATTTCCTTTGTTAACAGGATAAATGGAATGGTCATAAAAAGCAGACCATTTTTAGTCATGGCCGGGGCAAATGGCAAAAACAAACATGGAACAGTGTTTACATAAACAAGAACAAATAACATAAATACAGTCAAGTAGATGTATAAATAGTTATTAGCTTAGCATTTCATTTGCCCTAAACAAGTATAAATGGCCTAATAAATTTGAACAAAAAGAAAAACATTCACTGAGAAAAAAGCAAAAATTAATTAATCATGATGATGGTGATGGTGCTGAAAATGACAATTATGATTACAATTAATAGCGAACAGACCAATGTAGACCACCACAATCCTTCGATAAAACACCTTAGTATAAATACTTACATACATACTTACTTACATACTTAGTATAAATTTCGATTGGCTGGAAACTGTTTTGAATTAGGTATTTAAATGTGACTAAGATTGTTTTCATTTCATCTGAAGAAGGGCAGAGCCCGAAAGCGCTTATCTGTGTTAAAAACTGCTTGTTGAATTTTGCCTTGTCATATTAAATTAGTGCTTTATCGAAGGATTGTGGTGGTCTACATTGGTCTGTTCACTAAAGATTTTTTTGTACTCTGTGGACCTTCAGTCAGTTTTCTCAATTTGTTTTCTTTGATGATTACAATTAACATGCATCATATTGATCACTCCTGCAGTAGCCTTAGCTATATGGCTTATATACTGCCAGCATCCAAAGTGTTAGGGCACCTTCCATGTGTCCAAACTGTCAGGCAGTTTCAGATGAGCTAACTAAGGGACATGTTTGGGTGCCAAACCCTACAGAGCTTTACTGCCACAGAAGAGTATGCTTCTCAAAGGCTTTCAGGGATCAACAGTTGCTTGGTGATGTTCCTTTGCTGGGCAGAAAAGTTCCCTTGAGGGAAAAGTTTTCCATTTTATAAATATTCCCCAGGATTCAATAAACTCTGTGCAGGAATAGTGCTATTCCTGCATGGAGTGAACTGTGTCCATTTCTGCATAGTCTTAACAGCAGCACACCTTGTATATTCATGAAGGTGCACTATTGCTAAGGCTAAGTGGACATGAACACTACAGAATGAAGGGGGTATGTTTAAGTAGTTCCTGCACATCTGACATGCCCCTGCACTCTGAAAGTGCCATATGGCACTTTCTAAGTACTTTCAGTGTCTGCGGATACTGAAAGTAGGAAATTTAGATAGGAAGCAATGCCAGGGGTGTGTGACAGGTACTGTCACGCACTCCCTGCATTGTCAAAGTGCCATATGGCACTTTCTAAGTGCTTTCAGTGTCCATGGACACTGAAAGCAGCTATTCAAATAGGAAGCAATGCAGGGGGTGTGTGACAGTATTGTCAGAGTACCGTACGGCACTTTCTAAGTGTTTCAATGTCCACGGACACTGAAAGCAACTATTTAGATAGGAAGCAATACCTGTCACACCCCCCCCCCTGCAATGTGAAAGTGCCATACAGCACCTTTAACAAGTACCAACCTGTCAGAGCAAACAAACTGGCCAAAGCTTAAAATGATGGGGGACAAGTAGGTACAGATCATAAATATTGCCCTTACAAACTTAGAAAGTTGATAGAGGAACAGGGTTTGTATTAATATAACAACATGTAGGGAAAGATTAGAAGTCTGAAACTCAAATGTATGCCATTATGTAGTGACTTCAGTCCTGATATGTCCCATACAGACTTAGACAGTTGATAGAATGACAGGTAGTGCATTACCAAATATGACTCAGAAGTAGTATTGATACATGTAAATAAAGTGAATGTATTTTTTTTTTTCCATTCTAAGTTAAGTTTAAACATAGCTGAGTGGGTTTGCACACTATGGCCCTCTGCTCAGCATTGCTTAAACATCTCATAGGAGCTAAATAAAAATGTATAGCTAAAATCCTTAACAATGAGGTTGCATAGTGGTTAAAGTCCCAGTTTTGCATGCAGGCATTCACAGTTGGAGTACCAAGACAGGCATTTTATTTTTACATGGGAAAGCATTGTTAAAATTATTTTTTTATGTTAAATTATGTAGTAATTGAGTTTTGTTACCCAGGATAGTGTAGCTGGTCCAAAAATGGAAGTGTGAGTGCATATAACATGTGAAATCACCCATGTATACACAAGTGTCCCATACAGTATAGTCACAGCCCAAGGTAATGTAATGAAAGCACATAGAGGGCTGTCATGTAAAGTAAATCATATACACTTAATAATATGTCAGTAATGCTGAATTAGTCTACAGTCCTGATATTTTTTTAAATGAAAACTGAGCAATGCTAAGCAGTGCTCAGCTCTGCTTAGCCGGTTTAAGCATTGCTTAGACATAAATTCTAAGTAGCAGTCAGCTCAGCTAAGTGGAATTGCACAATAC